>NW_026596085.1:2279790-2365964 GCF_907164565.1 Psammomys obesus
CGCCTGTAGTCCCAGCACTCGGGGAGGCCGAGGCAGAGGCAGGCGGATCTCTGTGAGTTCGAGGCCAGCCCGGGCTACAGAGCAAGTTCAGCCAAGGCTACACAGAGAAACCCTGTCTTGGAAAAACAAACAAAAAACCCTTAAGACATGGCACATTCCCGTGATCTCCCTGGATCGTTGGGGCTTGCTGGATGGTCTGTCTAGTTGAATCAATGAACTCCTGGCTCAGTAAGAGCCCCTGTCTGAAAAACTAAGCTAAGAAATTCGAGGCATGGTGGTGCAGGCCTTTAATCCCAGCTCTCTGGACTCAGAGACAGGTGGGTCTCTGTGAGTTTCAGGCCAGTCTGGGCTATATGATGAGATCCTGTCTTTTCTTTGTTTTTTGTTTGTTTGCTTTTTTGTTTTGTTTTTTGAAACAGGGTTTCTCTGTGTAGCCTTGGCTTTGCTGGAATTTTCTTTGCAGCCCAGGCTGGCCTCAAACTCAGAGATCCCCTGCCTCCTATTTTCATTTTATTTGTGTGTGTATATGTATGTGTAAGCATTAGTTTTTAAACTCTACTTTATTTGGGGTTACTTATGCCTCTACCTCCCTTCCGACCCGAGGATGCAGACCTCTTTAGACTTAGTTCCAGCTGGTTAGGGTCACTGTGTTCTTTGAGAAACTACTAATCTCAGTCAGCAGGATATCTAGCAGTCTGGCAATAGCCAAGGGCAAACACAGCAAGACGAACAAGTGGCCTTCTTCCTCCTCCATCTCTTCAAAGCCCTCTCCCCTCCTCTCTCTGGACTCTTGTAGCTATACCCTCTCCAAGTCCTTGGAATTAAACTCTCTACAGCTGACAAAACGACCCACATCTCCGAGCCCTTCAAGGCAATCATCAGCTGTAGACAAGCTAAAAGCAACTTGGGATTAAAACAAAAACCTGTTTGCATAACTCAGTTTTCTGGCTTTTGTTGTTGTTTTTGTTTGTTTGTTTTTTGAGACAGGGTTTCTCTGTGTAACCTTAGCTATCCTGGACTCACTTTGTAGACCAGGCTGGCCTCACAATTCCCCTGCCTCTGCTTCCCCAAGTGCTAGGATTACAGACATATACCACCACGTCCAGCTCATAACTCAGTTTTTAAAGTAACCAAAACTCCCATTATGTGTGTTTGTGTGTGTGTGTGTGTGTAAGAGAGAGACAGAGAGAGAGAACCTGTGTGCGTATGTGTGCACCGTGTGCAAACAGGAGCCTGCAGAGGTCAGGTCCCCTGGGACAGCAGACACAGGTGAGTGTAAAAGCTTTGTAGGTGCTGAGAACCAGACTCAGATCCTCTGCAACAGCAAGAATTCCTTTTAATCACTAAGCAGTCTTTCTGGTCCCATGAGACGACCCTGTCTTACACACACACACACACACACACCTGAATGCTCACAGGTTACACAGAGTAAAACGCAACAGAAAAACAGGGAGAAAGACCATAGTATCATCTTGTAACTTGTCTCGGGCACAGACCTTGGCTGTGGTTTTGGGGGTGGAGAACTGCTGGTTGATACTATAATTTTGACTTGGAATGTTCCCAAATGGTCGTGTGCCCTCGGCCCACGGTATAGGGAAATAGTACAAACTGAACAAGTGGGGCTGAAGGAGGTGGTTTTGTTTTTAAATTTTCATCTGTGTGTGTTCGTGTTTGTGTGTGAGTTGCTCTTGCAGAGGAAGCAGGTTTGACTCTCATCACCCATACAGTGGTTTACAACTATCTGTAATTTCTGTGCTAGGGGCCTAGTGCCCTTTTTTGGCCTCCGTGGTGACCAAGCATGTACATTTTTTCACATACAAACATGTAGAGAAAACACTAATACACATAAGACAAAATCGATCTTTGAAAACAGAAGAAACAGGTTGGTGCAGGAGGCTGGCGAGGTGGCAAGGTGTCTCAGTGGGTGAAGGCCCTCGCCTGCAAGCCTGATGACCTATGCAAAGGTGGAAGGAGAAAACCAGCTCCACACACACATAACACGTACACCCACAATAGTAATAAATTAGAAAATAGTATGTATCTTTCTTTATGTATCTCATAAAGAAAACAAGCAAAAGAGAAAGGGGGAATCTATCACTCTCTTTGAACCCACAATGCTTTGGGACATAGTGGCACACGCCTTTAGTCCCTGGGCTCTGCAGGTAGAAGCAAGGAATCTGTGAGTTCAAGGCCAGCTTGGTCTATACAGCAAGTTCCAGGACACCCAGTGGTACATATTGAGCCTCTGTCAAAACGAAATCAAATGACTTCTTTGTTTGCGGCTTTAAGGGAGCCCCAGCTTCAGCAGCACCACCAAGCTGGGCTTCCCTACCTGTCCCACTATGCCAACCAAATAGACAGACGCGGTGAAAAGAGAGAAGAGAGACTTAACTGACGCGCTGGGAAGAAGGAACAAACTACGTTCAAATGGTGGAAGAACTAGTGAGCGAAAGGTTTGAGAGCTACGCAGCCTGGTGAAGGTGTGGTCCCATTCATCGCCTTAGCTCCAGTGCAGGAGGTAGGTGTTGATAAACTGCTAATCTGAACTAGTTTCCACAAAGTGATTATTTCTGCTCCAGCGGGCAGCTTGGCTCTTCTAAGCAACCATCCTCATCTGTGTGATAAAGAGGGGGAGGGGCTAATGCGTGCCTCTTCCGGAATCCAAAGTGACTGCAGGTTTAAGACAAGGGTTTATCTCTGCGCCTTCAGCTTTGCGGGACCCAGCGAAGAGCAAACAGTTTGTAACAAAGTAGCTTCTAAGTAACTGTTCTTCCCTTGGGTATGAACACTCCTTGGTCTTGAGAGAATCCAGGTACCTGTTAATCTGTCTTTTTAGGTTTCTTGGCCTGGTGATAAACTAGTACAAGAAAAGGGGACATGCTGTAATGGCTGCAGAATATATGCAAATAAAAAGTACTCATTACAGGCAGTGGAAACACTGAAAGGATTTCACTGCCTAGTTTTGTATGTCAAAAGTTTAAAGACATGAGGCAGGAACTACAGGGGGGATACAAAGTAAATAAAGTGTAATTAATAAGAAAGAGAGAAAGAAAGAAAGAAAGAAAGAAAGAAAGAAAGAAAGAAAGAAAGAAAGAAAGAAAGAAAGAAAGAAAGGAAGGAAGGAAGGAAGAAAGGAAGGAAGAAAGAAAGGAAGGAAGAAAGAGAAAGGAAGGAAGAAAGAAAGAAAGAAAGAAAGAAAGAAAGAAAGAAAGAAAGAAAGAAAGAAAGAAAGAAAGAAAATTTAGGGACAGCCAGAGGGTGGTAGCACACACCTTTAATCCCAGCACTTGGGAGGCAGAGGCAGGTAGATCTCTGGATTCCAGGCCAGCCTGGTCTACAGTGTGAGCTCCAGGACAGCCAGGTCTGCCTGGAAAACAAACAAACAAATGAAAAAAAGAAAAGAAAATGAAAAAAGAAAACCTAGTTGCTTTAGATACAGAGCATGACATTCTGGCTTTACATTAGTGCGCTGTTAACACACACACACAAACACACACACACACACACACACACAAAATGGGGTTCCCACTGCAAAGGGAGTAAAAGATTGTTTACTCTAGAGCCAAATGTGAGTGAATACTGCACAGGAATGCTATGACCACATTGCCTCAAGTACCATGTTCCAATATGATGACAATTTCATAGTGACACAAGCAAGAAAAAGAAACTAATTACCACACTTCCAATGCATTGTTGGGTAGTTGATAGGGGTGTCACAGCAAAGCAGGAAAATCCCACTATGGCCAGATTGGTTGAGGCCTGTCTGCCCATTCCTAAGGGAGTCTAAAATGCCTCAACACTGCAGCTCCTGATAACCACTCAAGATACATATAAATTCTGTATACAATGTTCTGCCTGCATGTACACCTACACACCAGAAGAGGGCACCAGATCTCACTATAGGTGGTTGTGAGCCACCATGTGATTGCTGGGAATTGAACTCAAGACCTTTGGAAGAGCAGCCAGTGCTCTTAACCTCTGAGCCATCTCTCTATCCTGACCACTCAAGTTCTAAACCAGTCAGCCTTGTTGAATGTTTTTTTTTTTTTTTTTTTTTTTTTTTTTTGCTTTGGTAGTTTTGCTTTTTATTTTTGGCCTCACATTCTAGGCAAATACTATAACACTGGGCATTCCCTGCCCAGGCATGGCTTTTTTTTTTTTTTTTTTTTTTTCCTTTCTGGAACGTCAGTTAATGGTCTTTAAAAGAAAACAAAAAACAAAGCAACCCCCTCCCACCCCATGACAGGGTTTCTCTATGTAATAGCCCTGGCTCTCCTGGAAACTGATTTGCAGACCAGGCTGGCCTTGAACTCATAGAGATACACCTTCCTGTGTGTCACCATGGCTGGTTATAAAAAAAACTTTTTTGAAATATCTATTTCATTCGTTTTTATGTGAGTGTATGTTGACAAGGTCCTTTGCCCCAGCCCTGAGGGGTGTGGGGTGGCTCAAGGGGTAGCTAGCCAGCTTACATGCACCACGCATCTAAGCTGCTGTCGTTCACAACCCAGAAACGGGGTAGATTCTTACATAAATCCCTCATGAGACTGTCGCTAGTCATTAGAATTTCAAACTTCACAAGACAATCACCATAGACTAACAGCCCAATACATAAAATGACATAAAACAGAGTGTAGCTGGGCTCAGTGGCGCAAGCCTGTAATCCCAGCACCCAGGGAAGCAGAGGCAGGTGGATCTCTGTGAGTTGGAGGCCATCCTGGTCTACAAAGGGAGTCCAGAATAGCCAAGTCTACACAGAGAAACCTTGTATCAACCCCCCCAAACAAAACAAAACGAAACAAAACAAAGAGAGCCCAGAATGGTGGCTTGGTGACCAACAGCCAGGCCCGGAGTTCATTCCCAGCACCCACATGGTGGCTCACAACCATCTATGACCCTACAGCCACAGACCAGATGACTGCCTGTGCTGTGTAGACAGCTGTACATCCATACACGTAAAACAAGAAACACAAAGGACGCTCATTCCCCAGAGGGCGCTGCCAGGGTGCGGACTTCCTGCTTTGTGTAAATTACAGCAGCGCTACCACCTGCCCAGGTGGGAGTAAGTACCAAGTTTCTGAGTAAGTACCGTGAATTCCTTCCTTGCTACATTCTGTAGAAAACTACAGATCCAAGCTTCCCTGGTCTTAGCTCAGATCATTCAAATGAACCCTGATTTGATCAAAAGAGCCCAGAGACAAGGCTTGTTAGACAAACAGCAGATACTCAAATAGTTCAAAAGAGCCCCAGAGCAAAAAAGCCTTCAAAGACAGTATTTCAGGGCAAATGGCAGGTGTCCAAGCAGCTCAAAAGCACCTCCTTACTGACCTGGAACAGCAAGGGCCATGCTGGAAGTTAGAGCACTTAGTAAGAGTCAGTCTCTAGAGATCATGAAGTACAAACATTTGTTTCTCTGCTTCATCAAAAGATAGAAGGCAGTGATTTTTGGCCAACGTAGAAAGAAAAGAAAAAGATCCCTATAAGTGATCCCAACATCTGCATGAGGCCATTCAATCTTTGCCGTTCACTTAGGGTTACCTGTTACTAACAGCAGATGCCCCGGTGTGCTCATCCAAGCTGTGAGCCTCAGCTCCCGTGGCCCTGAGGAGTCAGCCTTACTCACTCAATCCCATGTAACCATGCGGGAAAGGAGACTCCATCATTCTGGGGGAGAAAGAACACACAAAGGGAGCCAGTAACTCCAAGTTCATCTCCAGGACACGGATCCAAGCTTAGCTCTAAGCAAAGCCGACCAGAGGCAGGAAGATATATGAAGAACTAAGAGTCCTGGTCTTGAGTGGCCTGTCCATCACTGTCTCAGCTCCAGTCCAGCAAGGCGGTTGACAAGCCGCTGATCTGCTCTTTTGTTGTTGTTAATCGTTATGTCTGCAACGGATGTGGCACTGCCCTCATCCGATCTGGTGTGTGTGTGTGTGGGGTCATCTGACCTGGTGTGTATGTGTGTGTGGGTTGGGGGGAGTCTGTCTTCAAAGGCTCCCTTCTCCCTGGAACCCAAGGTGACTGATGGCAGCGTTGGGACAATGACGCAGCTCTGCAGCTTTGGCCTTGTGAGTCAACGTTGTGCAGCACGGGCAGCGTCTGAGCGTCTACTGCACCTGACTTGGCCTGCAGCAGGAGGGAATGCGCGCCAGATCCAGGTCAAGGCCTTAAGATGCCTGGCAGCTTTGTTTCTATCCTTTTAAGAGCAAGCCACCCTGTAAAGGCGCTCCAGCTAGATTAACAGTGGACAAAAGGACATCTGGAGAGAAAAGGTGCCGTGGAAAAGAACCACTGTATCTCATCCAACAGGAGGCAGAAGCCGAGACACCTGTCACTCTGGACCTCCCCGATGGATGCAGTTGAGTGAGTCAGAGGACACGAGAAATAATACAATTTTCCTGCTTTTGAGTAGCTGTTTTAAGTTGGAAAGTTTTGGCGTTGTAATGGAAAAGGATTTACACGCACGTGGAAAGAAGCATGCAGGCAGCATAGATTCACCAAAAAGTGAGACTGACTAATCTGGATGAAAGTTCTTTAGAAAACACCTTCTAGCCGGGTGATGGTGGTACATGTCTTTAATCCCAGCACTTGGGAGGCAGAGGCAGGTGGATCTGAGTTTAAGACCAAGCTGGTCTACAGAGTGAGTTCCTGGACAGCCAGGGCTACTTAAAAAAAAAAAAAGTCTCAGTATGTGGTCTCTGCTGGCCTAGAACTCACTGTGCAGCCAACCTGGCGGTGAATCCACCCCCTGCTTCTGCTCTCTCCAGTGCTGACAGGACGGGTGTGAGCCACAGTAAACACACTGAGTAAGTTCAACCAGCAACGAAGGACAGAACATGTGTGCACTCTCACACACAGCCCAAATACCTAAAGGTTTATTTTATAACGAGAAATCCACAGCTAGGTAGTCTGTGGCAATACGGCATTATAAAAATATCTCTTGCATTCTAAAAGACTGCAACTTTTGCTCGATTTCACAGCCAGATTAGTAATTTGCCTTGAGGCATGTTCCGCTTCGTGCTCAGCCAGTTTAACCTGGCAAACTCTCTTGCCTTGGATCTCCCATATAATCATTTCTCATAACCGGAATCTTCTGTTATACACTCTTCCATGCTCTGATCCACGGGTAATGTCCCATTCGTGGATAGTGTGTGTGTGTGTGTGTGTGTGTGTGTGTGTGTGTGTGTGCATGCGAGTGCACATGAGTGCACGCACGTGATGGTAATAAATGCTGAAAACAGCAACAGGCAGAGAGAACTTTAAAAAACCAGTGTCCACCACAATGCTGAAACAGCACATAGATGTTGCCTGATAAAAGTTATCTCAGTCAGTGACTCCTGTGAAGGGCCTTCATTCCTTTCCCTTGTGACGCTTTCTGTGCTGGTCAATGAGAGAGAGAGAGCAAAGCACTTTCTCAGAAACCAGCACGGGCACGCAGACTCGGGACAGCAGCAGCAAGCAGAGTTGGACTCATGACAGAGGATAACACAAGACAGGAGGAGGAGAGCAATCAATTCAAATCTGGGCTTCTCGTGGTTACAGGACACCACGGTGAAACACTCTGGTTCTTTTCACTGACTGGTGACTCTGAGTTTATTATTAACGTCCGCAAGCCAATGAAGCAGCCTGTGGCTTCTACAGCTCCACAGCATCACAGGGACCCACATTCTGTCTTCCTCCATCTCTAGCATATCACTTAAGGTGGCTTCATTGTCATGGCTGTCATTGTACCACATTCTAGGCAAGGAAAAGAAGAGATACGTCTGTTAGAAACTTTTTTCCTTTTTGTTGTTTGTTTTTGAGACAAGGTCTCATTATGTAGCCCTGGCTGGCCTGAGACTTACAGAGATCCCCCTGCCTCTGCCTCCCTCCTAAGTGCTGACCACCCCCCCCCCCCCCCCCCCCCCCAAATGCCGACCCCCCCCCCCCCCCGGCCCTGGACAAACTCTGAGAAGCCCCCAAACACCTTCCAATAAGCCCTCATCAGTACTTTGTCACATGGACACGTCTAATGCAGCTGGAATGGAGCCTGGAACCCTGCTCCCTCAAGATCAGTTCTGTTATTAAGGAAGAGTGAGGAACAATCAGTGTTTGTGTGTGGGGCTGCATGCAAACACGTGAGCACATATGCACAGGCGTGTGGAGGCCGGGGTCCACGGAGGGCCAGCCACGCGCCACCTTGTTTTTTGTTAAGATTTTTTGGTTTCTTTTATATATTTGAATGTTCTATCTGCATGTACACCTGCATGGCAGAAGAGGGCAGCAGATCTCACTATAGATGGTTGTGAGCCACCATGTGGGTGCTGGGAGTTGAACTCAGGCCCTGTGGAAGAGCAGACAGTGCTCTTAACCTCTGAGCCATCTCTCCAGCCCTAATATATTTTTAATGTTTGTTTTTATCTTACATGCATTGACACTGTGTGAGAGTGTCAGATCCCCTGGAACTGGAGTTATAGCTGCCATGTGGGTGCTAGGAATCGAACCCAGGTCCTTTGGAAGAGCAGCCAGTGCTCTTAACCACTGAGCCATCTCTCCAGTTCATACTCTACCTTATTTTTCGTTTTGTTTTGTTTTTTTCTCTTTTGTCTTTGAGGCAGGATCTCTCTACATAGCCCTGGCTGTCCTGGAACTCATTCTGTAGACCAGGCTGGCCTTAAAAGTCTGAGATCCACTTGCCTCTGCCTCCCAAGCGCTGGGATTAGAGGTGTAGGCCACTGCAACTGTCCTCTCCATTTTCATTTTTTTGATTCTGTGTTTGCATGTGCCACTGTGTGGGTGTATGCACATGGATGTGGATGCCCCTGGAGGCCAAGGCAGCGGGTGCCCCCGAGCTGAAGGTAGCAGGCGGTTGTGAGCCACCTGATACAGGTGTGGGGAACTGAACACAGGTGTTCTTAACCACTGAGCCGTTCCTCCAGCCGACCACCTTATTTTTCCAGGCACGGTCTCTCACAGAACCTGCAGTTGGTAAATTCCGTCCGTATGGCTGCCCAGGGAGGAGCAGGGTTCTTCTCCCCCACTTCCTGCTTTCACACTGGGTTCCAGATGCTCCAGGGCCCATGGGGTTACTGCGTATCACACTTGGGTCCTCAGCTTGTGCAGCAGACTTGGCCGCTGAGCAGCCCCCTGGGCAGCGTGCTGTACTTCACCTGTACTGTGTTTGATATTGTTTTAAACATGATTCAGGGTGTGTGTGCAAACTGCGAAGAACTCCCGGGACACAGCTTTTGTGGGACTTCCCCGTGTGAGGGTGACCTTGTCAGCTAGGCAGCCGCTTCAGTTTACCAGCCTTCGGAGCACCTAGCAGAAGCGGCTCCTGGCAACAGGGAATGAAAGGGGAAGACAAGGCTGAGATTTCCTTGTACTAGGCCACACCTCCTAAAAGTTCCACTACCACTCAGCAGTGCCACTGCCTGGGGATTCAGCCTTCACTGTGGCTGTCTGGCGGACATTTCCTATCTAAGCTCCTGCTTTCCAGCTGGGAGGAAGGTGCTCAGAGCTCCTGTCCAGGGGATAGCTGGAGCAAGCTCTTCCTTTCCCAACTCGTCCTTCCCAGCCTCCTTCAGAACTGAGCCTGGTTCTGAGCAACAGGATATAAAAAAGATGTCATCTCAGAGGGGAGGTTTCTCCTAATGTGTTCCCTCCCTGTCAGTGACTGCTCTTGCAACGGACCCATTTCACCACCACCTCCATTTACTTTGAGAAACAGAAACTCACTATACTGCCTAAGCTCCTCTCAAATTTATCCTCCTCCCTCAGCCTTCTAAGAAACAGAGATTAGAAGTTTATACCAAGCTGGGCAGTGGTGGTGCAAGCCTTAATCTGAGCACTTGGGTGGCAGAGGCAGGTGATTTCCAACTTCGGGGCCAGCCTGGTCTACAGAGCCAGTTTCAGGACCGCCAGGACTCCATAGTTGCCATGTATTTGCTTATTTATTTGCATGCTTTACCTGCGTGTTTGTGCACCAAGTGCCTGCCTCATGCTCTTGGAGGTCAGAAGGCACCAGATCTGGAATTAGAATTAGAGACAGTCATGAGCCACTGTGTGAATGCTGGGAATTGAACTATTTTATTTGGTCTCTTATAGCTACCTCCCTGCTCCACCCCAATCCCTTCCAACACCCAAGACCAGGTAGAAGAGACAAAGTTAGGGAGGAGACAGTGAGATCTTTCTGACTACTTCCTGCTGAGGATGGGCACTGAATTCCTTTGGGGCAAGTCCAATCTTTGCCCAGTCAGGTTATCTCCAATTTCTTTTTATCCTTTCTTTTCTCAAGACCACCTGACAAACCAGCAGGAGCAGGAACCAGCAGGAGGACAGCCACCCTCCTCTCTTGGGGCTCTGGTCTTTTATACCTTCTCCAGAGTCCCCAGAATTCCAGAAGTAAACTATCTTCAGCTGGGAGAATCAGGCCTGCCAGAGCACAAGGCAAATAGTTGTCTGACCCAACACTCTGAAGCAGCCCATATCCCACTCCAGGGATTAACATGAAAACATATTCACACAATATAACTGGGGTTTTAAAGACACCAAAATTCTCACTACATAATTGTGAATATGAAAATAAAATCATTGGCTGTTTTAGTTAAAAAAAAACAACAAGTCATTTAATGCCAGCATTTGGGAAGCAGAGAAGGTAGATCTCTTGAGTTTGAGGCCAGCCTGGTCTCTAGGACAGCCGAGGCTACACAGAGAAACCCTGTCTCAAAAAACAAAACAAAAGTCACCTAAGGGACACTCGATGTTTCTCCCTCAGTGGTCACCTAAGGGACTGGCAATGTGGTACGGTGCTTGTTGCCCTAGCAGGCACACCGCCCTGGGTTCAATCCCCAGCACTACATAAAGTATCTATGGTGCTTTGCACCTTGAATCTCAGCACTAGAAAAGTGCAGGGGTGATCAGCACTTTAGTACCATTCTCGGCTACACAGGGAGTCTAAGGCCAGACTGGGCTAGAGGTCCTGTCTCCAAGAGTGAAAGTCAATGAAGCTGAGAACGCTAGCTCATACCTGGAATCCCAACGCTTGGAAGTTTGAGGTGCAGGAATGTCAACAGGGCTAGCCTGGGCTATGTAGTGAGTTCTAGTGGTGGAGCGCGTGCCCAGCATGCACCAGTCGCTGGGATCAAGTCATAGACCCACCCTCAAGAGAGGGTTGGACCCCTGGGTCTCACAAGGTAGAAGAGACAGCTAATTACATTCATTCATTCATTCATTCATTCATTCATTCATTCATTATGTATACAGTGTTCTGTCTGCATGTATGCATACATGTCAGAAGAGGGCACCAGATCTCATTATAGGTGATTGTGAGCCACCATGTGGTTGCTGGGACTTGAACTCAGGACCTTTGGAAGAACAGCCAGTGCTCTTAGCCTCTGAGCCATCTCTCCAGCCCGAGACAGCTAATTCCTAGATTATCCTATGACTCCCATGTGCTCTGTGGCATGCCACACACAGACGAATAAATATAACAAACAATTCTTTGAAAGTCTGTTTTGGATACAAGACGGTCCAGAGGGCCAAGGGTCTGCCTCCAGCCTGATTGCCTGGATTCCATCCTTGGAACAAGTAGGAGAGCTGACTCTCACAGTTGCTCTCTAACTCCCACTGTGAACGCAGCATTCGCACACGTACCCTTCGTACCCTTCCCTGTTAGACACAAGCACAATAATTAAATTTTAAATAAAAAGTTGCCCGACATGGTGGCAGATGCCTCTAATCTCAGTACTGGAGAGGCAGAGGCAGGCAGATCTCTGGGAGTTCGAGACCAGCCTGGCCTACATGGTAAGTTTCAGGCCAGCCAACACAACAACACAGTGAGGCTCTATTTCAAACAATCAAACAAAAAAAAGAATGAGGTTCAATGTCATTCTTTCTAAGTGAATTTCAGAGCAAACTGGAATACTTGAGACCAAAACCAGAAGGCCAGAAAGACAGAAAGATCTGTAACCGCCACATCAAAAGCTCTTTCAGCCAGGCGGGGTGGTAGGTATCTGTAATCCTTGCATTTGGGAGGTAGAGACAGGCCATCAGGAGGAATTCCGGAGGAACTCGAAGGCAAGGTGAATTTGAGGTAGCCTGGGTTATATGAAACACTGTCTCTAAACCAAACCAAACAACCTTCTTTTGACAAGGAAATGAGAGCCCTCAGCCTGATTGACAAATTACATGGTTTAGACGTTAGTGTGTGTACATGGCACCCAGGTGAGCACCTGGACTGTGAGCATGGGTGGGTGTGAAGGCCAGAGAGCAACTCTCGGGGTTTTGTTTTAAATTCATCACATTTTCTTATGTGTGGATGTGTTTTTGCTTCTTTCTTTGTTTTGGATACTTGTTTGCACTGACCTGGAGCTAGCTCCTCCCGCTAGCCACTAAGCCTCAGGGGTCCCAGCAGCACTGGCAATACAAGCACAAGCCGCCATGACCGTTTTTTGTTGTTTTTTTACTTGTTTGTTCTTCCCCTTTCGGTTCTGGGGAGCCAAACTCAGGTCCTAACTGAGCTATTTTCTCAGTTCAGATTTCCTCTTTGAAACAACGTAATTCCAAAAGCTCCCAATTTACCTCCATCGCTGCTGTTGAAGCGCTTCCCGGATGTCACATTTCTAGCACTACGGCCCTGCCTCACTCTCAGGCGTTCTTTCTCCTAATGAATTAACCGGCTAAGGCATTCCTTTCACTCTTGGAGCGCTGTTGGGCTGCGCTACGTCAAGAATCCCAGGGCACCTGACTAGGGCCCCCCAGGCTCTGAAGGGGCGTCCTCAGGCTGCACAGCCGCCTCGGCCAGGACGACATCTTGAATAGCCGAGCACAGCAATCTGTTTCTGTGAGCGCAACTTCGAAGCCACGCGTTGGCCCTAACTACCTTATGAACAGCAGTTTTGTGGTCCTGGAATAAATGCGGGGGTAGTTTATTTATTATAATCTGGTCAAGCAATCCCTTCAGAAAACTCACATACCACAAGCAACCCCTGTTCTCAAGTAATCTTCAGTGAGACCTTTTCCTTCCGTTTTTCCTCGCTTGTTCAACTTAGCTACCATTTGGAATGTTTTAGAAATCTTTTGAGAGGGCCCTTACTCACGGTCGGGGCCTAGGCTGCCGTACTTTAACAAGCTCAAATCCCATGCTCCAGCACTTGGTACGCTGGTCTCGAGACCGAGCCACGGCAGGACAGCAAGCACAGCTATCCGCCTTTACAAAGGCTTTCACGTTAGCGTAAGTGCGCAACACACGGCTTTAAAGGAAGCTCAGGGAAGGCAAAACTCGCTCGTCAAGCGTGGCCACGTTGGCTACAACCGGCTGAGCTACCCGGACCACCGGTTTCCGCCTTTCGAGGTGCTTCACCTTGAGAGCTGCGGGCCTCCCGAGGCCCAGCGTTCGCCCCCAGGGAGCGAGTCTCCCCCGGGCACACGGCCGTCCTCCTGCGGCGGAGCCCGCTCCCGCCCCGCATTGCAGCGCCGCGCCCAGTCCGCAGCAGCGGCCCCGCCCCGCGGGCCCGCGCAGGGAGGGGGCTGCGCGCCGAGCCCGCCTCTGCGGCGACCAGCCGGGCGCCCAATGGACGCGGCGGGCAGGGGGAGGGACCGTGGCCAGGCCGCGGCCGCCCCTCCCCAGCTGCTACTTAAGAGGCTCCTGCGCCGCCGCCTCCGCCTCATTGCGTTACTTACCTCGACTCTTAGCTGTCGGGAACGGTAACCGGGACCCGGTGTCTGCTTCTTCCTACCCTCGCCTTCTAACTCGTAGCTACCATGGTGAGTGGGCCGGGTGCGGGGTGGGGGGTGCGGGATGGAGATGCGGAGGGAGCACGCTGGGGGCTGGGACGGGGAGGATGCGCGGGCGGGAGAGCGAGGGGCCAGGGCTGCCGGGGAAGCTCAGGGGTCTGGGGGAGAGGGCTCTCCCGGGTCGCCCCGGCCTCGCTCTCCAACCATCCACACCCTGCAGAAGACCTACAGCATGGCGCTTTCAGACTGCAGTCTTCCCGCGTGGGCCCTTCCCCCATCCTTCCCTGGCTCTCTGCATTTCGGGCGCGCGCGCAGCCCGGCCCCGCCCTCACTTCCTCTTGAGTGTGAAAAGGCGGGGGCGGGAAGGCTCCGGAGACAAAAGACGCATGCGCGACCGTTGCATTCCCGCCTAAGAGCGGCGGGAAGAGCCTCTGCAATGCGCGCGTGCGCGCTGAGGCACTGCGGGCTTAGTTCGTTTAGGGTGTGTCTCCAGTTGGCCCGTGTTGTGGGGGCTGAGGGTCAAACCTAGGACCTCCCATCGTAAGCCAGCTCTGCTGTCCAGCTGCAAACGCAGCTGCCACCTTCCTTTCGCTTAGGAAAAGGATAAGGAACATGGCTAAGTTTTCTCAAATATTCCACAAATCGGGACGTCCCAACAGCGTGGAGTCCAACTAGCTCCAGTTACGAATTTTTGTGGGGCCAAACTGTGACATTGAAGGGTTTTAAGGGAACAGTAATCGGATCCGGGCGGTTGATAAGCCCTTGCTGGGCTAAGACGGAAGTGGAGGAGCTGAGCCCTTACGCCTGCAAATAGAGGAAGTCAAAACCCTCCTCGCCGCTCAGGCCGCATGCTCTCATGCTGTGCATTTACCTCGTTGCCCCTTGTCCCTGCAGCTAGACCTGCCTCAATGCTCCGGCCACGTGCCTCCTGTCCAGATTGCCTGGAAATCTGTACATCCAAAGCAAAAGTAGAACTCGGGGCTGATGAGACGCCGGTTTTCAAAAAGAGAAAGCTGTGACTGCTCCTAGATTTGGAAAATGCCCAAATTAGCTATAATGCCACTGAACTCCAGCTCCTTGAGACGCTGCTAATCGATTCTCCTCCTTTCCGCAGCGTGAGTGCATCTCCATCCACGTTGGCCAGGCTGGTGTCCAGATCGGCAATGCCTGCTGGGAGCTCTACTGCCTGGAACATGGCATCCAGCCTGACGGCCAGATGCCAAGCGACAAGACCATTGGGGGAGGGGACGACTCCTTCAACACCTTCTTCAGCGAGACGGGCGCTGGCAAGCACGTGCCCCGGGCAGTGTTCGTAGACCTGGAGCCCACGGTGATCGGTGAGCTGGCCCGGAGCTTCCCTGGCCGCTGCTTCTCGCTGGCTGGCATGCTCAGAATCTCTTCAGACAGGGAAGCGGGAGCGAGCTGTGGGGCTGATCTCTTTCTTCTCCTTGCCCAGATGAGGTTCGCACTGGTACCTACCGTCAGCTCTTCCACCCCGAGCAGCTCATCACGGGCAAGGAGGATGCTGCCAACAACTACGCCCGGGGCCACTACACCATCGGCAAGGAGATCATTGACCTTGTCTTGGACCGGATTCGCAAGCTGGTGAGTGCCATCTATGGACACATTTAAAATTCAGGGGTGGGGTGGGGTGGGGTGGGTCCCTGTCAAAATCCAGAAAATCGGACTTTACAGACAGTCTTTAGGCCATAATTTTCACTAATCCACCCTTTTCTGTCAAGTAGCTATGGTTCACATCTAAAGGAATTGCAAAGTGCTAAGAGTATGCCCGGCCAATAGAACATCACATTTCCTTTCCTTTTCTTCTCCTACAGGCTGACCAGTGCACGGGTCTTCAGGGCTTCTTGGTTTTCCACAGCTTTGGTGGGGGAACCGGCTCTGGCTTCACCTCCCTGCTGATGGAGCGGCTCTCAGTTGATTATGGAAAGAAGTCCAAGCTGGAGTTCTCCATTTACCCCGCCCCCCCAGGTGTCCACTGCTGTGGTTGAGCCCTACAATTCCATCCTCACCACCCACACCACCCTGGAGCACTCTGATTGTGCCTTCATGGTAGACAATGAGGCCATCTATGACATCTGTCGTAGAAACCTTGACATTGAGCGCCCAACCTACACTAACCTTAACCGCCTTATTAGCCAGATTGTGTCTTCCATCACGGCCTCCCTCAGGTTTGATGGGGCCCTGAATGTTGACCTGACAGAGTTCCAGACCAACCTGGTACCCTACCCTCGCATCCACTTCCCTCTGGCCACATATGCCCCTGTCATCTCTGCTGAGAAAGCCTACCATGAGCAGCTTTCTGTAGCAGAGATCACCAATGCCTGCTTTGAGCCAGCCAACCAGATGGTGAAATGTGACCCTCGCCATGGTAAATACATGGCTTGCTGCCTGCTGTACCGTGGTGATGTGGTCCCCAAAGATGTCAATGCTGCTATCGCCACCATCAAGACCAAGCGTAGTATCCAGTTTGTGGACTGGTGTCCCACTGGCTTCAAGGTTGGCATTAATTACCAGCCTCCCACTGTGGTGCCTGGTGGAGACCTGGCCAAGGTCCAGAGAGCTGTGTGCATGCTGAGCAACACCACGGCCATTGCTGAGGCCTGGGCTCGCCTGGATCACAAGTTTGATCTGATGTATGCCAAGCGGGCCTTTGTGCACTGGTATGTGGGTGAGGGCATGGAGGAGGGAGAGTTCTCTGAGGCCCGTGAGGACATGGCTGCCCTGGAGAAGGATTATGAGGAGGTTGGTGTGGATTCTGTGGAAGGAGAGGGTGAGGAAGAAGGAGAGGAATACTAATTAACCCATTCTTTGAGCTCCTGAATCATGTCAAACTCCCAAGGCTCAGCTTTACCATTAAGCTGCCAGGCATTGATGCTACTAATTATGTTATTTCATTCTCTGATCATGTCTTCTCCATGTGTGCCTGTAACGTTTTTTTTCCATGATGTCTCAGTAAAAAGCTTTAAGGAAATGTTTGTGTATTGTTATTTGGGGCAAGTCTCCTGTATTCCAGACTAGCCTATACCTGATCCTCCTGCCTCAACTCCCTGGGATATAATTAGAGGTCACCATTCAGGTACTATGTTTGTTCCAGACCCCAGACTGCCTAGAGCATTTGCTAAAATATCACAATCCTTGAGGCTTCGGTTGTGCTGCATGCTTTTCTATCTGCTGTGTGGGAGATGGGGATGGTAAGGGCCCTGTTTCAGTCTGAGTGTTAAAAGGGAGATCTCTCAGTCCTCAGTGCTAAAGGAAAGTCTTGAGAGGTGTAATTTCTACTAGGAAAGAGCCAAAGGATGAATAGTCTGTGGACTAGTAGGGACGGCACTAGAGGAAGTGGGAACTTCTGTAAGCATTAGAAGGACGCATTGACACTACCTGTGAGGTCATTTGGGTACTTGAGGTTGAACAAAAGTCCTCAGACATGCTAGGCACATGGTGTACCAATGCCATACTTTACTATCTTGCTTTATTTTGAGATGGTCCTCGTTACCCGTGCTGGTCTTACTATCCACACAGTATGTAGCCCAGGGCCGCTTTGGTTCCCCCCCCCCACACCCCCAAAGTGGGATTAAAGGCATATATACCTCTGGCCAGAAATAAAAGATGGAGTGTCAGGAGTACAAGGCCAGCCTGAGCTACAGAAGACACTATCGCAAGAGAAAAGGCAAAACAAACCCTTACAAACTAGGTATGGTGGCACAAGATTTTAATTTTGGTGCTCAGTAGGCAGAGGAAGATTCCCTTGGCCAGGCACAGTGGTACACGCCTGTAATGCCAGCACTCTGGAGGCAGAGGCAGATGGATCACTGAGTTCAAGGCCAGGACAGCCAAGGCTACACAGAGAAACCCTGTCTCAAAAGGTAAGTCCAGCCTAATCGAGCCAGATATCCCAGTGAGAGATTCTATCTTAACATAGAGAGATGGCTCAACAGTGTTATTTTTCAGAGGACCCAAGTTCACCCAAGCACACCTCTGACTTCTGGCACCTGCACTCAAATTACCCGCATAAATACATATAAAAACAAAGGTAAGAAACTCAAAACAAAGGGGCTGGAGAGATGGTCAGAGGTTAACAGCCCTGGCTGCTCTTCCAGAGGACCTGAGTTCAATCCCCAGCACCCACATGGTGGCTCATGACCATCTACAATGAGACCTGGTGCCCTGTTGTGGCCTGCTGGCACATATGCAGGTAGAAAACTGTTTCAATAAAGAAACTCAAAACAAGGTGGGCAGCTGAAAAGCAACATTGAGGTTGACCTCTGACCTCCACACATGTGGGGACACCCACCACACAAACAAAAAAAAAAAAAAAAAAAACCTGTTTGCAAGGGAAATTGTGCCAGGTGTGCGAGTTTCATGTGAAAACTGTGGGCTTAGTGGGACAGAAAGATGAATGAAGATACAGGGAGAAGCTCTTAAGGGCATCTCTGAAGCTCGGGGGAGATTTGAAAAAATAAAAATAAAAATAACTTTCTGGTAAAGACCTTGCAAATAAAAAACATCCCACAGCGGTGGCATGCACTTTTAATCCCCACATGCAAGAGGCAGAGGCAGGTGAATCTGAGTTCAAGGCAGGCCTCTTCTAAATTGTGAGTTCCAGGACAGCCAGGACTACATAGAACATCATAAAATAACAAATTTAGGGATTGTAGAGGCTGGGTTTGCATTTCAGTCTGGTAGAATGTTTTCCTAGCATGCATGAAGCACTGAGCTTGGTCCCTAGCACTGCATTCAACCTGGCATGGTGGCTGAGTCCTACAATCTCAACACTCAAGAGGTGAAGGAGAGAGGGTCAGTTGTTCAAGGTGCAGTTGTTCTGGTAAAGTTTGTGGCCACAGAAAGTTCAAAAAATTTTTTTGTTTATTTATTTTTTGTTGTTGTTGTGTTTCAAAACAGGATTTCCCTATGTAGCCTTGGCTGTCCTGGCCTCACTTTGTAGACCAGGCTGGCCTCGAACACACAGAGTTCCGCCTGCCTCTGCTTCCCAGAGTGCTGGGATTACAAGCCTGTGCCACTGACAAAATTATTAAAACAGGATTGTTTTCCTCTTAATCCAGTTTTGTTTGTTTTGGGGGAGAGGGGTCTTATTTGTTTTTTGGTTTTTGTTTTTTCGAGACAGGGTTTCTCTGTGTAGCCCTGGGTGTCCCGGCTGGAGACCAGGCTGGCCTTAAATTCACTGAGATCTGCCTGTCTCTGCCTCTTGAGTGTGTGTATCACCGCTCAGCCTTGTATTTTATTATTTGTTATAGTGCTGGAATCAAAGGCGTGCACTGACAAACACAGCCTTTTTAAAACAAACAAACACAGGTTTCTCTATGTATCCCAGCCTGACCTTTAACTTACGGCAGTCCTCCTGCCTCAGCATCCCAAATGCTAGGATTACAGGCAAGTACAACTGTACATGGCCATCTTAGGGCCTTTATTGTTCAGTCAATGTAAATGTTATAAAACTCAAACCTTCTCCTTACAGGCACCACCCTCTTCACCACTTCTGGAGAAGGTGAGTCCTGAAGGCCTGTCCCTAGGATTAGAGACACTTAACTCTTGTGATGCTCCTCTTATCTTCTGGTTAATAGGTAATTTACTCTTCTGCACAGCAGATTTCTGTTATGCCTTTCTTGCTCACAGGAATTACTAGGTAAGGACGGAGCCTGTTAGGCCCTGTAAGCGTAGAAGGTGGTGACTGTTCCCTCCTTCCACCATATGGATTCTGGGGATCAAACTTAGGTGGTCAGACTTGCTATCTCATTAGCCTCAACATTTGCCAAAACAAACAAACAAAAACAAATGACAACAAAGCTCCCACAAAGTTAAAATTTGTCCAATTCATTTTCTTGAGGTCAGTATTAAAATCGGAGGGCTCCAGATAGTCTCTCATCTTACAGATGACAGATTTAATCGACAAGGAAGAAAGGAAATGATACTTTGTGTCCCACTTTAAATATTGCCTCTTACAGGATCAGAGGGTATATGGATCTTTGAGCCTTAAGGGGATCCATGCTGTGATCCAGAATAGACAGTAAAAGATAGAAGGCAGGAAGAACATTCTAGCCTGAGATGGCATTTACCCCTCCCAAGCCCATAAAATGCGCAGCAAGTTCCTTAACGCCCTGCAGAGGGCACCACCGGCAAGGAGTTCTCCATCCAGGAAAGCTGAGCTGAGTCTGGTGAATGCAGGCTGCCCTTGCCATCACCTTGGAGGTAAGGCTCAAAAAATGCAACAGACAGGAAGTGACCGGAGAGGGCATCCCTAGCACTCACCGGCTTGTCAATTCTCGTTCTGACAACTACTGGAGGAAGCTGTGTCTGGTGTTAGGTCACTGTGAATCAGGCAGCCACAGGCAACCCCACCCGCAAGAAGTTTCTTGACCTGAGCCCCAACCTCCACCCCTTCTCCAAGACAATTTCAAACGCATGGCCTTATCGTCAACAAGAACTAAGAAAGAGAATGTTGCTACATTAACCTAAACTCAACACTGATACAAAGTAATAATCACTGATGGTTATCTTGTAGCTGCTACTAGGGTTACTATGTTGCTAAAACTAGCTTCTTCCCCTCGGCCAAGTCTATAAGCCACTCCCAACTGACGGAGCTCAAAGGGTCAGAGTAAGAGCTACATAAATAAGGAAGGCAGAGTTACTGGGTGATTGATGGTTCGCACCTTGAATCCCAGCACTAGAGAAACCATGTTTGGAAAACCAGAGGTGGGAGTGGGGATTGGGAGGGACAGACACAGGACACAGAAATTCACGTGCATGTGTGTTTGTGTGTGTGTTCCTATGGCCTTGCCTTCTTTGTCTTTTTATTGTTCCTGAGGTTCAAACTCAGACCTCAAGCACACCAAGCAGGCATTCTCACACTGAAACAAATATGAAATGAAAACGTGTATAAGCTAAATGGAGAGTTTCTGCTATTGTCATTTAAAGAAAAGAATGTGGTCCATGCTTGTGATTCTAAGCATTCAATCAGCTGAAGTAGGAGAAACAGTTTGAGATCAGCATAGGGAATATTATACATGGAAATCTGTTCATGATTCAGTGGTACTTTGGGGTTTGTTTGTTTTGTTTTGTTTTGTTTTTCAGGGTTTCTCTGGGTATCCTGACTGGAACTCCCTCTGTGTAGACCAGGCTGGCCTTGAGCTCAGAGATGTTTGTTCTCATGTATTGGGCACCAGGTTAAAAGCTAAGAGAATCACTCTGTTCAAGACAAACATGATTCTTTCTCTAGAGAAGTCTATACTGGAGAAGGCCAATATAGACTAATATAAACAAATTAAATATCATTATGGCAACTTCTGATAAAAAAACAGATTCATTAGGCTGGTGAAATGGTTTAGCACTTGCCACCAAATCTGATGGCTTGAGTATGCGTCCTAAGGACCAAATAATAGAAGGAGAGAATCCATTCCTGAAAGTTTCCCTCTGACCTCATACTTTATAGAGCCACAAATGTACCTGGACACACACACATAGACATAAACAAGTAACTTAAAAATAAAAAAAACAGGCTTCTTTAGATAAAGTAGTGGGGAGGACTGCTCTGAGCTGTAACATTTATGCCAGGAGATAAAGGGAGGGAAAGATCAGAATTCAAGGTCATCCAGGGCTACTGGAGACTGCCACAAGTGAGCTGGGAAGGGAAAAGAGTCATCTTGGATAAGCAACACACAAACTGAGTCCTGAGGTTGGAAAGGGCTTGGCAAGGTTGACTAGGGACTGATAGAAGGCCAGAGTGAGGGTAAGGCCCACTTACAGTAGAGAGGGTCTACACAATAGAAGATACAAAATCTGGGCTGACAGAATAGATAGAAAATCTCGTAAGGTGTAAAACTACGTGGTGTGCGGTGTGTACCAGGGCACACCCCACTCCCCCTAGAGAGCCACGGGTCTGCATTCCCGTTCTGTCAGATCGCTGGGGTTTTTTGGGTGTGTGTGTGTGTGTGTGTGTGTGTGTGTGTGTGTGTGTTGGGCGTTTGTTTTTAGGGAAGGTTCAAGAAATGGTTTGCCTGTGTAACTCTGGCTGCCATAGTTCTGTAGACCAGGCTGGCCTTGAACACAGAGATCCACCTGCATCTGCCTCCTGAGTGTGTAAAGGTGAGCACCCCACGCCTGGGTCAGATCTCTCTTTAAGAAACATTCTGGCCTCAGGTGTAGGTCAGGAATAGATACAGGGTGCAATACCACATAAATATCACAGGCTTGCTTGAGAGGGGTGGGGAGGGGAGGGGTGGGAACTGTTTTGGAAAAAGATGGACCCAAATCAAAGCAAAGCCACTACCACTATACTGCCTCTGAAGGACATAGAGTGATCTTTAGGGCAGACGATTCTTCCCCACCACAAAAACATTCTCTCCCTTAATCAACTTGGCATACTTTATTATTACAACTTTCTTTTTCTAATTCTTTTAAAAATACATCTTTTTAAAATTATGAGAGCGTGAATATGTGCATGTGTATCTATGCACAGGTGGGCAGATCCCCCTAGAGCTGAGGTATAGGTAGATATGAACTGTGCAACCTATATGATGAGAACCCAGCTTAGGTCCCTTGCAAAAGCAATGCACGCTCTTAAGCTCCGAGCCATGATGTCTTCAGCCCTTTCTTTGTAAAATTTTTATCTATAGCTCTATTTATTTATTTAGAGACAGAGGCCTTGGATGTCTTATGGAGACCAGGCTGACCCCAAGCCTGCAGAGATCTGCCTGCCTCTGCCTCTTCGAGTGCTGGGATTAAAAGCGTATGCCACCACACCTGGGTCTTATTTTAAAAAGATTTTATATTTATTATTTTAAATGATGTGTCGTTAGGCCTCAGTTACTGTTCTATACTGTGACAAAACATGACCAAGGCGACTAATAAAAGAAAGCATTTAAATTGGAGCTCACAGTTCCAGAGGGTTGGAGTCCATGACCATCAGGCGGGGAGCAGGGCAGCAGGCAGGCATGGCTCTGCAGCAGTTGCTGAGAGAGCACATCTGATCATAGTCCAACTGCAAAAGTCTCAAGTCTTTCAGTTTCAGCATAGTGTAAGAGTCAAAAGTCTCTTGAGGCTCGCAGCACTCTCTTAATTAAAACCCTCTGCAAATAAAATAAGAAAGCAAAGTGAATACTTCTGACAGAACAGAATATACATTACTATTCCAAAGGAGAGTGATGGGAGAAAATACTAAGGAAATATTGAAATACTGGACCAAAAGAAGACAGAAATCCAGCAGGGCAAACTCCAAAGAACTCACATGGCTCCGCCCTTCCAGCTTTGCTGACTTCAACGCATTTTTCTCTTTGGCTAGTTCTACTGTGTATCTGAAGCTCTCCTTGGCAGATATCCCACAGCTCTGGCAACTCAAACATCTTGGGGTCTCAGTACAGTCCAGGCTTCACTTGCATAGCCTCATGAAAAGGCCTGTTCTGGCCTACATGCCGGGCCTCCCTGTGCCACACCTGGCCTCTGTGGTTTCCCTTTACTGTGGAGGAAAATGCTGCAACCCCTTTTCCTCTTGTATCCTTCGAGACTCTAAAGAAAGAACCACTGGGGTGGTGGTACGAGCCGGTAGTGGTGGTGCAAGCTGAGCTGGGCAATGGTGGTGTAAGCCGGGCGGTATAGAGTAGGTCTCTGAGTCTGAGGTCAGCCTGGTCTACAAAGGAGCTGCCATGGCTCCACAAGGAAAACTTGGTCTTGAAAGCCAGAACAAACAAACAAACAAACAAACAAACAAACAAAGGAAAGAAAGAAAGAAAACAAAGAAGAAATAAAGAAAGAGCCATGTGGCTGACGGCCATGGTAGGCTGCCTTCTTTCTGGGTTAGAACTTGGCCTCTTCCTTGAATTATATTTGCATAAGTTCTGACTGGTTGCTTCCTTTGTTTGTTTCTTTCTCTGTGTAGCCTTGGCTCTCCTGGACTTTCTTTGTAACCAGGCTGACCTCAAATTCATAGAGCTTCGCCTGCCTCTGCCTCCCTGAGTGCTGGGATTAAAAGCGTGCATCACCATGCCCGGCTGCCTGGCTCCCTTTGTTGTATAAGCTTTCCATCTTACAAGCAGCAGAATCAGCTGAATGGGGGGTCTTGAGGGTACCACTCCCTTTATTTTACATCAGGTGTCTTCTTTGGTCCTTCAGCACAAGCTTTGGCTCCAACATTAAAATTCCTGATGACCTTTGTCTCCTCAAACTGTTCGTTTCACATTTCTTTTGCCATGCTTGCTCTTTTTCATAAGAGCTGCTCACTGATAACCAAGTGACAAAGAGAGCATCAGGCTGACTTGAAGCCACCTCTGCCAACAAAATTACTTCAAAGCTCTTCAGTTCAGCTTCAGGCAGATTCTTAGGACAAAATAAAAAAGTAGCCACGTTCTTTACCGAACTACCCCAAAAATGGTCTCTAGTCAGGGGTTACTGTTGTTCCTCCCTGAAACCTTTTGAGCTGGGCTTCCATAGCCCACGTTGCTCTCAGTACTACGTCTGTTAAGCCCTGATTATAGCATTCCACCAATTTCCTAGTCCAAACTCTTAGAGTCTTCCACACTCTTCCAAAGCCAGCACTGTCAGGCCTGCCACAGTGATAACCCACTTCCTGGTAGCAATTTACCACTCAGTTACTTTTACATTGCAGTGATAGGGACTAGGACCAAAGCAACTTACAGAAAAAGAGTTTGTTGGCGGCTTAGCGTTCAGAGGGTGAGTCCATGACCGTCATGGTGAGGGGCATGGCATCGGGTAGGCAACCTGTAGGCAGGCACTGGAGCAGTAACAGAGAGCCCACATCGGATCCACAAGCAGGAAGCAGGTAGAGAGGGACTGGCATGGGCTTCTGAGACCTCAAAGCCTGCTCCCACTGACATACCTCCTCCAATAAGGCCACACCTCCTGACCCTTCCCCGATCCTTCAGCTGAGTACCAGCAAATATAATGAGCCTGTGCCTGGCTTCATTCAAGCCAGCACATGTGTGGGTTTGTACGTGGGTAAAGTCACATGAGCGCAGGTTCCTTAAGACGTCAGGAGTTTCAGATCCCCCTGGATCTGGAGCTACAGGTGGCTGTAAGCACCTGCTCTGGGGGATGTGCCTGCCTCTTCCTCCCTGAGTGCTGGGTTTACAGGTGTGCGCCACTCTTCTACACCGCCATGTCCACCTATACAGTGTTGGGGACCAAACCCTGGGCTTTGCACATGCCAGCACCCTGCAACTCAACCAAGTCCCTGGCCTCCTTCTCCCTGTTACTACTGCTACAGGTTCTTAGTTCTCTGAAGGCAGGAGCCAGGTCCTTTATTTCTGTCTACTCACCATGCCTAGCACCTGGCATACTATAGACCTTATTCTCATGCATGCCAATCAAGGTAACATGAATGAAATGTTCTGGTTTTACTCTATGTCCTTTTTTTTTTTTCATTTTGTTGAGACAGTGTCCATTTTGGCTTTATTTTTGAAATAAGGACTTGTTAGGTAGTCCACGCTAAACTGGAACTCACCAGCTCAAGCTGGCCAACTTACCTTGGCCTCAGCCTTCCGTGTGCTGGGATTATAGGCATGTACCAGCACACCTTTCCTCAATTTGACTTGCATTTCCATATTCTCATTAAAGCACAATGCTTTTCATAGTTGAAATAAGAATCTGAGGACTCAGACGGCCTGTAAAGGCACTTGATGGCCAGGCTTGATGACTTGAATTCAATTGTTGGGACCCACCCTATGGAAAGAGAAAACTATCTCCCCAGTGTTGTTCTGTGACCTCCACACATGTATCTTGGAATGAAGGTGCTCACACAAGCACACACACACACACACACACACACACACACACAGAACATATATATATATAATAAACTTATTACAAACAAAACATTTTAAAATGGTGTAGAGTGGGACATAGTGGCATGTCTTTAATTCCAGCACTCAGAAGACAGAGGCGGAAGGGTTTCTATGAATTGAAGGCCAGCCTTGTCTAAATATCAAATTCTAAGAAAGCTAGGGCTATATGGAGAGGGACCTCAAAAAATATTGTATAATTTGTATATAACCTATGCATATCCTCCAGAATACTTTAAATCATCCCTAGAGAACCTATAACCCTTAATACAATGTAAATGCTTTGTAAATAGTTATCACTATATTGTTTAGGGATGACCAGACCACACAAGGCTATACATGTTCAGTACAGATATGATTTTGTTCTCAATTTTTTTTTCATGGTACTAGGGATCAAACCCAAGACCTTGTACAAGCTAAGCTCTTTACCACTGAGTTACATTCCCAGCCCCAAATTTATTTTTGATGCTTTTTTTTTTTTTTTTTTTTTTGAGACATGGTCTCTCTTTGTACTCCCATTTTTTCTTTTCTTTTCTTTTCTTTTTTTTTTTTTTTTGGATGCGGTCTCTCTCTAGAACCTGGAGCTACATGAATAGGGTAGGCTATATAGAGGGCCAACTATGTAGACACGTGTCTACACAAGTATGTGGTTTTTAGTTTGTTTTGGTTTTTTTAAAACAGATTCTTACCACGTTACTCTACTTGGCCTGGAACTCCATATGTAAACCAGACTGGCCTTGAACTTAAGAGACCCACCTGCTTTTGCCTTTCTAGTGCTGAAATTAAAGATGTAGGCCACAACGCCCAGCTGGAGTCTGAAGTCTTAAATAGGCCCGTTGACAACCTCTATTTCCTAGTCTCAAATTCTTGCTACAATGTTAAAATTAGATAAGGGTTATAAAGAGAACGACACACAGGGGGTAAGTAGTTAGTGTCTGATTCTGTCCACTCACCAATATTCCCTGTGGACGTTCCCATACAGTTTCAGAATAGCCCGGGCCTGGTGGGACACGCCTATCTTCTGGCAATCAACTGGAGGAAGATCGCTGAGAATTCAAGGCTAGCCTGGTTTGCAAAGGCGAGACCTGTCTCAACGAAACAACATTTTCTATGGTCTTTTTTTTTTTTTTTTTTTTTTTTTTTTTTTACTATTTGTTGTCTAAAACCCTAGGCCTTCCACAAAACCGATAGAGTGAAAGCTGTCAGGGGTGACGGGACCTCCAATAACAAATACACTTCCAGAAAGCGCTATGGGCCCTTCCGGAAACCCCGCGGCGCTCTTTACATTTCGGCCGGTTGGCCCGATCCGAGCCATCCACTTCTAAAACCGTGCCGGATGCTGATACCCCGGAGCGGCTCGAACAGACTCTGAGTTTTAGAACAGTGGCGTCCACTGGCCAACAATATCCCGCCTTCTTCCCAAACTACCCTATCAGCGCACTCCTCAGGATGAGCGACAGCCGGCGGGGAGCCAATAAGCTCCGCTCTCCGGAAGGCTCCCGCCCAGGCCTTGTGTCGTCACGGGGCCTCTCAAAACCAAAGCACGCAGCCTGGCGCTTCCGCGTAGCCCGGCGGCGGGTAATTGCGTTGAGACGCGACTGGGAGCGACCCCACCTTAAAGGGGAGGGGCCCGAGGGGGTCCGGAGCCCTTTAAGACCAGGCGGGCTGGGGCCTGCCCCTTTAAGGGCGGGGCGTCCGACGACTGAATCTGAGCTCCGGATTACCTTGAGTTTCCGTCACGGGCAGCGAGGAGCGGCTCCCAGGCTGGGTCCGGGTGCTCGGCGGGCGGCGGCGGCCTCATCCCCGCTCGTCCTCCCCGGGCCCGGAGACAGCCCCGCCCCAGTCATGCTGAGCAGAGCATGGAAGCAGCTGACTACGAAGTGCTATCCGTGCGAGAGCAGCTGTTCCACGACCGGGTCCGCGAGTGCATCGTGAGTGCGGGACCTGGGCGGGAAGGGGCCGGGCCGAGGTGGGAGGGGCGCGGGCAGCGGTGGCGACGGGAAGTCCGGCCGCCCGAGCTCCGGGCACCTCGGCCCCTGCGAGGGCCGGGCCCCGACGGCGAGCCCCGGAGTCGGGCCGGCTGGGTCCCCGAGCCGTAAACAAAGCGGCCGGGTTTCCGTTCCTCTGCTGCTCGCCCCTCCCCCGCCCCTCCTACCCCACCCCGGGGGGCGTTCCCGGCGGTGGGTCCTCTCCCGGGTGGAGAAGCTGCTCGGCCCGGGGAGAGCGGCCAACCGTCGCCGGTGTTGGAATGAAGGGAGACTCGGTCACATTTAGCAGTTACCTAGGGAAGTGAGGTGGTGGCTCGAGGGAAGAGTTGGGGGTGCGTGTGTTGGGGGGGTCCTCCCACTGAGGTGGAAAGGAATCCTGTCCGAACGGGGTTGTAAGATGTGGAGATGGAGAAATCCCAAAGTTTCCCCCTTCAGCAGTGATTGAATCCTGGGCCTCTGGCATGCGGCGTGCCAAACACAAGCCAACACATCGACACACCCCCCGCACCACTCCACTTCCTGATAGTTTGTTTGACACTCTGGAAGGCTGAGTTTCCAAAGCTTTCCTTTCGCGGAGTTCTCCTGTGAGTGGCGGGTGTGTGTGTGTGTCTGTCATGAAGTGGTCCTGAGCACATCAAGTCTGTGTTTCTTGTACC
This sequence comes from Psammomys obesus, assembly GCF_907164565.1. Classification (NCBI taxonomy): domain Eukaryota; kingdom Metazoa; phylum Chordata; class Mammalia; order Rodentia; family Muridae; genus Psammomys; species Psammomys obesus. The sequence goes on from NW_026596085.1 coordinate 2,307,976, forward strand.
CTCAGGGTAACCTAGAATTGTAGGTGAACCTTCCAGACAGCAGTGAACTGTAGCCTAGGAGCACCACCGTGGAACTCGGGGAAGTATTATTTTCCTTGGGCCTGTTTTGAATGATCATCTCCGCGTCTGCTGTTTCTCCCACAGAGCTCTGCACATACTGAATGAAAGGGGCAGGGTTTGGAGGAGTGGAAATAAGCCTTACTGAATTGAGGGGAGAGCATAGATGGAGTCATCCTTCAATTTTCTCAGGTTGAGCTTCAGGCTACCCCTAGGTATGCTTAGGTTGAAGAAAGGGTAAAGGGAAAGAGGATAGGTAGGTCTGCCATTAGCAACGAGGGCTGGAAAGTGTATGGCCCCAGAAGAATGAGTCAAGTAGCATCCCTTATGTGTTCCTGGGGAGAGGAACACACTGTTGCATACTGTGGAAGCGCATCCAGGCCCTAAGATGCTGACAGCCTGGAGGGATGAGCCCTGAGAAAGTGCTTCTTATATGTTGCTGCTGTCTAAGCCGTCAGCTAAGGACATCAGCTCCAGCCAAGGACAGCTGAAGGTTTCTAGTGCCTCCTCCTTGGAGCTCCTCCCATCTAGAAGCTAAAGAACAATCTAGATAAGGGGATAGTGGCACATGCCTTTAATTCCAGCACTTGGTAGACAGAAGCAGGTGGCTCTCTGAGTTCAAGGCCAGCCAGGTCTACAGAGTTTCAAGAAAGCCAGGGCTGCACAGAGAAACCCTTCCTTGAAAAACTCCAGAGAGACAGAAAGAGACAGAGAGAGAGAGAGAGAGAGAGAGAGAGAAAACAACCTAGCATCTACTGGAAGTGGGTGGAACTCCAAGCCTGACCTTTTGAGCTCTTCTGCCTTAGCTATTACGCACACTCCAGGCTGAGTGGGGCAGAGCACCCTGCTGTGAAGATGCAGCAGCCGCTGCACATGCTCCTTCCGTGGGGGTCCCTAAGTCAAAAGCTGCAGCTTTACTCTAGAGGCAGGACTCTCTTGGTCTCTGCTTGTCACTGTATAGAGTTCCTGTACCATAAGTTCCTCTCGGAGACTAGAAGACACATGAGACTGAGCTTGTCCTTGCCCACTCAAATGCAATGACATCTTTATATGTGTGAATACATATATATACATACATACATATATGTATTCTCTGACTTTGGGGTAGTGTAGAGATGTGACACATGTACTAATTAATCTGTCCCTGTCCTGCCCTGTCAGTTGGAGGTCTAACCACTTAGGACCTTGAGTAGGTCCTAAGAAACCTGGCCCTGAAGTTGGAAGTTACTTGTGGTAGGGTGTCAGGACAACTTTTCAAGTGACAGATAACCAGCTCTGGAAATGTTGGGCCTGACTAAAGCCTTCTCTTGGGCTAAATGGGCTTGAGTTTGCCAGAGCAGACCTGACGTTTCAGGTCCTGAGGGAATCAACAGAGCACAAGTTCTGATAAATGTGATTCGTACACAGTAGCTCCTGAAGCATACTTTCTCATGACAGCAACTGGAGTAGAGTAAGAGGCTGTGCCAAGAAAACGTAGACATTTTTCCCAAGCCTGTTACTTTCCACAAAGTTCTCAAAGTTAGTCTCTCATTCTGGCCTGATTGGCACTGTTGGCATGGTTTCCCAGGGATGCGGGACAACCTCCATTTGGTCCTTCTTGGGGCCCTGCTAGCTAGAAGGAAGGCACCACTGAGAAACATCCCAGGGCGAGTGGAGCTTTACAGTGAGGCCCTGCAGCTGTGGAGTGTGCTGGTGCCTCTAGAACTTCTCATTCCAGGTTGCTTTTTTGCCACAGATCTCAATACTTCTGTTTGCCACACTGTACATTCTCTGCCACATCTTCCTGACCCGCTTCAAGAAGCCTGCTGAGTTCACCACAGGTACTTTCACTTCCCTGCCTTCTCCAGGGTTTCAGTTGCCATGGAGCCATCCTCAGAGGACCGTGGGTGATGGCGCCTGTTGGGAAAGGATCGGCCCTCCGCTGGCTATTCTGAATCTGTGGCCTCTTCAGCCCCTGCTCTTCCACAAGCAGAGCTAAGGTGGCAGTAGGAAGTCTAGATAGATGAATGTCTGCAAGCTCTGGACACCCCACATAACTTTATCTGTATATTTTTAAGTTAGAGTACAAATGTTTTATTGTGGATTTTTCAAAATCAGGCACTTGTTTCTTGATTTTATTTTGTCTTATCGCCAACATCTCCTGTATTCCTAGCTGGCCTCAAACTGTCTGTGTAGCTAAGGATGACCTTGAACGCCTGCCTGTCTCTGTCTCCCAAATACCAGGCTCATGTTATCATGTGTGCTGCCACATCTCAGTCCGTGTAACTTTTCTTTTCTTTTTTCTATTATTTCCTTTTTGAATCAGGGTTTCTCTGTGTAGCCCTGGCCATCCTGGAACTCGGTCTGTAGACATGGCTGGCCTTGAACTCAGAGATCTGCCTACCTCTGCCTCCCAAGTGCTGGGATTAAAGGCAAGTGCTGCTACCACCTAGCATCCATGTAGCTTTTCTCATCCTCAGTTTCTTCTTATAAAATAGGCATCCACCAGGTGCCTTGTCACTGGGAGGCCCGAGTGAGGGCCATTTCTGAACCTGAGGTCAGCTGCTGAGATCATATGTTTGTGTCATTTCCTTTCCTAGTGCTTCCGCACTGGAACCCAACCTCTCCCAGGGTGTGTAATGGTGGTCTTTCTCTTTGTAGAGAGACTGAGTATTCTCAGACCGTGGCTTTGCATCCCACAAGTTTCTGATGGGGTCAGAAACACACTTTCTTTTAGAGCCTCAACCCAACCTGCTCAAACACCCAGCCAAGCCATCTACAGTAGCGCTGTTCCTTCGGGGACTTCTCTTGGGAACCCGCTCTTCCCCTTCTAGCACTGCTTTCCTTTCACCCAGTCACTGAGGTGAACAGCCACACAGACTGCAGGTTGTTTATTGTATCTAAGCCTACATGAAGAGGAACCTGCTACAACAGTGATGAAGGGGAGGGTGGGGAGGGAGGCATTCCGGGCATATTCTGTGTCACTAAATGGCCAGCTTGGTTGGAGAATAGGTTGTAAGGTCTGTAGTGTAAGATTTCCCCAAGCCTCTTTTCAGCCCTGTCTTCATGCTGGGTGTGGGGGCATGCTCTACTGCATTTGGCTCCCAGAGCTGCCCACTGATGCCCTGCTGCTTCCCCTTCCTGTCTGTCTCTTGCAGTGGATGATGAGGATGCCACAGTTAACAAGATTGCGTGAGTGTCATCACCCTCAACACCCGACTCCAGTGACTTAGGAGGTGGGATCTAGAAAGTCCCCTTGAGTGCAGAGAAGGAGCTGTCCTCCATCCACTGGAGAAAGAATTTCTACTTCCTCCCTATTTCTGGATTCTGGCTTTACCTCATCCCAGGGATGCTCAGAAAAGCCATTGTTCCTGTCTCCCTGGTTAGGTCAGAAGCTTCTAGGAGCTTCATGCTCTGGGTATTGCCTGGGGCCTGAGTCACCAGGAAATGGCTTCAGCTTGGCTTCACCTTCCAACTGTCAATGTAGGTGGGGAATGGCAGGGGAGACAGGCCTATTGAAACAGGACAGGGTTTGTTGAAGATTTAAAACCTCCGAGGGATCAGAGAAACCCTGTCTCAACCCCTGCCACTCCCCCCAAAACAATACAAAACAACCCTCTTCCCATCCCCAGGGCAAAGACTCCTTGCTTCTTTGAGGAAAGCCCTCATTGTAGGCAGTCCTCGTTCGCCAGCTGCACATACAGAGGAATGTGGAGAGGCCCCTCTGGGGTGACAGACCAGAAGGCAGTATTCTCCTTTTCACATTTGTTTCCAGCTGGTGCCATCTATGGCTCAGGCCCTGCCTATGAAGTTGGGGCTTAGCTTGCCTTTATCCTTTGTGATAATGCCTTCTTAAAGGGCATAGCCATATACAGCGAGGAGCTCTTATCCATACAAAGAGGCAAGCTCAGAAATTTGTATCCCTAAGCAGAGAGGAGAAGTCTTGCCCCTTGCTTGTTGGCATTCCTGGCATGCGTAGTAGGCATGTGTGGGGAGGATCACGTTCCCAGGATAGCCTAGACAAGTGACAAGGCAGGTAGTCAGGTACCCACCCCACGTGCTAAGGCTGCCCTGTAGGTAAGGGTTAGTGAGATGGCAGGAGGCAGAGCCCAGCTGGATAGCTACAGCTGGTTCTAAAAGCCGCAGGTGCCCTTGAGAAGAAATGGCTTGTAGGGCAGCAGGGCAGTGAGTGCTGGGCTGACCTGACCTCTTCCCTCTTAGGCTGGAGCTGTGCACCTTTACCCTGGCCGTTGCCCTGGGTGCTGTCCTACTCTTGCCCTTCTCCATCATCAGCAATGAGGTGTTGCTCTCGTTGCCTCGGAACTACTACATCCAGTGGCTCAATGGCTCCCTCATCCATGGTATATGGCTCAGGCTGGAGCTCGGGGTAGGGAATGGGACGGGCCCACGCAGCCTGGGGCAACCAGTCATGTCACCTACCTGTCTCTGGGCCAATTCTTATTGATTGGCCACCTTAATGACCAAATCTGCTTTTTCTTTTTGGCTCTAGGTCTTTGGAACCTCGTCTTCCTCTTCTCCAACCTGTCCCTCATCTTCCTTATGCCCTTTGCATATTTCTTCACAGAGTCTGAGGGCTTCGCCGGCTCCAGAAAGGTAAGTAGAGGAAATATTAGTCAACCCAAGGCAGAAGCAGAGCTCTATTCTAGGGAGTTGCCGTAAGGAGATAACTTGCAGGCTTCAGTCAGAGTTAAGGGATGGAACAAGGACAAGACTGTAGCAACACGAGAAGTCATTGTTACCACAAGTCGACGGGACAAAGGGAAGAGATCATTTCTAGACTCCATCGACACTTAAAACAATTGAGACTATGTGAGAAGAGTTATCGTCTTACTGTTGTAGCTGCTGGAAACCAGTATGCCGAAAGTGAGAGGAAGCATAGGAAACCCCAGGCTTGCTCCGTCATTGTTCGCTTCCCTGCTGACCTTTGCAGTGGGCGGTTTGACCAGAAGTCAGAGAGCAGAGAGCTCGTGTCTGCAGACATCAGGAATCATCTTAGAATAGAGGAGGGGCCTGATTGGGTTTGAGGATGGGGTTTGCAAGTGATAAGAGAAACAGCCTCTCCTGTGTCCTGAATCCAGACCTCCTGGGTCCCCCAAGCCCAGGCACAGCTTGATGGCTCCTGTCTTCCCCACACCGGGGTACCCGTGTCTTCCTCCTGTAGGGTGTCCTGGGCCGAGTCTACGAGACGGTGGTGATGCTGATACTCCTCACTCTGCTTGTGCTGGGCATGGTGTGGGTGGCGTCAGCCATCGTAGACAACAGCAAGGCCAGCAGGGAGTCACTCTACGGTGAGAGCTAACCTTTCCATGGCTGCGGTTTACAGGAGGGACAGTTCTGTGCCGTGGCTTCGGAGGCTGCAGGCGGTGGTTTGGCTCTGGTTTCTGGGCTGTGGTGAAGTGGGGCCGCATGTGCTGTAAAGCTGACGAATCCATGCGTGCTCAGAACTCACTCCCAAAAGGCACCATCTCTGCGTGTTGCATTGGGAACCAAGTGTTCAACAATCAAGCTTGTTTTTTTGAGACAGGGTTTCTCTGTATAGCCCTAGCTATCCTGGAACTTCCTTTGTAGATCAGGCTGGTTTCAAACTCAGAGATCCACCTGCTCTGCTTTCTGGGATTAAAGGTGTGAGCTACCACTATCACCTGACAAAATTCAAATTTTTTTGTTGGTGTTGTTTTATCAAGACAGAGTTTCTCTGTGTAGCCTTGGCAGGACTCACCTTGTAGATGAGGATAGCCTTGAACTCACAGAGATCTGCCTGTCTTTGCCTCCCAAGTGCTGGGACTGCAGGCATGGTTTACCGCCCACAGCAGCATTCACGTTCTAAAAGGCTATTTTATATCTAAACCAAAACAGAGCTCCAGCTTTTTCTCTTTTTCCAAGCTTTACTTTTATGTGTGCAGGTGTGTTCCCTGTGTGCATGTCTGTGCACCACAGGTGTGCAGTGCCAACAGAGACCAGAAGAGGGTATTGGATCCTTTGAAACTGGAGTTACAGTTAGCTGTGAGCTGGCTTGTAGGTGCTGGGAACTGAACCCAGGTCCTCTGGAAGAGCGGTCAGTGCTCTTAATGACTGAGCCACATCTCCAGCCCCATCCTACTTCCTCTTAAGACCGCAGGAGACTAAGTCAGGGTAACTCATTGCAGTGTGAGTGTGAGGCCGCCCAGGGCCGCAGGCTGTCTTCAAAACAAAACAATACTGGCTCTTCAGTTGGCTGTGTGCATTTGGTCAACTGTAGCACTCTTACAATGGAAAAGTCTGCACCACTTCTGTAGGCTAAAGTTCCAAACTGATGGGCTGTGGACACATCCAACATATAGAAATATTCTCCTGGGTCCAGAGTGATTTAAAAAAAGAGTCAGCCAGACGTGGTAGCACACAATTTTAATCCTTTATTAAAATTTAATGCTTTAAAATCCTTTTTAAAAATTTAATGCTTTAATTTTAAAGCATTCAGAAGGCTGAGACAGGTGGATCTCTGTGAGTTCCAGGCCAGCCAGGGCTACTAGAGAGACCCTGCTTAAAAATTAATAAATAATAAATAACCAGTTGTTCACTGTAAAGCCCACTGTAAAGCTGTCCTTGAATTCCTTCTGTGTTGACCTCCTGGTTCTCCTGGGATTACAGGCATGTGCCACCATACCCGGCATCCCATTTCAGTTATGACACGGTTTATCTTGATATCTGCCTTGCTTGACAGGGGAGAGGATCTGGCTGTTTAACTGTGGTCCCCTGGACCAGATAGCAGCTGTGCCTTGTATATAAGTTAGGTTCCCTAGTTTACCCACCACCACTCTGCCTGTGACCCCAGGCTAGCCTTCACCGTGCTTGCGTGTGCATGGGTGTGTCTTTCCTATTGCCTTAGGTGTTTGTATAGTGTTTCTTGTGTAGACCCAGAACCTTGTCGCCTCCTAGTATCAGGAAGAGTAGGACAGCCTGACCTGTCTCTTCTCCTCCGTAGACTTCTGGGAGTACTACCTCCCCTATCTCTACTCCTGCATCTCCTTCCTCGGAGTCCTGCTGCTGCTGGGTGAGTGGCCAAATCTGGAAGAGAAAGGGAACATCTTGGGCCACAACAGTTGGGGTGGACTGAGAAGGGCTGGGAGGACTGGGGAGGGCGTGAAGAACTGACTGGGCAGCTCTTGCCTCTACAGTGTGCACTCCGCTAGGTCTCGCTCGCATGTTCTCCGTCACTGGGAAGTTGCTGGTCAAGCCCCGGGTATGTCATGCTCCTTGCCTCGTGCGCACCTGGGGCGGAACCATGAAATGGCCCTCCAGTTGAGTTATGCTGACTTGCAGAAGACCCCAACCTTGCTTGGCTTCTGTGTCCTTTTCCCCATCACCTGGAGCCAGTCAGAACACAAGGCATTAGAAGGCATAGGACAAAGCTGCTGAGCATGGGGTGGTGACGGAGAGTTAAGAGACTGCAGCGGGGCAGTTGTGGTCAGCGAGCCTCTGACAGCCCCTCCCTCCCTCCCTTCCCGCCCCACCCTCAGCTCCTGGAAGACCTGGAAGAACAGCTGAACTGCTCAGCCTTTGAGGAGGCAGCTCTGACTCGAAGAATCTGCAGTGAGTGGAAACTCTCCCTTTGCTTGGGTGGTGGCCTGGCCTTGGCAAGGACTGAAGCCTGGAGGGCCTGTGTTCTCTGCCCTCAGATCCCACCTCCTGCTGGCTGCCGTTGGACATGGAGCTGCTGCACAGACAGGTCCTGGCTCTGCAGGCACAGAGGGTCGTCCTGGGTATGTGGCCTGGTGCTGTCCCCAGGGAGAGTAGTTCCTTATTCCAAGTATTTGGTAGACTAACAGCCTCCCACCCCTGCACAGAAAAGCGGCGGAAGGCGTCAGCCTGGCAGCGGAACCTGGGCTACCCTCTGGCCATGCTGTGCTTGTTGGTGTTGACGGTGGGTTGAGTAGCCTTGGTGGGGTAAGTGGGCCCTTGGTGCTTATCTTCCTCAGGGAGGACCTGATGTATGTTGACATGGTTGTCGTCCATAATAAGTTGCTCCTCAGCGGTAACTTCGTGTCCTGCCCTGTGCTAAGAGCATGAATTTCCACTTTGTGGGATGGAGAAACACAAGCGCCTTGCCTCAAATCACACTAAGTTATTGGGAATGGACACAGACTTGCTGTGGAGTGAGAATAAAGGTTACAATCTAGTGTCTGGGTTAGGGCTTCAGAAATAATCTTGGAGGAAAAGGTTCCTTTTTCTAAGCCATCGCTTGTGGGTGGTAGGTGGGTTCAATGGTCAAGTGCTCTGTGGAGTTGATCCCCGGCCCCAGAGATGGGCTTTTTCTAGTTAGGCTTTTGCAGTCCATCAGGGATAACCTGGATTGCTAGCGGCAGCCTTGAGGTCCCCAAAGCAGGAGAAGGCCCCTGAGGCTGTGCTCGGGCACAGCTGTGGCTGGAGCAGGGATGACGGCTGGTGACCTTGCTTGCGCACAGGGCCTGTCAGTGCTCATTGTGGCCATCCACATCCTGGAGCTGCTCATCGATGAGGCTGCCATGCCGCGGGGCATGCCGGTAAGGGGCGGCGTGGGCATGGGCTGTCCTCACACCACTTCTCCAGAGGCTGGGGCATCCAGGCCTGGTGGCACACACCTGTGATCTCAGCACTGGGGAGGCAGAGGCCAGCCTGGTCTACAAAACTAGTCCAGGACAGCCAGGGCTGTTACACAGAGAAACACTGCCTCAAAAAAAAAGGGGGTGGGGCGGGGGGGATGGGCTGGAAAGAGAGAGAGACAGAAGTCAAGGACAGAGGGACGGCTGGGTGGTGCTGGTGGCCCCAGTGGGAGTGTCCTCAACAATGCCCCCTCACCCCCACAGGATGCCTCCCTGGGCCAGGTCTCCTTCTCCAAACTGGGATCCTTCGGTGCCATCATCCAGGTCATACTGATCTTGTATCCTTCTGGAAACTCCTTCTGGTCTGCAGCCATCCGCATTTATACGCACACGCCCACAGCTATATATGTAATTTATTTTTATTCTATGTGCCTTGGTGTTCTGCCTGCATGTGTGTCTGTGTGGGGGTGTTAGAACCCCTGGAACTGGAGTTACAGTTGTGAGCTGCTGGGAATTGAACTCGTATCTTCTGGAAGAGTAGCAAGTGCTCTTGAGGGCTGAGCCATCTCTCCAGCCCTAAAAAGTATTGTTTCCAAAAGATGGTTCAGTGGGTGAAATGCCTGCTCTTGCTGACAGCCTGAGTTCTGTCCCTGAGAGAACTGACCCCTGAGGGTTGGCCCCTCCCTTCCCTCGTGCATGTATGTGCTGTGGCACGTAGGTACACATGAACGCAGCATAACAATACTGTGGGGAATGATGGGAAGGACACACAGCCTGACCTGCTGCCCGCACATACACTTGTGCATACACAAGCAGAAAGCGTGATCCTGAGAGCTCTGTTCTCAGACAGAGGCTGCAAGTTCTTTAACCCACTGGCAGCTACCTGATGGTGTCCTCGGTCATGGGTTTCTACAGTTCTCCGCTCTTCCGAAGCCTGAGGCCTAGATGGCATGACACAGCCATGACACAGGTAGCTGGGTGGGAAGAGGAGAAGCCTCTGGGTGTGGGTGAGAGCTGGGCTGGCGACTTTTTTTGTTTCGTTGGGTTGCTCTCATACATACACACACAGGGTTTCTCTGTACAAGAGCCCCGGCTGTCCTTGAACTCACAGAGGTCTGCCTGCATCTTCCTCCCGAGTGCTGGGATTAAAGGTGTGTGCCACCATGCCCAGCAGTGCTGGCAACCCTTGCTACCTTTGCCTCTTTCTCTTCTTTCACCCAGATAATTGGGAACTGCGTCTGCCTCCTGGTCCTAAGCTCAGCACTGCCCGTCTTCTCTAGAACCCTTGGTAAGCGGGGAAGGCAGGAAGGGAACTGACTCCAAGGCCAGCGTGAGCTGCTGCGGGAGTCTCGGGCCTCGGCTACACAGGGAGGCCCTATGGCAGAAGGTCTGCGAAGGTCTGGCGATCACCCTGCCCCAGCCTCAACAGTGCTGCAGTTATGTCACAGAGAGTGACTGGTTCATCTGTGTGAGTGTTTGCCTGTGCGTGCCTGCACATCCTGCATGCCTGGTGCCTATGGAGGTCAGAAGAGGATGTCAGGTGCCCTGGAACTGGAGGTGCCAATGGTCACGGGGTTACTGAGCACCGACCTGTGCCCTCTGTAAGGGCAGCAAGTGCTCTTAACTACTGAGCCTTCTCTGCAGCCCCAGAATGAGGAAAACGGAGTTGCAGATAGTGGTGAGGCACTATGTGGGTGCTGGGAACCGAACCTGGGCCCTCTAAAAGAACAGCCAGTGTTCTCAACCACTGAACTATCTCTTCAATAACTTTCTTTTAATTTGTAAAGTTACATTTGTTTGTTTGTGTATTTTATGTGTGGGTGGGGACTGCTCCTCGGAGCATGTGCTGAGGTCAGAGGACAACTTGCAGGAGTTGGTTCTTTCCTTGTACCATGTGGCCATGTGGGGAATTGAACCCAGGCTGTCAACTTGGCAACAAGTATCTGCCCCCTGAGCCATCTCCCTTGGCCCCAGTTTTGTATTTTCTGGATTAGGAGTGTTCAGTTTGTGCTTTGTCTTCTATGCCATAGGAATTTGGAGGAAATGAAGTTTCTCTTTCAGGATGGCTGCAGTGGGAATGTATATAAAGGAGGGTTCGGGTCTTTGGCTTGAACATTACTGTAACGCAGTAATGGGGTTTGACAGAGTTAGGGGCAGTGACTTACACTCGCAGTCCTGGGAAGCCAGGGCAAAAGAATCACAAGTTCCTCATCATCCTCTGCTTCATAGTGCTGCCAGGCTATGGCACTGACTCAGAGTGGGGGAAGGGGCTTTAATAGTGCCTGGCACAAATACTATGAGTACCTCCTTCATGATTATAGCCCCGTTGCTTTCTCTGTCTTAAATTGAGGAAACCAAGGCCCAGAGTAGTTGATGAACTTGCCCTGTAATCACCCAGCTGTCTAGAAGTGGGACTGGGATAAAGAGCAGCTCCCTGACAGTTTGCTCTCAATGCTTAGTCTCTCTTAGCTACTCGTCTGTGCACTAATGAAAACTTAATGGCCAACTTGTAGATTCTTAGCTAGGGACCGCTTGGAACGCTGATAGCGCCTAGAGATACCTGGGGCTAAAGGCAGCCCATTGAAGGAAAAGGTGCAAGTCTCTGGGAGGAGGAATAGGAGCAAACTTAGCTGCTAATGCGCTCAGTAGTCCCGACCTGGTCCTGGGATGGCCTTAGCACAGAACAGCAGATGCTGGCAGTTGTGTTGTTCAGGTGTGCCCACTGGGGGGCAGCAGGAAGTTGGCCTCCTTTGAGGAGAGGGCTGGGGGATTCCCCTTCTCACTGTGGCCTTTACACTTCAGGGCTGACTCGCTTTGACCTGCTGGGTGACTTTGGACGCTTCAACTGGCTAGGCAATTTCTACATCGTGTTTTTCTACAACGCAGCCTTTGCCGGCCTCACCACCCTCTGTCTGGTGAAGACCTTCACAGCAGCTGTGAGGGCAGAGCTGATTCGAGCCTTTGGTAAGGGAGTGTGAAGCATCCTGGCTGGTGGGGAAGTTTGTCCTGAGCCCGGGGGGGGGGGGGGGGGGGGGGGGGGGGGGGGGGGGGGGGTGCGGGGGGGGTGGGGCGTGCAGGGAAGGAGGTGTGCTGCCCGTTTAGAGGCTCCTTCCCTGCCTCATTCACCCATCGTGCATTCTGGTTACCTCACCTCTGAGAAGCTGGGCCGGTGTCACCTCTGACTGCCTGCCTTCTCTTCCAGGGCTGGACAGACTGCCCCTGCCTGTCTCTGGTTTCCCCCGAGCTTCAGGGAAGAAGCACCAGTGACCTCCAGCTGGGGCTGAGAGGGAGAAAACCCGCACTGCCTAGGCCTGGAGGAGGGCCCTAGGGTGGGTGGGCTCAGGACCTGGAATCTGAGGGGGCGGGTGGCAGAAGGGAGCTGAACCGTCTGCACTGTTGCATAATCTGAGCCAGAGTTTGGGCCCCCGCCTCCTGCCTCTTCAGATGTAGCTGTGGCTCAGCATGGGCTGGAGCTGGGGACTGGCCCTAGTTCTTGGTCCCAAATAGTTTACACGTCGATCTGCCTCAATCCTGTTCCAGGCCATGCCTGAAGCCATGTTTACATGTTTTGATGTGCAATAGGGTTGGGTGGGTGAGGGTGGGACTGGGCCCGGGTAGGTTCTGGAGACTGGTTGTCTTCCTTGCCTCTGGCTCAGCAGAGCCTAAGCACTGTGCTGTCCTGTGGAGGGCTTTGGACCACTGGAGAGACCAAGGGCGCAGGCAGGGAGAGGCTTGCGCTCATCAGCAATAAAGTTGATCCAGGGTTTCTTTGTTTTGTAAAGAGCTGGTGTCTGTGTCTATTTGAATACCCTTGTTCCAGCTAGTCCTGAGTCTACTAAGCAGAGAAACCTACCGTCCATTCCTTCCCCTCTGTCTGCATTCCTATTGCCCTGTGGGGCTGTACCTCTCCAGTCAGGCTTACAGCTCTGCAGAGGCTTGCTGTTCTTCCTATAGCTTAAAGTTGACTGCCTCCACTGTGCCGAGGTGGCCCACACTTCAATCCCAGCACTCTGGAGGCAGAGGCAGGCAGGAGGTCTAGGGATTTTTTTTTTTTTTTTTTTTTTTTTTTTTTTTTTTTGAGGCTACCCTAGTCTACATTGTAAGTTCCAAGGCAGCCAAGGTTATGTGTCTTTGTTTTTGGAAGCCTTGTCTTCCAAAAACCTCTAAAAAGTTGTCTAGTCTGGATGTTCGCTGCTATCTGGGGCTCTGTTTCTATATCTTGGGAATTGGGTTATGGGGCATGGCCCTAAGGATGCCATCCTATGTCCACCTGCACCTCCATCCCTGGCCCCCATATTCAACGCAGAGCGAAGGTGCCTGGCTGGCGGTGTTTTATTTCTACCTCAGAAGAACCTGGGTTCAGTCCAGTTTGTAAAAACTCAGTTCCTTCATGTCCTCTGTTGAGGGAAGGGACCAAGCTGTAGAGCTCTGTGTAACTTCAAAGGCCACCACCATCTCCCTCCTAGTTAGAACTACTGTTGTTTTGTTTAAGATGGTGTCTCACCAAGTAGCCCTGGCTGTCCCGGAACTCACTGTGTGGATCAGGCTGGCTTCAAATTCACAAAGATACACATGCCTCTGCCTGTTTGGTGCTGGGATTAAAGCTCACTTTTTAAAATTTCTGTTTTTATTGTTGGTTTTTTCAAGACAGGGTTTCTCTATGTAACAAGCCCTGGCTTTCCTGGAACTCACTTTGTAGACCAGATGAGATTCACCTGCCTCTGCCCCTTGAGTTCCTGGATCAAAGGGCATACTGTGCCTGGATCAAAAATTAAGTGACTGAAGTCAGAGAATATCGTGGTGTATGTGTGGAGTTCATGGGTAACTTTTGAGGAGTTAGATCTTCTACTGTGTGGCTCCCGGGGACTCAGGCTCAACAGATGCCTGTTGTGCTGGCCAGCCCTACTGACCTTTGCAAGTCCTAGGTCAAACCAGGGCCTCTTCCTGCAAGGTAGCTGCTCTACCACTGAGCTGCATTCCCTCCTCATGGCCATTTCCTTGTAAATGGATGTCAGATGCAAGAAAGCGGGGTTTTTTTGTTGTTGTTTCTGTTTGTTTTTATCCGTCTGGTTCTTGTTCTAATTCATACAAAATCTCTGCTTGCTAGCCTTGGAATTGGGTGATGGGAGGGTGAACATGGAATACAAAAAGGTGTAGATTCCACAAATACTTGCCAAGTGCAGTACTTTAAGCTAGACGGCCTTGAAAATACATGATAAGCGAGCTGGTACTGAAGAACAGCCTTATGACAGGGGCCAGATATTTTATTACTGCAGTTAATTGCCGTCCTACAAGGGGACATAGATCACAGTGTCAGGCCACTAAGGTAGGTTTTTGTTTTCGATTTGTAGTGTTTATTTTGCACAGGCATGCGCAATACACAGGCACCCTGATGGAGAGGTCAGAGGACAGCTTCCTTCAGTTCTCACCTTCCACTGTGTGGGTTCAGATTGGGATCAGCTTGTCAGGCTTGGTGGCAAGTGCCATCTCTCCTACCCTGTTTTGTTTTGAAACTGTCTCACACATAGCTCCAGCTGGCCTGGAACTCAATATGTAGACCAGACCAGGCTGGCCTCGAACTCACCGAGATCCACTTGCCTCTGCCTCCTGAGTGCTGGGGTTAAAGTGTGCAACACCATGCCCAGCCTTTAAAAATAAACAAAAACCTTTGGCCAGGTGTAGTGTTACACACCTCTAACCTCAGGAGGCAGAGGCAGGTAGATCTCTGCGTTCAAGGCCAGCCTAGTCTACACAGCCATTTCCAGGATACTTGGGACTTATTCATAGACCCTGTCTCAAAGGAAAAAAAAAATTAAAGACTTGTTTTTGTATGAATGTCTACTTGCATGTGTGTTATGGCACCGTCTGTGTGCCTGGTGCATTCTGGGCTCCAGAAGAGGACATCATACTCTGCGGAACTGGAATTACGGCAAGGTGTGAGCCGTGGAAACACAGGTCTCCTACCTGCTTAGCCTTTCCAGCCCTAAGAATTCACTTTTACTGCTTATGTGTGTGTGTATACACATGTCCATGGAGGCAGGAAGACAGTGTTGGCTCCCCGAGAGCTGAGTTAGAGTCAGTTGTGAGCCGGGAGATGAACCTGGGTCTTCTGAAAGCAGAAAGCACTCAAACCCCACAGCAGCTCTTCAGTCACCTGCGCTTAAGCTTTGAATTGGCTTTAACACTTTTTTGTTATGTTTTTTGAGACAGGGTTTCTCTGTGTAGCCCTGGCTGTCCTGGACTCCCTTTGTAGACGAGGCTGGCTGCAAGCTCACAGAGATTTGCCTGCCTCTGGGTCTGAGCTCTGGGATTGAAGGTGTGCACCACCACAACCTGAGGCTTTAAAGCTTTTGACTCATGTTTTATTTGTTTCTATTCTATGCACGTGAGTGTTTTGCATGAATGAATGTCTGCAACACGCGAGTGAGTTCATTGCCTGCAGAGGCCGGAAGAAGGTGTTGCATCCCCTAGCATTTGAGATACAGCTGTCGAGTGGGTGCTGGGAATTAAACCTTAGTCCCTTTGGAAAAGCATCCATACCTTTACAGTAGCAAACAGGGTTTGTTGTTGTCCTGGTTGCCTTTTGAAACAAGTCTAGACATACCTAGAAAAAGAATCATCCTTGAGAAAATACCTTCATAAATTTGGCCTGTAGGCAAAACTGCAGGGCGTTCTTTAAAAACAATTGATGTGAAGGAGCGAACCTACCATAGGTGGGCGGGGCTACCCCAGCAGGTGGCCCTGGGTGGCTAAGAAAACAGGCTGAGCAAGCCAGGAAGTACAAACCTGCTTTCTCCCATGGCCTCTGTTTCCGGTCCTTGCTCTAGGTTCCTAGCTTGAGGCTTTCACTTTGGATTTTTGTTGTTTTTATTTTATGTTGATGAGTGTTTCTTGGGTTGTGTGTGTGTTTACCATCTGTGTGCCCGGGCCCCGGAAGCAGACAAAGGTGTCAGCCCCCCAGAACTGGAGTTGAGGGTGGTTGTGAGCTACCTGTGGGAGCTGGGAACAGCACTTGGGTCTTCCAGGAAGAGCAGCCAGCGCTCCACTGCTGAGCCATCTCTCCAGTCCCTTCCTTAAGTTCTAGTCCAGACTTCCCTTCATGAATGGGCTGTGATTGGAACATAATGAGCAGGAATCCTTTCCTCCCCACGTAGCTTCTGACTATTGCGAGGAACTGACTGAAGTGATAGGAATTGCTGGGTTAAGTGTCCCTGAGGTGAGGCTGGGGTGTGAAGTAGATAGTAGATTCCCTGCTCCAGACGGTGGACTCGGGTTGGAAGGTGAAGAGAACTGGCCACCGTCCTCTGCAGAGCGGAACATCAGGTGTCCGCTCCCTTAGCAGCTTCCAAATGACAACTTACTCAAAAGTCAGGCAGGATGAAGAACGTCCGTATAACCCCAGCACCCAGCAAGTCTGAGGCCAGCATGGCTGCCTGTGAGGGTCTCAAAGGGAAATGGGGATATAGCTCAGTTGATAAGGTCAGGTGTGTGGGGGCTGGAGCGATGGCTCAGCGGTTAGAGCACTGGCTGCTCTTCTCAGGTCCCTCATGGTGCCTTATCACCATCTGTAATGGACTCTGATTCCCTCTTCTGGAGGGCATGAAAGCAGAGCGAGTACTCATATACATAACAGATATTTTAAAAAGATCAGTTGTGTACTTGCCTAGCATGTTTAAGGTCCTGTAAACATAAATTTTTTAACTTTGGGTTTTCTTTTTTCTTTCTTTCTTTCTTTTTTTTTTCAAGGCAGGGTTTCTCTGTGTGTAGTTTTGGCTGTCCTGAACTCACTTTGTAGACCAGGCTGGCCTTGAACTCAGAGATCTGCCTGCCTTTGCCACCCAGAGTGCTGGTGGGATTATAGGTGTGTGCCACCATGCCCAACTTTATTTTGGTTTTTCAAGACAGGTCATGTAGCCAGCTGTCCTAGAACTCACTTTGTAGACCAGGCTGGGCCCTGAACTCGGCACCGCACCTGGCCCTGAGGTTTTGTTTTCTAGGCGTTGGTGTTTGCTTGTGTATATAAATCTGTCCACCAATTGCATGGCCGGTGCCTGAGGAGGCCAGAGGACACTATTGGACTCCCTGGAGCCGGAGTTACAGAAGGTAGTCACCACGTGCGTGCTAGGAATCTAACTCCTGAGCCCTCACAGCCCTGGGGGCCCTGGTTTTGATCCAGCACCGCATAAACCTGGCATGGTAGCACATGAGTAATGCCAGCGCTGAGAAGCTGGAGGCCAGAGCAGAAGACATTCAAGGCCAGCCTTCTCTGGGAAGTGCGTCTGAGACCAAGCCTGAGCAACATCAGACTCAAAGACAAAGCAACAAATAAAAACAGGAGAGAAGGGGTCAACAGTGGCCCTTAGGTATCTGGCAAAGGCCGAGTGGACACAAAACTTGGAAAGTCATGGGCTTGAAAGGATGGATCAGCAGATAAAAGCACTTGTCACACAAACCTGATGAACCTGGGTTCAGTCCCTAGAACACACAGTGGAAGGAGAGAACGGGCTCCTGGCTCCTCCGCCACAGGCGTGCTGTGGCCTGTGCCTGCACACATCATGCACACACAGTGAGACTTAAGTCCCAAGCTGGACTGAGTGTCAAACTCTGTTCCCAAGAAGAGATAAAAACACCAGTGAAAAAACGGTCCTCTGAGATCCAGTCTTGGTTACAGGATGAGTGTGAACAGAGATCAGGGAGACCCGAGGAGGACCACAGAGAAGGGAGGCTTTGATTGTATGCCCAAAGGGCTTGGATGGCCTTGAGCAGAAATTGGAACTCAGACTTCCTGGATAACAGCAAAGGCCATGGCTTGCCAGAGCAGCCTTTGGGAGAGCAAAGACTAGCAGAGGGAGGTGGTTTGGTTCCTAATTTAGACTCGGAGGTAGAAGATGCTTATCCAGGCAGCCAGGACTGCAAAGCTCCAAGGATTTCCTAAGCAGGTGCCTCCGCGGTTTCCAGGATGGGACACACTTCAGCGGAGCCATGGAACAGTGGTGACCGCTAGATCCCCCGCCCGGGTGGGAGGGGGCGGGACAGTCCTGGGCGAAGGGCGGGGGGCGTGGCCAGGGACCACTTAAGGCGGAGTCGGGGCGTTTCTGAGAGCACCGGAGCTGGGCAGCCGAGACTGGCGGCGCTGGCACTCACCCTCCACCCACCTGCCCTGTAACGGTAGCCCATCAGTGGCAGGTTCCAGGTTCCCCGAGCATGTAGGCAGAGTTAGCGGCTGCCGAGTGTTGCGAGGCACGGGCGCAGCAGGCTCTCCGGAGCTTCTCCGGCTGTGGTGCTCTCCGGCTCCCGCGGAGATGCGCAAGTGACAGGAGAGCGAGTGAGGACCAGAACGCTCCCTTCCGACCCTAGCCCACGGCGTCCATGGCTCTGCCGGGCAGCCTGTTGCCCCTGTGCTGTTTGGCACTGCTGGCACTGTCTGTCCAGAGCTGCGGGCCGGGCCGGGGGCCGGTCGGCCGGCGGCGTTACGTGCGCAAGCAGCTTGTGCCTCTGCTCTACAAGCAGTTTGTGCCTAGTGTGCCCGAGCGGACCCTTGGCGCGAGCGGGCCAGCGGAGGGGAGGGTCGCAAGGGGGTCCGAGCGCTTCCGGGACCTCGTACCCAACTACAACCCCGACATAATCTTCAAGGATGAGGAGAACAGCGGCGCTGACCGCCTGATGACGGAGGTAAGGAGAGTTTCTCCCACCTGCTCCTCCGCGCGCCGCCAACTCCTCACCAGTTGGAAGATGAGCTTCATCCCTCAGAGACCCTAAAGTAAAGTAAAGTAAAGTAAAGTGAGACCTCCTTCACCATATCCTTCAAGAAAGCAAACAACCTGCTTGGCTGGATAGTGGTTTGGAGGTGTCCGAACGGGGAAAGGCTGCGATGGGAGGGGGAGGAGGAACTGGCTAGTGAGAGTGAATCTGGGAGAGGCTGGAGGGAGGGCGGGGAAAGGAGGATGGCGGCAGGCGAGACGGGAAATGGCTGAGGCGTGGACCGGGGGTCAGCCACCGAGCCAGGCAGGAAGGGCTGGGGTGAGCTGGGGGCCAGGAGCTGGCTAGGGAAGGTAGCCTACAGAAGGCTTTACCCTTAGCCTGGCTCTTGGCCTGATGTCCAAAAGCTCTGTGAGCCAAAAAGGAAGCTGGAAAAGAGATGGGCAGGAGTCAGGTGATCAGACCATCTACCTGAGAATGGGGTGGTCCGGAACGGTCCTTGGCATGGGAGAGGTGTCTTCAACCAGGACAGACCTGTACTAGGCTCTAGACAGCAGACTTTGAGTAAAAAGAGGACAGATGAACACACCTGAGAATCAAGGGTCCCTGAGCCATGGAAACCCAGCTTGGCTTGAGGACATTTGCTAAGCTCCGTATTGATTTAAATAACTAAAAATTAACAATGACTTTGCTAAGCTGCATTAACTCAAATAATTAAATCCAACGTCCATTAGCGGTCACCTGCTAACAGGTGGACCCTGGAGCTGCCAGGAGTAAGCTGCATCAGGTCTTGGAGGAGGAGGCGCCCCCCTGGGCTGTGAGAACTGAAAGGAAATCCAGAAGACACATTTCCCCACCCCACCACACCCCTCAAGTTCTATCTGAGAACTGGGCCCGGGAGGAAGAAGCCATTTAAGGCCTCACAGCTAGTCAGTAGCTAGCGTTGCTGAGATTAGAATTCAGGACTCCCAGTTCTGAGTCCTATATACTTTCCATTACACCACCTAATTGTGTGTGTGTGAGGGAGGAGTGGGAGAGGGAGGAGTACGGATTTCCTCTAACTGCCATAGTTTTCCAGGTTACTTTGTTAGGAAAACCTGTGCAGGGAAGAAAGAGCTGCTTCATTTATTTATTTATTTATTTATTTATTTATTTATTTATTTATTTAAGACACCGTGTAGCCCTGACAGGCCTGGAACTCATAGAAACCCTCCAGCCTCTACCTTCTGATTGCTGGGATTAAAGGTGAGAACCAATCGCTCCAAGCCAAGAATTTCTTCTGGCTCTAGTAATGAAGCCAATCCTCATTCCAGCAAATTGGGAAAGGTCATGGGGCATTGTGGTTCTTCTCTCTGGCTGAGACCTGCAACAGAGGGCTAGAACAAGGGATAGGCTCAGGAGCCTCAAAAGGCCTGGAAACCCCCCCCCGGCCCCCCAACACACACACACACCCAGTCTTGCTTATCTCCCACACCCAGGCTGCAAAAGGACTCCATTGAGTTGGCTCTGTACTGGGCTACTGCCCCCGCAGGTCAGGGCCTTCTTAGGGGACAAAATGACACAAAGTTAGAAAGAACTACCACTTGTCCAGCGGCCCTGCAGAGGTGAAGTTGACTAGAAAAAGAAGGGTAAGAGGTGAAATGTCCCTCTAGCAATCATGTAGAGCCCAAGATCGAGGAGAAAGAAAAAGAAAAAGGAGTTGTCTGTACTCCTGCGCCAGTGGTGTCCCCGGCTCTAGTGCGCCAAGGTCTCCAACTCCCAGACTGAAGCAGCCAAGATAACCGTGGCCTCCCTCCCCCGGGTCTGCAGGCCCGCGGCTGTGGCTCCTTTTCCTCCACTCCCACCCTGCGGGGAAGGGGGGGGTCCATTCTCAGGTGCTGTTGCTCCCACGCCTTTCAGGGCTGATTCTGGAAGAGAGACAGGAGAGACAGGGGCTCTGAGGATTGACACAGCAGTGGCAGGCTGGCCTCGCTGGGGGAGGGGACCCGGCGGGCGGGCGGGCGGGAGCAGGGATGTGGGGCGCGGCGCTCTGCCCTTTCCTCTCCCAGAGCCGGGGCGGCTGAAAAGCGTCTTTGTAGCGGGAGCTGCTGAGTCCGCTTCTCCCGACGCGCTCCCGGCCTCGGCCTGAGATTCTCGCTCAGTTAAGTCATCCGGGAGAATGGCCATTGTGCTCCGGGCAGCCCCCGCCACCCAGCCCTTTTTCCAGCAGCCCCGATCCCACGCGGCTCCTCTTGGGCACCTCTGTAGGGGCGCACCCAGAACACCAACGGGTTAATGCTAGGGGCTGAAAGGAGGAGGAGGAAGGAAGGAAGGAAGGAAGCGATGCCCTGTGCCAGGGAAGGCAACCGAACAAAAGATGAATCAGAGAGAGGGAGGGCAGCTGGGGCCCGGGGCGGGGGTCAGGCTCACACAGGGCTCCACTGGGGAGCCAGGCCCTCCCTAGCCCAGCTTCCACTCTCCTTCTCCACTGCGGTTCTCTCTCTGCTCGCGCAGAGGTCCTGGTCCTGGGGCAGATGGGGCTGAGGGCAAGCACCGACTGCGAGAGGGAACCAGTTAGCTCGCCCGCTCTCGTCCTTGAGGGGCTCACCCCACGGCTCCTGCTCCAAGCATGCCCGGCGAGGAAGCACCGCCCTCCCGAGAGCCTGGCTTCCCCAGGGCGCCCGAAGGCCGGAGGGAGGGGAGCGGGTCCGGAGGATAAAGATGCTCGGATGCCTCAATGGTCCCCTCCGCCTCGCCCCTCCCAGCGCGGGCTCGGTGCGGGGCCGGTGGGGCCGATGGGAAACCTGACCCCTTCCCCCCCCCCCCCCCCAGCGCTGCAAGGAGCGGGTGAACGCGCTGGCCATCGCGGTGATGAACATGTGGCCTGGCGTGCGCCTGCGCGTGACCGAGGGCTGGGACGAGGACGGCCACCACGCGCAGGACTCGCTCCACTACGAGGGCCGCGCCCTGGACGTCACCACGTCGGACCGCGACCGCGACAAGTACGGCCTGCTGGCGCGCCTCGCCGTGGAGGCCGGCTTCGACTGGGTCCACTACGAGTCCCGCAACCACGTCCACGTGTCGGTCAAAGCCGGTACGCGAGCGAGAGGCGGCGCGGGCTGCGTCCAGAGAGGCTCCCGGGGAGGCCGGGTCCGCGGCCCCCAGGCCACCTTGAGGGGGGCTAAGGGGCGCCACGGTGGGGCCGGGTCCCTGGGAACGGAACCGTCCCGGGGGCCGCCGAGGTCCGCCCCGGGCTAACCCTCCCCCGCCCCGTGTGCCTTGCAGATAACTCGCTGGCCGTGCGGGCCGGGGGCTGCTTCCCGGGCAACGCCACGGTGCGCCTGCGGAGCGGCGAGCGGAAGGGGCTGCGGGAGCTGCACCGCGGGGACTGGGTCCTGGCGGCCGACGCGGCGGGCCGGGTGGTGCCCACGCCGGTGCTGCTCTTCCTGGACCGCGACCTGCAGCGCCGCGCCTCGTTCGTGGCCGTGGAGACCGAGCGGCCCCCGCGCAAGCTGCTGCTCACGCCCTGGCACCTGGTGTTCGCCGCCCGCGGCCCCGCGCCCGCGCCCGCCGACTTCGCCCCGGTGTTCGCGCGCCGCCTGCGCGCCGGGGACTCGGTGCTGGCGCCCGGCGGCGACGCGCTCCGGCCGGCGCGGGTGGCCCGCGTGGCGCGCGAGGAGGCCGTGGGCGTGTTCGCGCCGCTCACGGCGCACGGCACGCTGCTGGTCAACGACGTGCTCGCCTCCTGCTACGCCGTCCTGGAGAGCCACCAGTGGGCGCACCGCGCCTTCGCGCCCCTGCGCCTGCTGCACGCGCTCGGGGCGCTGCTGCCCGGGGGCGCCGCCCAGCCCACCGGCATGCACTGGTACTCCCGCCTCCTGTACCGCCTGGCGGAGGAGCTCCTGGGCTGAGCGGCCGAGCGCAGGGGCCCTCGGGGCTCCCGACGGAAGCGAAGGCCCGAGCCGAGCCAGCCGGGACCCGCGGGGGACGCTGACTGGGAGAGTGGCTGCGGAGCGAGAAAGGCGGGCTGCGCTGGAACCTGGCTAGGGCGCAACCTTTAGCCGAGCGGCGCGGCCCCGGCTTGATAGCTGGGTTTGCTGGTAGGCGCTCCTTAAACGAGGACTTTTTATTTTGCATCTTCCCCAGCGCCTCAGTCCCACCCGATAATTTTATTTTCTATTTATAATTTGTGATATGATGATCTGCTTGCCCAGCCCACCGCAGCGAGGGCCTGGAGCGCGGCGCCGTTCACACGGTCTGACGCAGCCCGCCTGAGCCTCGCGCTGGCTCTCACATTTCCCTGCAGGCGCGTTAATAAAGGGAAGGCTTATCGGAAACCACCTTCACTCAGGTGATTCACCCCCAAAGAGGAGGAGGGAACCGGACTAGCCCGAGTGGACACTTTTCTTCCAACTCGCCCTTCTTTCTCAGCAGGATCCTCCAAACCCCTTTGCTGGAAAGGGTGTTCCAACCCATCAGCAACATCCTTTAGGTACTAGCCCCACCCCCACGGGACGGAACCAGCTTTGGGTAGGGCGGGGCTTAGGGGGACATGAAGACTGATGTGCAAAGCATCTGTTACCTGTTCTGGCCTGTCTCTATAGGTAGCCATCATCCCGCCTGCTGAAGCCGAACAGGTCTGAATTTTTTTTTTCTGGGGTTTTGCTAGGTCAACTGCTGAAGCATAGGTGTTCCTCACTGTCCACACGTCTGTCTGTGGCCTAAACAAAGATCCTAGGGTGACCAGGAGTGGTGGTCTAATTACAGGGTCACACGCCTGTAACCCCAACCCTCTGGAGATGGAGAAAGGAAAAAACAAAATCATGAGTCCAAGGCTAACCTGGGCTGTATAGTAGGGGAGAGAGAGAGAGAGAGAGACAGGCTGGAGGGAATAATTTCTTCGTGACAGCAGAGAACAGGTTTCCGCTTGGGTGTATCTGAGGTACATAGGGCTCCCGTCAAGTTCTGCTATCACAGTGTGGGTTTCTTCCTTATGTCCAGCGGCTGTTCCTGCTGGCTTCCCATCACTCTTCCTTCCCCTTCTCTTGTTCCTGGCTGTGCCTCTCTGGTTGTTTTGGATTCCAACATTGCAGACCCCTGAAATGCAGGTAGATTGATGTCTCTGAGCTAGGAGTGGGTGGGCCCGCTCTGAAGGTGGGTGTGTCGGACCTGAGGGGATGGTTGAGGGTTGTTGGTACTTCCAGGAACTGGATCCAAGCCTGCTACAACTGTTGTAAGAAGATTGGCTCTGCTCTGAGCATCCCAACCAAGGAAGTCCATGCCATATATACGCTGCCCTCTGGTGGCATTCCGGAGAATTCTAAGCCTAGGGACATAAGGCTCCCTTAGGTTCCTTCTGGAGCCCTCTGGACAGAAGGGAAAGGTATTGACTGGTGCACCAGACTTGCTAATGGGAACTCTCCCAGAAGGCAGAATCGATGCTTGGGCCTGTTACGCTTTTAGCGCTGTGCCGTGATGTCAAGACACGATAAGGAACCTGCTTGCTTCACTTTCGGTCCTTGGCTTTTTTTTTTTTTTAAACAGCCCTTGTGTCTAGTTCAGCTCTGTGGCTCTGGGAAGCCAGAGGCATAGATAATGGTGCAGAGTCCCTCACTCAGCAACCCTCAAGTCTCATGTTCTCAGAGACACAACTCGAGCAATACCCTTTCCTACTTTCGTTCTCACCAAACGCTTATCTGCCTCCCTCAGACCCTGAAACCTTTTTGTCTTCGCACCCAGGTGATGAGCAATCTGATAAGCTAATTAAGCTAATCAGTTTCCCCATGTCACCGGGCCACCTGTGTTCACCACCTTTCCTAAGTGCTACCTGGATCGAAACTGCTGAAACTAAGGGCTTTAACCGTAACGGCTGACCTGTGATGGCTGGTTAGCAACACAGCTCAGTAGTAGAGCATTAGCCTAGCGTGCACGGAGCTCCAAGTTCAATCCCCAGCACCACTGGAATGGCTATGTCTATATTTGGGGAGAAGACGAACTCGCTGGTCTTCATTAAATCACATTCCTGTAGGTTACTTCCCAGGCATTCACCTTCCCCCTCCAACTTCTCTCCTTGAAGCCCCTTCCCTCATTCTGTCCCCTTGAGGCCCCTCCCTTATTCTTGTCCCCTTGAGGCCCAGCTATCTAAAGAGTACACATGTGGCCTGCAAGCAGGTAAATGCACCATCACTTTGAAGCAGGTGGGCACACTGACTTGGGCACAAGGCACCTTCGAATGGCAGCAACTCTTTTCAACACAGGAACTGAACATTGTCTATCTTTGCATTCTTTTCTCACCGTGGTTTCTGCTTTCTGCTGTCTACTCCTTTGGCTACTCCACTAAAAGTATTGCTCATGCAAACTTAGGGGTTGAGTTTTGTTTTGCTTTTCAAGCTGAGTGTGGTATCTCACATCGATAATCCCAGCATGGAAGACTAAGACAGGAGGACTGTCTTGAGTTCAAAGGCAGCCTGAGATAGTTAGTGAGGCCCTGCCACAAACAAACCTTTTCTTTTTTTTTTTTTTTCTGGCACTGGTATTACACACTTTTAATTTCTACACTTGGGGGGCAGAGGCAGGCAGATCTCTGTGAATCTGAGGCCACCCTGATCTATAAAAGGGTTCCAGGCTAGCCAGGGCTAAACACAGAGACCCTGACTCAGAAACAACAACAAACCTTCCAAAACAAAGATCCAGATCTGGGTGAACCCCCACTTCAGGATCTTAGGTTAGAATCACAGCCTTGCCAGGTGTGGTGGCGCACGCCTTTAATCCCAGCCCTAGGGAAACAGAGGCAAGTGGATCTCTGTGAGTTCAAAGCCAGCCCGGTCTACAGAGTGAGCTCCAGGACAGCCAGGGCCTGAGAAACCCTGTCTCCAAAACACTAAAAACAAAAACCAAACCAAAACAAAAAAAATTTTTGGCTCTTGAGATGGCTCAGGAGTTAAGAAGAAAAAACTAAGCTTCTTTTGAGGCTTTCAGAAGATTTTGTGACAGCCCTGACAAAAACTCTACGTACAGGGTCGTCAGAGTGGGGGCCACCACCTTAAGGTTCAAGTGATCTTAAATCCATCCTTTATTCAAGCAAGAATTGCTGAACGTTTACAGGATAACACTGTGCACCAAAGATGGAGAAACCACATTCTTGGAGAAGTAACAATGTATAAATGCCTGGGCTAACTAAAGCAATATTATTATCTAGGATAAATCCAACTGGCAGTATGTACGGTATCACCGCAGGGAAGGCCTTGTGGGCAGAGGAGAGCTTGAATAGGGTTGTTGATGGGTGTATAGATGGGCAGGGCTGGAAAGGACAACTCCGGCAAGAACTTGGCATCTTTGAGGAGACACTGGCTGGTGATGTGTGCCTGAAGAGAGATGGCTCCATGATCAAGAGCTCTGGCTGCTCTTCCAGAGGATCCAGGTTCAATTCCCAGCACCCACATGGCAGCTCATGCCTGTCTGTCTGTAACTGCAACTCCAGGGCTTCTGACAGCCTCCCTCCCACACACATGTAGACAAAACACCAATGAACATAAAATAAGGTTTATATTTACAAAGACGGAGCCAGTGGGAAGAGTAATGGTATGTGGCTTGTGCTTACTGAGGACTCAGCGTGTCTTTGGCCGTGTCCTAGAATGGCACGTGTGTTCTCATCCAGTCCTCACAATATCACTATAAAACCACAGATGAGGAGCCCAGGAAAATATGTTTGCTTTCCTTCCCCCGCCCCTTATACATGGTCTTATTCTGTAGCCGAGGCTTAGAGGCCACTGTGTTGCTGGAGCAGCCTCAAACTCCAGGCAGTCCTCCTTCCTTCGGCTCCTGAGTGCTGGGATTTCAGGTCTGAACCAGCACATCCAGTTCAAGGCGCTACAGCCAAGGCATGGTAGAATGGGAAAGATGTCTATGAAAAAGAAGGGTGGGACCTTCTGGTGGGACCTCGTGCTCTGAAGCTGCTCTTCATTTTGCTTGTTCATCTCATTGCATTACTATAAAATCCACATAGCTTTCTCCTACCCCCTTAAAGTGGCAGGGACATTTTATTTAAAGTAAAGAAGTAGAATACACTGCCAGAGAGCAGTGGGACACGTGTGTGAAGATGCTCAAGGGACCTTCACAGCTTTTAAAAGAAAAAAGGTGTAGCGACTTATTATTTTCTGTGGATGAGTGTTTGCCTGTGTGTGTATATGTGTACTCAGGCATAATGGAGTGCTAATGGGGTCCAGAAGGGGGCACCAGATGGCCTTGTGATGGACTTACAGTTATGAGCCACCATGTGGTGCTGGGAACCAAATGAGGGTTTTCTGCAAGAGCAGCAGCTACCTATGACTTCTGAGCCATCTCTCCAGCGTGTGTGTGTGTGTGTGTGTGTGTGTGTGTGTGTGTGTGTGTGTTTCGTAGTGTGTGTGTGCCATGGTGCACATTTAGAGGTCAGGGAATAAGTTTTTAGAGTTGGGCTCTCCTTTAACCAAGCAGGTTCTGGGAATTGAACTCAGACGGTCAGGCTTTGCAGCAAGTGTCCTTTACCCACTGACCCGTTTACTCATCCTTATTTCTTATTTTTCTTTCTTTTGTGTTTTTGCTTGTTTTTTGTTTTGTTTATTTGTTTGTCTGTTTTTAGATAGACAGGGTCTCTCTGTGTAGCCCTGGTTGTCCTGGAACTCACTATGCAGACCAGGCTGGCCTCAAACTCAGAGATGCACTGATTCTGCCTTCCAAGGGCTAGGATTAAAGATGTGCACTACCGCCAGCCTGCTTCCTACTTCTTATTTTCATTGGCCCTTCTTCTTTTATGTTCAGTGGCTAGCTTCCTTAGTTAGAGTTGTATGGCCATCCAGGTAGGAAATATATATTGGCAAGCTAGTAAACCAATAGATAAAAGGGCAAGGGGACCGAGGACATACTTCAGTGGTAGAGCACTTGCTGAGCACACGCAGAGCTCTGGGTGTGAGTCCCAGCGATACAGTTCTCTTTGGACATAGCTCTGCAGTGTGCTGAATGGACAGGGCTGGGAAGGAAGTAGCTAAAGCTAAGGGAGCTGGAGGGCGTGGTGGCTCACAGCTGCAATGGCGTTCAGAAGGCTGAGAAAGGAGATTGCTTACTGGTCAAGAGACCAGTCTGATTGCACGTGAGTTCCAGGCCACCCTGGCCTATAGAATGAGACCCTGTGGCTGGGAGACAGAGGCAGAGATCACTGTGAGTTCAAGGCCAGCCTGGGCAACATAGTAAGACATGGCATTTTGTCTTTAGAAAAAAAAAATGTCCAGGAGTAGTGGCTCATCCCTGTAATCCCAGCACTTGGGAGACAGGAGGGAACCTGAGGTCTTCCTTGGAGGCCATCCTGGCCGACATGACACCCTGTTTGAAAAAACAAGCAAGCAGCAAACCCAAAGATTAAATGAAGTTAGAATTATGGGCAGTGATAAGACTAGTGTAGCTAAGAGAAGTATCAGAGTACCCTGCCTCTCTTACATCTTTTTTAAAAATTTATTTTTATTTAATGTTTGTGAGTTTTGACTGCATGTAAGTATACCATGGGAGTGTAGTTCTTCTGCAGGCCAGTAGAGGACATCATTCCCTTTAAACTGAAGCTACCAGCAGTTGAGAGATGCCGTGCTGGTGTTGGGAACCAAATTCAAGTCCTCTGTGAAAACAGCCAATGTCCTTAGCCACAGAGCCACCCCTCCAGACCTCCCCAAGTCTCAAGGAAGAAGCTTATGTGAGAACTCTTACTAGGAACTGAATTGGGAAGAACATTGATGTTGGACCTCCAACCTTTAGTATTAGGACAAAATAAAGATTAAGATGATGATGATGATGATTAGGGAGGGTCTCATTCTGCAGCCCAGTTGGGCTGGTGTTCACTTTGTGAACCAGGCTGACTTCAGTCTCATGCAGTTGTGCCTCAGTCTTTCTAGTGTTAGGAACACCGACGTGGGCCAGCATGTCCAGCTGATATCTGTGACCTGTGAGTGTGGTAGTCAAAGAAGAAATAGAGGCTTCCAATCTTTAGGAAGGGACCAGAGATGTAAAATTGATGGGTTTTTTTTCTACGCCCATTCTAGGGAGACCTGTTACATTTATTAATACAGTTTAAAGCACTATAGACGGCCAGATACTCGTCTATTCTAGCCCAGCTGTGCTGGTCTGGCCTATTTCCCACACACCTGCCTGTTTCCAGCCATCTAGTCTTGCCCTGGCTGCTTCTACCCTGTCCTTGTCCTCATAGCTACCTCCTCATGGTCACCTCTTCATTTGTGGAAGGCCTCTCTTTCACCTTCATTCTCTCTCTCTCTTCTCTCTCTCTCTCTTTCTCTCTCCTCTCTCTCTCTCTCTCTACACACACACACACACACACACACACACACACACACACACACACACACACACACACTATTAAAAACTAAAAGTAAAACCTTTAAACAAAACAAAGGGCTGGAGAGATGGCTCAGTGGTTAAGAGCACTGGCTGCTCTTCCAGAGGACCTGAGTTCAATTCCTAGCAACCACAGGGTAGCTCACAACCCTCTATAGTGAGATCTGCTGCCCTCTTCTGGCGTGAAGGTGTACTTGCAGATGGAGCACTCATACACATAAATAAGCCTTAAAAATAGTTACCTTTATAAGCTGAGAGTGGTGGTAAGGTGGATCTCTCTGAGTTTGAGGCCATCCTGGTCTACAAAGTGAGTCCAGGACAGACAAGACTACACAGTGAAACCCTATCTAGAAAAACAAACTAACAAATGGGAAACTGGGGGCTGGAGAGATGGCCTGGAGGCTAACAGAATTTGTTGCTTCTGGAGAGGACTCAGCTGGATTCCCACATCTTCTGGCCTCCACCAGGAATGCAAATATGTCCACACAGACATACTTGCAGGTAAAATGCCCTACACAGAAAAGAAAAGAAAACTAAGGCAAATTAATTTAATTAGAAACTGGCATCGGATAAGGCTTTTGATAGTCTTTATCCCCGGATAAATTCCCTTATTTGAATATCTGAATTTCCTTGCTTCAGCCTTAGCTGTGAGTAGGTAATGTTTCCACTCTTACGCAGTGTGTATGAAAACAGACGGTGGACAGTGCAGAAAAGCGAGAGCAGGGTGGGCCAGAAGCAGAATTCAATCGATACCTCTAGTCTTGACTTTGCTTCTTTGAAAGCCCAAGTCCACACTGAGTCTTGGCCCGTCTCTGCTGGGCCTCACAACTTAAGCGCACAGTCGTTTGATGGTGTCCAGAGAGAACTCTTTAGACCTGGGCACCCTCCCTGCTGTCCTCGGTTGCTTTCAGGTGGTCCTCGGAGGAGAGCCTTGGCTTAGCTGGAGCTGATGTCCACAGGCTAAGACCAAGTCACCACCCTAAGGGCCAGGCCTGGGCGGAACGCCGCAGCTGCCCACAGAACAGCTGCTTAAGACTGCGGCAGCTGCACCAGCTGCGGTTAATCTCAGATCCAACACACACCACACACCCCGTCCTTGTCATACTCCTCTGCTGCTCTACCCGGTCTCATAGAATCCCTTCTTTTCTTCTTTTTGAGACAGGGTCTCTCTAGGTAGCCCTGGCTGTCCTGGAACTCAATATCTAGACCACCCTGCCCTCACTGATATCCTCCTGCCTCTGCTGGGATTAAAGTGTTCCCATGCCTGGTCTAAGATTACCTAAAATCTCTGAGTGTGTGGGGGTTGTTTTGTTTTGTTTTTAACTAAATAACCTGAGACTCCTATATACTTCTCCCAGCATGATTCTGAATCCCCCCTACACACACACACACACACACACACACACACTTTTCTCTCCCCTTTAAAAAACTGATAGGAATGGAGTATTTGAGTATATGGAGTTTGGTTTTCAGTGACAAAGTAGTGTTGGGATGAAGGCTCTTGTCTGATAAGATGAGGTTTTCTGTTTCCTTTAAGACTCTATGTTAAAACCTAGAAATTCTTCGAAGGATTTTGGGGAGAATGAGCATCATGCCCGAGGACACCACTTTTAAACTGGTTGCTTTTCATGGATTGGTGATTATACATCTAAAAACAACAGAGCTATATGTTTTTCTTCTTTTTGGGGGGTGGTTTGTTTGTTTGTGTTTTTTGTTTTTGCTTTTTTGAGACAGGGCTTTTCTGTGTAGCCTGAGATCCTTCTGCCTCTGCTTCCTGAGTACCACTGCTGCCGCCGCTGCCACCGTCCTGCTTGTGTGTGTGTGTGTTTTATTTAGCATTTTATTTATCCGTTGTGTTCTTAAGGGATCATTTTGTTTGGGGGCACCAGAGGCTATGATGAGGTGCTGTAAGATGTAAACAAGCTTAAAGGTCAGATGCAGAGCCCCCCCTTCCATGCTGCAAATACCGCTAGGCCCTGCAAATACCGCTAGGCTTTCTACTGCACTAAGGATTCACCCTCCCCCTTCTGGTTGCTGTTGGGGTGTCTTGCTGTCTCGCCAGCCCTGAGTGTCTGGATCCATTTGAGCACCCACGTGATAGTCCTGTTTCAAAGCCCCAGTAGCTGAGACTCTAGGTGTCTGCCACCAAACTCCAGAGCTTTTGAACATGAATTTGTTTGAGTACTAATTAAGGCAATTAAGTTTTAGGTTGGGGGAAACAGTAGGATCAGAGGTGAGCTTTAAAAGGATTCTTGAGTCCCAGCCTGGTGGCATGCCTGCTTTCTCCACTGCTCACAGGAAGCCCACTCTGCTGCTTGCTCATGCCCTGATCAGGAGGCTGAGCCCAGAGAATCATGAGTCAGGCAACTTGAGCTGCCTAGGGGGTTGTGTTCTTGCAATCCCAACAGTGGAGAAGTGGCATCAGAAGAGTCCTGGCATTCACTGGCGGCAGCCAGCCCAGTCAGTGGAGCCCAGGACCCACTGAGACACCCTGTCTAAAAGAACACGAGGGGCTGGTGAGACAGCGCAGTAGAAAAAAGTGTTTGCCTCAAAGGTCTGGCAACCTGAGTCCAGTCCTGGGAAGCCCTGTAAGGATAGAAGGACAAAATCAACTCTACACCGTTGTTCTTTGACCTTAATGTATGTGTCACTCCCCGATATCACACACACAAAATGATAATAATAATAACAGTAATAATAGCAACTACAAATAAAGCAAAATTCAAGGCAGCCAGCCCCTGAGAAATAATACCCAAGACTGATTTTTGTCCTACACACACACCTGTGTACCATCTCTGTGAACACACACACACACACACACACACACACACACACACACGTTTATCTTTCTTGTTTGTTTTATTTGATTGGAGACAGGATCTCTCTAAGTAGCCGTGGCTATCCCAGAACTCAGTATGTAGACCAGGCTGGCCTCAGACTCACAGAGATCCTTCTGCCTCTGTCTCCCGAGTACAGGGACTAAAGGTATGTGCCACCATGTCCAACCAATATTTAATTTAGTTTTTTAAATTTTTTTGAAGCAGGGTTTCTCTGTATGGCCTTTGTTATCCTGGACTTGCTTTGTAGACCAGGCTGGCCTGAACTCACAGGGATCTCTTCCCCAAGTGCTGGAACTACAGGTGTACAGCACTGCATCTGGCTTAGTTTAATTTTTGGTTACATATAATTACATACTTGTGTCCCTGTGTGTATACGTCACGAGTGTTTGGGTACCAGGAAGCTCAGAAAAGGCCATCTGAGCCCTGGGATTGGAGGTACAGGAGGTTATAAGCTGCTTGTCATAGGTTCTGGGAGTGTAACTCAGATCCTCAGGAGGAGCAGTGTGCAATGTTAAATGCTGGTCCGTCTCTACCAACCCCTCCCCTCAAAAAAAAAATCAAAGAAAACCCATGAATGATGGGTTAATAAGATCTTATTAATAAATTAATAAGATCACCTGCCAGGTGGTGGTGCATGTAGCACACGCCTTTAATCCCAGCTCTTGGGAGGCAAAGACAAGTGGATCTCTGTGAGCTTGAGGCCAGCCTGATCTACAAAGCTAATCTCTGAGTTCGAGGCCAGCCTACTCTATAAAGCCTGGTCTAGTACAGCCAGGACTACAAAAGGAAACCCTGGCTTGAAAAAGGTTTTTTAAAAAAATCACTTGATGCCACATGTGGTGGCTTAAGACTCTGATCTTGGCATCTGGAAGCCCGGGGCACAAGGATTTTTAGTTTGTGGCCAACCTTGGCTATATAGTGAAACCATCACAAAAAATAAACCATATCCACTGCCACTAAACTATGATGCTGCCAAAATTGAATCCGAGGTCAACTTGGCTGCAAGAGATGTTTCCTCTTGTAAAACCAAATAGCTGAGTGTGCAGTGCAGGACTTTAACCCCAGCACTAGGGAGGCAGGAGGATCTCTGAGTTTGAGGCCAGCCTGGTGTACAGAGTGTGTTTCAGGGCAGCCAGGGCTACACAGACCATCCCTGTCTTGGTGGGGAGGAAGAAAAAGAAAAGAAAGAAACCAAAAGAAATGAAGACAAAACAAGTAAAAATTAAATTAAATTAAAATTAGGAGTTTAATTAAATTAAATTAAAATTTCATTTCATTTCATTTAAAATTAAAATTAATTAAATTAAATTAAAATTCCTTGGCACTGAGTGGAGAACAGATTGGGAAGAGCTAAGAAGTTAAGGGTGGAGAGAAAGAAGGAAGGAGTGCAGATAATAGATGTTTTCTGACCAAGATGCAGAGAGGCGATGGAGATAGAGTAAGAAAGTACCATGTCTCCCCCTCCCCACCCTCAGGCTTCTAAAGCTGTCATCCAAACCTTCCCTAGACCTGGATTTGGTTTGGTGGCTCACACTTGTATTCCAGGATTTAGGAGTCTGAGGCAGGAGGATGAGGCTATCCAACTAGACTAGGCTACATATGAAACTCTGTCTCAAAACAAAACAAAAACAAACCCAAGAATTATAGTTTCATTTAAGCTTTTGAACATGAAGATACTGCTTTAAAATATCAATACAAAATAGGAGGAGGGAGATGTGACACCTGCAGGTGACAGATCCGGTGGCCCTGAGGTGGCAACATCAGAAAATAGTCAAGAGCTGTAGAGGTGCAGGTCCGAGTCCCTCAGCTTTGTTACTTTGTTGAGGTTTGGAACTGTGCCTTTCTGTTACTGTATCCACACAAGGTTTTGTTGTTGTTAAATTGTATTAGTAATTGAACCCAGGACCTCCTGATTGCTAGGCACCCACCTTCCCACTGAGCTATGAACTAGATCTCAAGTAGGTTTTGTTTCCAGGACTGGCTTTCTCTGTGTAGCCTGGAACTTGCGCTGTAGACCAGAGCTGACCTCGAAAGCAGAGCTCCACCTGCCTCTGCCTCCTGAGCGCCACCACCGGCACCGCTGGCTTCACCCAGGTAGCCATCACATGCGAGATATTAGCAAGGTCAGGTGGCTGTAGGCTAGACTCTGAATTTGGAGGTTCCCACAGTGGTCGACAATAGCCTTGTCTGCTGTGAAGCTGGGTGTCCAAGAGTGGACGGGTGGTGAGGGCAGAGCTGTGGAAAACAGACTATAGACGTGGAAAACCCCTGCGTGAGCTCGGAACTCCACCTTCCCACAGCTAATGCACAGACAACCTGCTGGAAACCGAAAAGTTGCCACAGGGGATAGAGAGACGCTTCAGTGTAAGAGCCCTTGCTGGCACCTGGGTTCAGTTCCCAGCACCCACAGGGATGCTCAGAACTGTCTGTAACTCCAGTTCCAGGGGACAAGATGCCCTCATCTGACCTCCACAGGCACCAATGCAGGGGCCTGTGGCACACATACATACATACATGCAGGCAAATCAGGAAATAGTCTATCTCGAGACTTGAACCTTGGCAGATCTGAGCCTTTTTCAGAGTAATACCAATGGAAGAATCATGTTATTGGATGGACTCCAGGGCCCCAAAGCTCAAGAGGTCCTGGCCTGCTTACCTGCTTTTGCCACCTTGTAGGACACGTCAGGCAGACACATGAAGGGGGTGAGGGTGGGCAGGGACGGAATCTGAGTCAGCACCCTGGCTCCAACACCCAACACTCAAGTTCCTTCTGGACTTTCTGCTTCCTTTGAGACTTCAGCCTCATGAGCAAACACAGGACAGGAAACAAGAGAATGGCCGATTCAACCCACAGATCCCTAAGAAAGAATACAGTATTTTTCTGGGCCAGCACTTGGAAGGCAGAGGCAGGTGTATCTCTGGGAGTTCAAGGCTACTGTCTGTCTATGGCCAGCCAGGGCTGCATAGTAAGACCTTGCCTCGAAACAAAAACAAAAACAAAAGGAAAAAGGAAGAAAGAGCCAGCCACACAACCTTATCCCAGCACTCTGAGGCAGAGGCAGGTGGATCTCTGTGATTTTGAGGCCAGCCTGGTCTACAGAATGAGTTCCAGGACTATCAGAGCTATGCAGAGCAACCTTGTCCCCCCCCCCAAAAAAAAACCTAACCCCAATCCAAACAAAAATATATAAAATATAAAACCAATAAAATTCCCCAAACCTCATATTGCTTTAGGCCAAAGCTCCTAAGCATTGTTATTGGTCTTTTGAGACAAGGTCTCTCTGTGTAGCCCTGGCTGTTCTGGAACTTGCTCTGTACACCTTGCTGGTCTTGAACTCACAGATCTGCCTGCCTCTGCCTCCTGAGTGAGGAGACTAAAGGTGTGAGCCACCACTCCCAGTGCTCTTTATGATGAGAACAATGCTTATTTATACACCAGCAAGGAGGCAAATTCTTAGCTGTGGAATACAAAGAAGCTCCATGAAGCATAGCATTCTTTAGAATTTTGTATGGGTGTGGCCAAATAACTGAGAAAAACCACTTCAAGGAAGGAGTGTTTTATTTTGGCTCAGAATTCCACACTGTTAGTCTAAGGTCGCTTGGCTATAAGTTTGTGCCCGCGGTGATGTAATCTCATTGACAGTAGACACATTGGTGGAGGAGCTTCTCTACAGTAGACAGGAAACAAAAGCAGGCATGCAAGAAAGACCAGCATCACTTAGAACCTTGCAGACACCCTCCCCCAGTGGCCTACTTTGTAATGGAAGTTTTGGTTTCTTTAAAAACTCAGTTACATTACATAAATATGTTTTTGTTTTAATCCCAAGTGTGGGATTTTAGTTTGGGCTTTAGTTTGTTGGCAGCTGACAATTGCCTCGTTCTGAGTGTGGTCTTTGACAGCTGGTAAAGGCTTGCCTTGGGCAAGAGGGGTGTGGCCTAGGACTCTGAGCGATATAAATACCAGAGCCTAGCCAGAGACGGTGTAGCAGTTTGGAGAGACAGAGACAGATGGTGTGGTAGCTTGGAGAGGCATGGGAGAGATGCTCTGAGGCCCAGGAGCTTGGAGGAGATAGATGGAGGAGACAGCTTGCCACATTTGCTGTTGGTGGAGATTGGTATAGCCCCCAAAGGAGCCCACCAGCCCTAACAACTGGGAGGAGTAAAGGGGTCTGCACCCCCTCTCCCCACTACCCTTCTCTCCTACCTAGGGTTAAAGGGTTGGTGGAAGGGAGCTAGAGGCTTAAATGCCCCAAATAGGATAGAGTTTAAAACAAGCACAACACTACATCCCAGGTTCTGCCTTATCAAGGGAAGAATCCACTGGTTCATTCCTAGCAGCCCGTGACGTCTTGGGTTTGCATGTACACCTGTTCTGCGCACTAAAACACAAGCAGAGGCTCATGCAACAAAACCTCTGTGAATAAATTTAAACGCAAGGGAACAGAGACCCTGTATGTCATTTCTTTCTTTCTGCTAACCTTGGACAGTGAGTGGCCCAGAGCGAGTAGAACGTGCTCAACAGCACGTTCTTTTTCTTTTTTGTTTTTCCGAGACACAGTTTCTCTGTGCAGCCTTGGCTGTGCTGGAACTCACTCTGTAGACCAGGCTGGCCTTGAACTCACAGAGAGTAGCCCGCCTCTGCTGAGATTAAAGGTACGTGCTACCACCGCCCAGCTCTTTTTCCATTTTTTTTTTTTTAAGACAAGGTCTCTTGGGCTCAAACTCACTATGTAGCTGAGGCCGTAATGAGTTTGAACTTCTGACCTTCCTGTCTTCGCCTCTTAAATCCTGTGGTTATAGGCCTAGGCCACCAAGCCTGGCCTTTTTTTTTGGGGGGGGGGGTGAGGGGAAAGCTCTTATACATTAATCTTGGGTGGCTTTATGTTGTGTAGCCCAGGCTGGTGTCTAACATTCAGCACCCTCCTGCCTCAACCCTCAAGTGCTGAGCTCAAGAAATACTTGCGGAATAAATGAGCGCCCTGATTATGATAAGGAAACTTGAGACTGTAGAGTCGCACTCTGAAGCAGTTTCCGTAAGAACTCCGGTTCTGGGATTACATTCTAGAAGACTGAAAACGCCCAGCAAAATGTCCGGGCTGAATGCTGGGGTCCTCTGGGTTCGGGCACCACCGCCACCGGCCTCCAGAGGCCTAGAATCTTTTCAGCAAAACCTCCCGCCCAAAGCCACTTGTAGTGGTGCACCCCTTTAATCCAGGACGGGGGAGGGGGGTAGAGGCAAGTGAATTTGAAGCCAGCACGGTTTATATAGAGAGGGTTACACAGCGAGACCCTATCTCAAAAGCAGCCCAGCCACAACCGATTTTCCTTTTCGTGTTGTATGTTCACAGCAGGTGTTTTCCATGTACGATTCTCGGCGCCGCTGGCTAGGCTGCAAGTGGGCAAGTACCTCTAGGACCCCGAGTTCCTTCCTCTTTCTTTATGAATGAACAGGCTGAGGTCTACGCATGTGCAGCTCCCAAAGATCCCGCTCCACGTGAGGCCCACCCTTCCCTCCCGAGGATGACTCCTCCCCCGTTCATTCTAACAGACCAATGGGGAGCAGCCTGGGGGGCGGAGCCGGGAGCCGCCCGGCTGGGTGTCCCGCCCTCCGCGCCCGGCTCCTTGCGTAGAGCCGCGGTGTTGTGATCACGTGGTCTGCCCGGGGCGCGCGGCTTGTTTTGTTTTTTTCCGGCTTGCGGGGCGTAGCTTCGGTGAGCGGCCGTCCTTCCCGCCCTCACCGCCGTCTGCACCCTGGCTGATCTTCGGGCTCCATCGGCCGGCGCTCCCGCGAGCGCCTCGGGGCGGGGTCCCTGTCATGCCGCTGGTGCGCTACAGGAAGGTGGCCATCCTCGGGTACCGCTCCGTAGGTGAGTCTCCGCCCTCCCGAGAGCACCGTTGCTCTGTGGCCAGGAGAGGCGCGCTGTCGCGGAAGTGTGACACGAGGAGCCGGACTGGCCTGGGAAGGAGTCGGCTTTCCTGCCAGGAGATGGAAGGGCGGAGGGATGCTGGAAGAGGAGCGCGCAAGGGTTAACGCGCACCGGGCTGTGGTCCCCGCGTTGCTCTGGGAGCGGGGCGTGGGATCAGTGTTTGGAGGCGTGGTGGAGGTCTACGCGGGGCAGGAAGTCGAAAGTGTCCTTGGGCTGGTGCGCTTGATCCTGGGGAGTCGTGAGGTGGGGTGGGGCAGGGGAAGGCTTCCTGCGGCGCCGCCGAAAGCATCCAGTAGTAAAAACGCTGCGGAATCAACGCGAAAGGCGTAAGGATGGTGGTAATCATAGGCCGAGGGGGCTTGCTTGGGGGTCTCCCAGACTGCGAAGCTGATTTGGGGTGAACTTTGGTCCTGGCAACAGTCCGAAAGGACAAAAGGTGTGAATAAGGATGGATGGTTGTATTACAATGATCTCTGGTCCTTGAAGGGAAGACATCTTTGGCACATCAATTTGTGGAAGGCGAGTTCCTGGAAGGCTACGATCCTACAGTGGAGAATAGTAAGTAGTACCTTTTGGCTTTTTATTTATTCACTTATTTACTTCTTTGTTTATTTATTTATTCGTTTATGTATTTTGCTTTTCAGACAGGGTTTCTTTATGTAGCTTTGGCTGTTGTGGAGCTCACTTTGTAGACCACCCTGGCCTGAAGGAACTCAGAGGAATCTGCCTGCCTCTGCCTCCCAGGTGCTGGGTTTAAAGGCGTTAGCCACCAGCCCCGGGCCTTTTTGGCTTTTTTTGTGTAGCCTTGGCAGTCTTACAACTAGCTCTGTAGACCAAGTTGGCCTCCAACTCATAGAGACCACTTGCTTGCCTCTGCCTCTGCCTCCCGAATGCTGGGATTAAAAGCGTGTGCCCTTCATGAGTAGTGTTCTTCAGTGTGAAGGGGCTAGAACCAAATAGACTGGGTACCCTCTTTAACTATGTTTTGAGATTTCTTTGTTGTCAAGGGGCTGATTTATTTATATAATCTAATCGCTTCTGGGAATCCTGTTCTGTGTCTAGAAAGTGGGATTTGCAAGGTTCTAGTCCAGGATAGAATAGATCAGGGGTTCTCGGCCTGTGGGTTGGGATTCCTTTTACAACCCCCTACCTCCAAAAATATTTACATGTGAACTACGATCCATAACAACAGTAAGATCACAGTTATAAAGTAGCAACAAAAATAATTTTACGGTTGGGGGTCACCACACCATGAGGGAGTGTATTAAAAGGTCTCAGTATTAGGAAGGTTGAGAACCAGTGGTGTAGAGGAACTTAGCAAGTCTGTCTGCGTCACCCCTGGGGGGGCGGGTCAGGAGTCAAGATGTTTTTCCTGTTGTTCTTCCAGCTTACAGCAAGACAGTGACTCTTGGCAAAGATGAGTTTCACCTACATCTAGTGGACACAGCAGGGCAGGTACCAGCCGGGGGAGGGTGTCCAAGTGTTGCAGGTTAACCTTGGGTAAAGTCTGATGGTCTGTGTGGTTCATGTGTGACAAAGCACGTGCAAGGCTCCGTAGTGCCTTCACAAATACTTGTTTAATGGGAGAGACAGGAGCAAGACATGTCCCGGGGAGGGTCAGTGAATGCTGTCCCACCAGCTCACACCACCTGAGCCATGTGACTAAATACTCACGTTTGTGTTGTCAGGATGAGTACAGCATCTTGCCCTACTCCTTCATCATCGGTGTCCACGGCTACGTGCTGGTGTATTCTGTCACCTCTCTGCATAGGTACGCGATTGGGATTTCCAGTGGGGCTGGGTGAGACTCAGCGATTATCCATGTACTAACAGTACAGGTCTTCTTATGTTTGAAGCTTCCAAATCATTAAGAGCCTGTACCGAAAGCTACATGAAGGCCACGGCAAAACCAGGTCAGCGGCCCTGGAAATAGAGACAGGGTGGGTTTGAGGATGTGGAAGAAGGCAGAGGGGTGACTTCTTCAAGGAGGCTGGACGTAGGTCTTGCCTGGCTTTTGGGAATCACCTAACCTTGGTGTGGTTGGAATACTTGGGGACCATGGGGGATGAGGAAGGGGATCTTACAGCCACGCAGCAGTAACTGCTGCTTTCTCACAGGCTGCCGGCGGTGCTTGTGGGGAACAAGGCAGACCTCTCTCGAGACAGGTGTGTAAACCTCTGTTGCTCAGGGCAAAGGGAAGTGAGCTGGACTAGGGATCAGTTAACGGTAGTCCTTCCTGGCTTTGCTGCTAGATTAAAGTAATTTTACTTCCTTTTTATTTTTATTTTTTTGAACCAGGACCTTCACCATGTAGCCCAAGCTGTCCTTTTAACTCCTCTGCCTCAGCCTTCCTAAATAGTGCCAGCTGAGACTATGGCGGGGGCCACCACACCTAGCCAGTTTCTGTCTTTCTATTACCTCAATGGCTGTTTAAGGATAATCCAGTCATAAAGCCGTAATCCATGTTTCAAGTTTCAGACTCGCATTTATCTGTCATGCTTTTGTTTACATGTATCTTCTTTTTCCTCACCCTCATCAAACCTTGGGGGAGGGCTGTGGAGCGTCCGAGGAAATCCGACCCCTAAAGGTCTGTCAGAGAACCTGCAGACATTGCTACCTGCCTCAGTCCTTACTTGTTCCAAATCTGCTTCCAGAGAGGTGCAGGCGTTTGAAGGGAAGAAGCTGGCGGAGTCCTGGGGTGCAACGTTTATGGAGGCGTCTGCTCGAGAGAATCAGGTGCTCAGTGTGAGGACTAGGCTTGGTGGCGTGGTTAGCAGTGTCTTCCACACTGCTTGGTGTGGAAGATCCCTCGCTCGGGGATGGCGAGCGAGCGGTGTGTTCGCCTCAGGTCTGGGGAGCATTGGCACTGAACTAATTGACTTTTTTACCCCTGAATTTGCTTTATCCCTTGTAGCTAACTCAAGACATCTTCATCAAAGTCATCCAGGAGATTGCCCGTGTGGAGAATTCTTACGGGCAAGGCCGCCGATGCCATCTCATGTGAGCTCTTAGCATGGAATGACTGCCTCATGTCTGCCGCAGGCATTTTCCAGCCTGCGGGGGGCGGGGGGCAGACTCTCAGGACTTAAGTGGTATGCTGGCCAATTATGCCCCTAGCACTGTGGGCGTACAGTGTGGAACCCTCATTTTTGCACACTCATCCCAGGTTCTGTTAGCCTGGATGTTAATGTTTACAAAGGGGCAAGGAGTCTCACGGAG
Source organism: Psammomys obesus (assembly GCF_907164565.1). Classification (NCBI taxonomy): domain Eukaryota; kingdom Metazoa; phylum Chordata; class Mammalia; order Rodentia; family Muridae; genus Psammomys; species Psammomys obesus. The sequence goes on from NW_026596085.1 coordinate 2,348,629, forward strand.
ACTGGCTTCTAACTCCTTGCTTTTCTAATCGAACTTTTACAGTCTGTATAGTTGGGATATGAGTCTTGGGCATTGATTATCGAGGACCTACCCTCCTGGGTCCATTTTGGGTGTTGGTTGGTTGCTTGGCAGTTCTGATGTAAAACTGGCTACTGGGGTGACTGTGTATTTGTAAATAAACGGAGAAATCTTGTTGTTGACTTTTCTATGTGGGGAGCGCTGAGGAGTGGTGGATTCAACATTTAATATGGAGTCCTGTCTTTCTCTCCACTAAGGACCACTACCCGAAGACTTAACTGCTTGCCCTTTTCATCTATTTTGCTGCTCCCCCCCTCCATACTTCACCAAGTTCTACTGGGCTACCCCACCCATCTAAGTTTGTGGGTTCTGAAGATTCCCTTAACTACATATATACTGCCCTCTAGTGGCCAGCTCCATATGCTGACTAGCTGTTGTCCTGGGACCATGACATTTGCTGGATCTCAGCAAGAAGGAAGGAAGACCCCCATTTCTAATGATGTGAAGGAGGAGAGTAGAGGCAGGGACTAAAAGTGTGTGAGAACCAGAAAATTAAGAAGATTAAGAAGTAATTGTTTGGTGCACATCAGTTCTGCCACCTACTGTGTCCCTTCTCCCTTTTTTTTTTTTTTTCGTTTTTATTTTTTGTTGAGACAGGGTTTCTGTGTAGTCCTGGCTGTTCTAGAACTCACAGAAATCCACCTGCCTCCTGAAGGCTGGCACTAAAAGCATGCACCACCACACCTGGCTTATAGCAGACATTTTCCCTTCCTTTATCTGCTTAGGTCTCTTTTTGTGCCTTGCTTACTATTGGAATTGTGCTTTGTTTTTGTTTTAGGCATCAGAGACTTGCTTTGGTCTTTCTGATTCGCTGTTGCAGTACGATGGGTGTTTCTGCTACCAAGGGGGAAGTCTTTTTCACTCTTAAAATTTTGCCTGTGTGTTTATATGAGTGCAGGGACCTGACGAGACCAAAGGCCTCATTCCTTGGAGCTGTAGTTACAGGTGGTTGTAAGCTACCGTCCATAGGTCCTCTGCACAAGCAGTATGTCCTCCTAATTGCTGAGCAATCTCTCCAGCTTCTGCCTCTGTTTTTCTTGACAGCTCACCACCCTCACCAATTTATCCTCAAAGGCAGTTGTGAGGGAGACCTCAGAGGAACAATAGCATAGTAGAGACCTCCGCTGCTCACTGGGGAAGTGGAAGTACCCAGTCAGCCTAACTTTCCCATTTGTGAGGTATGGTTGAATTGGCATCAGAACCTGGATGTGGTGGTACCCCTGTAATCCCAGCATTTTGAAGGTTGAGGCGGGCGTCATCTGGGCTGCATATAAAGATTTTACATACTGACTAAAATATTCTGTGACTGAGCTACAGCTCCAGTCTTTTTAAAATTATATTTTAAAAATACTGTTTGTGGGGTCATACCATAACACGCAAGTAGAAGTTAGAAGGCTACTTTCTAGAGTTGATGGTCTCCTACAGTGTGGGTCCTGGGGCTCAAATGCAGATCTTCAGGTCTGGCAGCAATCATTGGAGCCATCGTGTCAGCCCTCTAGAGATCCACCTGTCTCTGCCTCGTGTGTGCTGGGCTTAAAGGCGTGTGTCACATCACGTCACTACCGTCCAGTAACTTACTCATTTTTTGGTTCCTGAGTGTTTTGCCTGCCTGCATGTCTGCACCACATGTTCCTGGGGCCTATGGATGTCAGAAGAGGGCATCAGGCCCCTTGGAACTAGAGTTCTAGATGGTGGTGAGCACCATGTGGGTGCTGGGAATCGAGGTCTTCCAGAAGAGCAACAAGTGCTCGTGACCCCTGAGCCATCTCTCCAGTAATGATTGTTTTTTTTTTTTTTTTTTTTTTAAGATTCATTTTTAGCTGTGTGGTCCCAGTTTATTTGCTTGCTTTTTTTAGTGAGTGGGTTTTTTAGTGTTTTGCCTACATGTACATCTAAATATCACATATGAGCAGTGTCCTCTGAGGCCAGATGTGCACATCAGGTCTCTTGGAAATGGAGCTATGGATGGTCATGAGTTGCCAGGTAGGTTCTGGGAACCAAACCTAGGCCAGCTGGAAGATCAACCAGTGAGTGCTCCTAACGGCTGAACAGTCAATCACCCCCGCCTCTGAAGTATTGAAATAGGGTCTCACTGAATTGCACAGGCGGGTCTTGAGTCTGCCAGTCCTGCTTTATCCTCCCTAGTAGCTGGAATTACAGATTAAAGACTATGAATCACAGATTGTGAAAAATTAAGCCTGGTGTTTCTTTTTTCTCTTTTCAAGACAGGGTTCCTCTGTGTAGCCCTGGCTGTCCTGGACTCATTTTGTACAAGGCTGGCCTTGAACTCACAGAGATCTGCCTCCTTGAGTGCTGGGACTACAGGCGTACAGCACCATGGCTGGCTGGGTATTTTATTTTTTTGTTGGGACTGTGTGTGTGTGTCTGTGTGTAACACGTGCTGTGGTGAAAGTGTGGAGGTCAGAGGACAACTTTCAAGAATTGGTTCTCTCCTATCTACTATGTGGGCCCTGGGGCTCAAACTCATCAGGCTTGGTAGCAAACAACCTTACCTACTGAGTTACCTCAGGTTAGAGAGTGACTTTAAAGTCCTCCTCCTCCTCCCTTCACATCCCAAGTGCTAGATCCCAGGATTGCAGTGTTTGTACTCAAATTAAAAAAACAAAACAAACAAACAAACAAACAAACAAAAAACAGCCTTGTGGCTCAGTGGTTAAAAGTGCTTAATGCTTTTGAGGAGGAAGGACCTGGCTTTAGTTCCCAACACCTACGTGGTGGCTCACAACCACCTGTAACTCCAGTTCTAGGGGCTCTGATGCCCTCTTCTGGTCTCTGGAGGCTCCTTGCATCTATGCAGTACACATGAGCTAACAAAGCCACATAAAAATAAACACAGAACTAAAAGTTGTAAGTCTGTTTCAGCACATTAAAGTGAGAAATGAGGGCCAGGTGTGCTACGTCCTGTAATCCCAGCTCTCAGGAAGGAACATGGAGCTTTTCTTGAGCTGAGAGGTAGCCTTGGCTACATGGCAGATTCCAGGTTAGTAAGGGCTACATAACAAGACCTTGTCTCAAAACAAAACCTAGAATTGAGGTAGTAAACACAATGTTTAGGACAGTCCATCGTAGCTTAATCAGTCAGTACTATCATCTTCTAATCGGGGTGGCTTTTCCCCTTTGAGCACAGGCAGGAGGGAGGTGCCTTCCACTTCTGAACTCCTACTTAAACTTGCACTATAGCTGAGACAGTTGTGGGATCACATGAAGTTTCTTTTGAGACAATCTTGCTGAGACTGTCATCAGGGATGAGACTGGGAACCACGGTGCTAAAGGGACACATGCAGGATGTGTCTACTGCTGATCCCCTCCTCTGGCCACAGCCAGAGCCACACTGCAGCATGCAAGGCCACCGTGGCTAAGTCTGACATAGTTATAATTTAGTTACTGAGTTGCACCTACCTCCATTTCAAAGCACTCTAGCTACATGTATCTAATGGCTATGTTCCTGTGGATACAGCACATTTCCATCAGAGTGGATCATGCTGTTCTTTTCCCCTAAAAGTAGACTCAGACCTAATCTGCCAGCTTCTTTCCACCTTTTTTCTTAAATCTTTTAAAAATTATTTATCTTGCATGTTTGTGTGTGTGGGCACCCTGGACTTGTGAAAGTTCTCTGACTTTCTCTCTCCTTCACTATAGGAACTGAATCCAGATCTTTCCCCCCTCCACAACCCCAGTCAGGGTCTCTTTATGGAGCCCTGGCTGTCCTAGAACTCGCCCTGTAGACCAGGCTGGCCTCCAACTTTCGTATCTGCCTGCCTCCACCTCCTGTGTGCTGGGATTAAAGGCCTGCTCCACCACTGCCTGGCTCAGACACAGATCTTAAGGCTTGCCAGTAAGTGCCTTTTACTCTCTCAGCCATATCATGGGCCCTTGAATCTTTATTTTTTATTTTGAATCTGCAAGGAAAATGTTGCCTTTGGTTTCTCAGTCAGGGTGACTCCTTGGGTGACTTCCTCTTGTTCAGCCTCAGTCTTTTCACCTGTAAGATGGAGATAATTCCACAATGCTGGTGAGGAAAAAGAGGATATAAAGTATCAAGCACACAGTAAATTTGTCTCAACCTGCTTACTCCATGTATACAGTCTATACAGAAAAGGTAATTTTGTTCTTCCTATCATCCAGACTTGGGGTGCGGGCCCTTGCCAGGGTCTTATCCAGATTAACAATATTTCAGCCAAGTAGCAAGGTATTTAGTTTAGTTTGAAAAAAAAAAAAAAAAGAGGAAGACAGGTTCAGAGGATTTTCGGGAAAATTCAATACGGGGTGGGGACGCTCTACATTGATGTTTTGGTAGAGAAAGTGGTGTTTGGGGATCGTGAGGACACCGACAGCCCTTCGGCACCAAAGGGTCTTAGAGTTAGAAGACCTGAGAGCGGTCCAGCTTTCTTCCGGCCCCCGAACGTGGCAAGAACCCACCCTTTGCAGCGCCAAGCGCCTTGCCTCACTTTCTCCATTTGCGGACTCCAGTTCCCAGGATGCAGAGCAGCGGCCAATCTCCAGCCTCTCTTTCCACCCCCCAACCCCCCCTTGGCAAAGACTGTCCCCGGCCAAAGCTAGGAGTTCCAAGGGTCAGTGACTCTAGGGAGCAGAATTAAGACGTGGCCAGGATCCTAGCTTCACTACTCAGAAGGTAAAGGAGGCAGTTCCCGGGCCGGGGAGAAGAAGTGGGGGGCTTTATTCCCACGTGTCTGCCCGGCGGCCAGCCTGGCGCAGTCGGGGTTAACCCGCGGCGGAGGGATCCCGGAGCGTGTGCGTAGAACTGCAGAGTCACAGCCTTTCCTCCAAGAGGGCTGTACCCCTCCGCCGCCCCGCTCCAACACAAAATAGGGCCTCCTCTTCTCCTTTCTCCCCTTCTCGAGTGGGGGTCCCCGGGCCAGAGGGCCCCCCTGGACCTCGCGCCGGACGCTCCACGAGTCTCCGGGGCCGCCGGCCAGACCCCAGGCGAGGAAACGGCCTGTTCGCAGGAACCACCCTACCGGCCGAGCAGGAGGCGGAGGGGGGGAGGCGGAGCGGCGCCGCGCTGCACTACTTTCCTCTCCGGTTGCAAATGGCTGCCTCGTTCCCCACTTTCCGCTCAGTTTCCTGACCCCCCGGCGCCGGGAGCCGGGGTCGGACCATGCACCTCTAGGCCCCCCGCGATCACAGCCTGCCGGGGGTCTAGGGGGTGCTGAGGACCACAGCCGGCCAGGCCGGGGGCGGGGCAGCTCCCGAAGCCAGAGGGGAAGGGAGGCGAGCGCTGGGCCTGGAGCGGCCGGAGGGGAGCGGGCAGAGGGCTCGCACCGCCCGCCCCTTCCTCTTCCTCGCCCACCAACCCTCCTCCCTTCCCCGGGGGGAGCAGAAGGTGGGGGGCTCGAAGCCGCCGAGTGGGGACGCTCGGGGTCGCGGAGCCCGGCGCTGGGTGTGTGTGTCAGGTTCGGCCCCGCCGGCTCCGCGTCGCCGTAGCTCGCGCGGCCCCGGGGCGCCGGCCGGGCGGGGAGAGGGGCTCGGCGCGGCGGCGAGGGGCTCACGTTCCATCCGGGCCCGGCGCGCGGCGCGGCGCGGCGCGGCATTCCTTCCGGGCTGCTGGGGAGGCGCCTCGACGTTCCATCTGGAGAGCCTCGACGTTCCGCCCGAGCCCGGCGCGGGCGGCCGGGGCGCTGGCCGGGCCCTAGGACTGAGAGGCCGCCCGGCGACGCGGATGCGGAGCCTGCTCGCCCAAGATCAAAGCCACCGGTGCTCTCTTTGTGTCCGCTCGGGATTCGCCGCCCTGGGGCTGTCCATGGAAACCTAAACTGCTGGAACCCGAGGCAGAGAACCCCCTCTTGGCTTCTTGCCTTTTTTTTTTTTTTTTTCCTTTTTTTTTTTTTTTTTTTTGGCTTTTTTTTTTTTGTTTTTTTTTTCGGGGGAAGGGTGGCCACTCCGACCTGGATTTACCGTTCTTGGCCCCCCTAAGCCCCCCCAAGTGGGGGGCGGCTGTGATCGCTCTGGCGGTTGGAGGTCGGGGAGCGGCCCGGGCTCTGGCCATGTTCTCGGATGAGGATTTCTGGATCGCCCTGTGAAGAGGTGAGTGAAGTCCGCCCGGCCTGGGCCCAGAAAGGGTTGGACTGGGGGCACAGCCAGATGGACTATCTTGGCCGGTGCTGGCCTTTAGGTTGGAGAAGGGGGTGCCAGAACTGGGGAGGGTTCCTTTGGCAGGGTCTGTCAAGGGAACCTGAGCCAGTCGCCAGGGCAGAACTGAGGCCTGGTTTCTTGGGGTGTGCCTCTTTAAAGATTGGGGGTTCAGGGAACTACCGGAGTTTGGGAACATGTCCAGATAGCCTCTCTGCCTGTTTATTTTTGTGTTGAGGGAGTTCGACCAAACTAGGACCCAGGCCCTCATGCCAGCACCAATCCCAGGCTGCTATCCCCCACCCCCACCTTCACCCCCCAGGGTTACTTGGGATAGAGCAACTTGGGGGGGGGGGGTGCCACTGCCGGGTCAGACTTAGTGGCAGAATGGACTTTAATGTTGTTCCTACCTAGCCGGGCACCCAAAACAGTCTGTGGGAAACTCAAAAGGAGCCCTGGGTTCTTCACCAGGGGAGGGTGGGTGGAAACTGGTGTGATGAAGAGGGTGGCTGGGGCAAGAAGGAGGTGGGGCCGAGGCAGCTCTGGCCCTGCTGTTCAACTTTAAACTACCTCTGCCTGGCAAAGTGACCCCAGCAAGGCCTAGTGGTGTCTTAGCCTGCTCTGTGTCCCCTCCTCTCGGGATGGACATAATCTCCCGGGGATTATAGAGGAGGCCGTTGAGATCTGTTCTCTACAAATGTGGGCTGCAAAAAAAAAAAAAAAAAAAAAAAAAAAAAAAAAGGCTTTTGTCTCTTGCTTTCTCTGGGCCTAGTGTACAGAGTTAGCTGTCCATGAGCCCCTGGCCCATCCTGAAAGCCCCTGCCAGCCCTCTACAATGCTTTTCTGGCTACTGAATGATAAATAGTTCTCCGATGCTGCCCCAGCCCTTCAGGATCAGCTGTCTTGCACCTCTTTAGTGGAGAAATGACTTTTTTTGTGCTCTTTTCTGCTGAAAGCCAGTGTCTCTAGCCCCGGTAGGAGGTACTGGGGAGAAGGGGTGTGTATGTGCAGCAGGAAGGGTGCAGCATGAACCTCCCGCCTCATTTCTGGGCCCTGGGCTGGGACAGTCTCTCTCACACCTGTCATGTTGCCCAGCAGGGATTTGGCTAGTGCCATTTTGCTCCCTCATTCCACCCTCTCCAAGATACATTTGCTAGGTCTCCTTGAGTCTTGTCTCAGAAAGGCAAAGTAGGGTCTTTGCCCTTGAGAGATTCCTGAGAGGTGGCACAGGGGTTTTGGAGTCCAGTGAGCTGTCATTTGTGGTCTCTGCCTCTTGTCTGCTCTCAGATAACTTCCCTAAGTGGCACTGTACCTTGTTAGCTCTGGCTGCCCCCTAGGCTACCCAGGGACAATGTGTTACCATTTGGATCCTTCCTAGAGGGCTGACCGAAAATGGGGGTGGAGAGAGGTGTGGTTTGGTTCCCTAGCTGGGAACCAGGAAGTCCTGAGTCCCACTGAGGAGCTGTTCACTCAAGGGCCTGCTCCAGCCCTTCACCCCTCCAAGCCTCCATTTCCTCCCTTGCAGAGAAAATGGAGTGAAATCCGTTGGTCTAGGGTCAACACAGGAAGGAGCCTGGTTGGAGTGAATCTCTGCTGCCATTCTTGCTCTTTTGGGCTTTTTAGATGTAAAACGAAGGGGTGTGAGCTTCCTAGATCAGAGGAACCCTGGCCCAGGTATTAGCCTAGTTTCGATCCAGGGAAAGCCCCCTGGGATCTAAGTGTGTCTCTGTTTACTGGCTGTGAATGATGGGACGGGGAACCTTTGCCTTTATTTGCTTAAATGCCTCCAGGGACCTGATTGCTATGGCACTTGGTATTTTGGTGTAGACGCTGGACTGCAGGCTTGAGTAGACAGGGGCTAAGGTTTCAGGCTTCTTGGAGATGCCCCTGGATTCCTTGTGGTACAGAGAAAGGACAGTTTACTCTTTGCTGCTCAGTCTTGCACCTTCCACAGCTCCATGAGCAGGTCTCTTTGTCGGCCATTGCTACTCTGTTCCTCAAGGCTAGATGGAGAAGGTAGTTTCTGTACCTTCTTGGGCAGTGCTAGCTTTTACCAGCCCAAGTAAGCTGTGCTTGGGGGAGGGCAGAGGAATTTGTCCCTCTGGCCTTGTGTGAGGCGGTCCTCCTCCTACCCACTGTATTATCAGTGTTGCTTTCTATTTGTTGCTGTTTGTGGCTTCTTGGGCCTCAACTCTGAGAACAAAGTTGGTGGAGGATTTGATAGGAAGGTATGTAAGATGCAAACATTCAGAAAACTTTGGAGTCCTCTTTGGTGCAACCAGGCCTCGAATGACTGACTAGGAAGAGGACCTGGCTTGAGCCTTGACCTCTACTCCAGTTCCCACTTCCCACAGGTGGCTTGTTAGGGGCCTCATGAAGTTAAGAGCATTCTGTAAGCCGGCCAGATCAGCATTCTGCTTTCCTGTGATCAGACTGCTGTGTGTGAGGCTGGGGAAGAGATGGTTTGGGGATGGAGGTAATAGGTGTCAGGTGATGCCCCGCGCTCCTCTCCTGGCAGGTTCTGAGTGTTAGGAAGAAAGTAAAGTGACATTCTTTGTCATGGCTCAGGGGCAGATCAGCAACATTCGGAAATGAAGTTGTGAGCTTAGAGAAGAAGGAAGCTGATACTGTGGTGGTTGGGAATTGATTCACTGATCTTGGGCACTTTGAGGGTTCCCCTTGTTCAGCCCTAAGTGAGACTGACTGGATATTGGCCTTCCAGTTTTAGAGGACAGGATTATCTGTACCTATGTTGGTGTGATCACTGGCTAAACAAGGGGAGTGGAAAGGATGGGAGGTGAGTTTCTCAGATCCCTGTTACAGCTCTTTTCCAGGGATTCTCCTTACCTCACCACCACTAGAAGCACTAGGCCCTGATTAAGAAGGCCCACCTTCTCATTCACAGCTGTAGGCACTTATGCTGTTTAGCTTTCCTATGTAGAGTTTCTTTCCTATTCATAATCTTGGGAATTCTTGTCTGTTTAAGTAGTTTCACTATGTAGCTCTGGCTTGGCCTGAGCTTTCTGTGTAGACCAGACTGGCCTCCGATTTGCTTTTGCTCCCTCTTCTTCTGTCTCCCAAGAAGATGTTCTTGGTATGTGCCGACAGGCCTAGCATCTCTGTAATTCTTACTCTTGACTTCTCTCAGTCTTTGTACTCTTAGTGTAACTGCTTTGGAGGTCAAGGAAAGTACACTCAGTGTTGAGTGTCAAGCTTTTCACATGTAGCTTTAGTGTATTTCATTAGGTTTTGAGATATGCTGGACTAGATGAGTAGGAAGAGAAGGGACCGTTAACTCTGCGAGTATTTGGAAACCCGGCTTGACTTAAGAGGAAGGAAACTATTCTGCTCTGTTATGTCCTGCCCCATTTAGCCCTCCTCTAAGTAGCAGTATGCTTCCTGAGACTACAACTCCCAGCATGCTTAGCCTCAGGCCTGCTTACACATGCTCAGTAACTCTTAAGGCCCACTTCTGTTAACTACTAGGAGCATCTAAGGAAGAAGGGCAGTTGGCGTTGCTAAGGGCAACAACCTGAGGCCTTCATGCTAGGTGAGACCCAGGGCTCATTTAGGGCTAGGGCCAGTGGTGGTCCCGAGTTTTATATGCCTGGCAATTGAGGTTTCTTCTGTTGTATTTGGGATGTCCTTGTTGAAAGCCATGGAGGTCCATTCATAGCTAGCCTTTAGTATTGTGTTGAATCTCTTGCAAAACCCTAGGACTTTGTTTTTTATGTGAGGGATTTTGGCATGACTAAGACTTCTGGGTCTTGATTACCTGGTGGGTTGCTACTTTCAGGCTGTAGGATGGTAGCTGACCTGAGACCTGAGGCTAAAGGCCAGGGGATAGGGCCCACGAGTTAAGATTCAACTGTGGATTGTACTAAATGTAACTGATGTATTTTTAGTTGGATGTGATTGCCCTAGGAACTGTTACAGAGGAGGGTGGAAGTGGGAAAGTGGAATAGAGACCCTGAGAATCCAGGATGGAGGAGGTATGTGTTAAGGGAAGAAGTGGGAAGTGGGATAAGATTTAGTAAGAAATGATTTTACTGTCATTACTATAGAGATTTGTAGACAGTGTTTGTCTCTGATGGTTAAAGGGTCTGCTTACCATTAACTGACTTACAGTGGGGAAAGGGCTCATTGGGGAAGCTTACTGGACAATACAAGTATTATTTTGGCACTGACAGGTCTCCCCGAGAGGGCCCTGCCCAGTCGGAGAGAGGGATGGACAGGCAGAAGCCGCCTGGTGAAGATAAAGATTCAGAACCGGCAGGTGAGTAGGACAAACTTCCCAGTTTGCTCAGCTTTTGGCTCCTCATGGGTAGCTCTTTATTTCTGGTCCTGGCACAAGTCCTGGCTAGGTCTGTAATAGACAGGTAATTGAAGAACTTTGTTCTTTGAGACAAAAGTTTAAATGGCAACTCTGTGAGCCACTGAGGGCTTAGTCTTGTGCATCTGTTGAGTGGACTTAGTAATCTGCGTTAGGCTGACATGTCCTTTTTTTGTCTGTGGATTCAGCTGATGGACCTGCAGCCTCTGAGGAGCCCGGTGCCACTGAGCCAGGCCTTCCCGTCGTGTGTGTTGGGGAGGTCTCTGTCCCCAGCTCTGGGAGTTCCAGGCTTCAGAAGCCTCCTCACGACTGCAGGTAACTAATTTGTGGGAAATGGGACTTAATGGGCACGGGAGGATTTGCTGGGAGAGTCTAGGACTTTCCGGAAGAGGGTTTTAGGATGCATGAGTGTGCCAGATCACTGGGGTGGAGATTGGGGGGCTGGAGTAGGAGCTGTGAGGATGCCGAGTCATGGGGGTGCGGCATGGTACTGATAATCGTGTGCCCGCAGCGGGGGTCCAGCCCCTCGACGTTGTGCTCTCTGTAACTGCGGGGAGCCCAGTCTGCACGGGCAGAGGGAGCTACAGCGCTTTGAATTGCCATTTGACTGGCCCCGGTCTCCAGTGGTGTCCTCTGGGGGAAGCCTGGGGCCCCGGGAAGCTGTGCTGCCCAGTGAGGACCTATCACAAATTGGTTTCCCTGAGGGCCTTACACCTGCCCACCTAGGAGAACCTGGAGGTAAGTGACATGGGTTTGGAAGCAGGGTGGAGGCTGGGCTGTCCTGAGCTACTAGTCACTGTGGTAACTGCCGGTTAACCTGTTCTCTCTGTTTACCTCTCCCCACCTGTGAAGGGCACTGCTGGGCACATCATTGGTGTGCTGCATGGTCAGCAGGTGTATGGGGGCAGGAGGGCCCAGAACTATGTGGTGTGGACAAGGCCATCTTCTCAGGGATCTCACAGGTAGGGCTAAGGTCACATGGCTGCAAAGCTGAAGGCAGGGCTGGTGGGCTTCGCTTCTGGGAGTCAGGGCAGAGCGGCCGTCCTGGGAAGGTGTGGTGGCCAGAGTATTTCTCTGGAGGGCTGGCCTGCTCTGAGGCTTTCTCCTTCCTGGCAGCGCTGCTCCCACTGCGCCAGGTTCGGTGCCTCCATTCCTTGCCGCTCCCCTGGATGCTCTCGGCTTTACCACTTTCCCTGTGCGGCAGCCAGCGGGTCCTTCTTATCCATGAAAACACTGCAGCTGCTCTGCCCGGACCACAGTGAGGGGGCCACACATTTGGGTGAGAAAACCTGTTCTTGGGATTAGAGCAAATGGGGGGCCACGTGGGCCTTGGGTTTTGCTGCTCCACACAGCATTATTCAAAGTCTAAACTTAGATAGAGTCATTCCATCCCAGTAAAATAGACGCAAACTTTGTGAGTACAGGGTCTTTGCCTATATTTGCCTATGTGCAGATACTCTGATATCTGCAGTGTTCAGAGCAGAGGCTGGCAAGTATATCATAGCCACTCAGTAACTACATTTTATTCTATGTCCATGCAGTACCTGTTAGGTATGTCTCACTGTGGTCAGTTGTGTGAGCACTCTGCCGCTGACCTGTTCTGTCCCTCCCTTCCTACACAGACGAGGCTCGCTGTGCAGTGTGTGAGGGGCCTGGGGAACTCTGTGACTTGTTCTTCTGTACCAGCTGTGGGCATCACTATCATGGAGCCTGTCTGGACACTGCTCTGACTGCCCGCAAGCGTGCTGGCTGGCAGTGTCCTGAATGCAAAGTGTGCCAAGCCTGCAGGTAAGAATATGAGGACTCAAGTGGAGCCATATGCAAAGTTTGGGCAGAAAATGAGGCTAGGAAGGATGCTATGATGTGTCATGTGCCCCTCAGGAAACCTGGGAACGATTCTAAAATGTTGGTGTGCGAGACGTGTGACAAAGGGTGTCATACCTTCTGCTTAAAACCACCCATTGAGGAGCTGCCTGCTCACTCATGGAAGTGCAAGGTGAGTGTCCTCCGACGCCGCGTCCTTCCTTTAGCATCCCCGCAGCTGCCTCATGTTCACCGCTGTGTACCAGCGGTGAACCGCTGTCTTCAGCCTTGGTTTGACTCCTGCCTCTCTTGCCTGCTTGCTTCCCCTAGACATGCCGGATATGTCGGGCCTGTGGGGCAGGCTCAGCAGAACTGAATCCAAACTCTGAGTGGTTTGAGAACTATTCACTCTGTCACCGTTGTCATAAAGCCCAGGGAAACCAGCCTGTCATTTCTGCTGCTGAGCAGCACCCGCCTGTCTGTAGCAGGTAAGTGGTGTGGAGGTTGGGATGGGGCATTGGGGTGGCGAGAGTGCCAGGGCCAAGTGGACAGTGGGCCGCGCAGTCCGTAGCAGCGATGCCTGTCCCAGTGTGCCCTCGAGTCGTTAGCTGGCGACAGCCACGGTGCCTCCTCCCCTGGACCCTCTGCAGATTTTCACCCCCAGAGCCTGGGGATAGCCCCACTGATGAGCACGATGCTCTGTACGCTGCATGCCAAGGGCAGCCAAAGAGTGGGCACGTGACCTCTATGCAACCCAAGGAACCGGGGCCCCTGCAATGTGAAGCCAAACCACTAGGTGAGTAGGATTTAACAGTCCCAAAATTAATCCTCTGTTCTGTGGTAAGAGGCAGTTTTTGCCTTGCCTCAGATCCTGCACTTTGTGGAATTAGATCTGAGCTAGGTGAAGATATGGTTTGTTGTGTCGACAGGGAGAGCAGGGACCCAACTTGAAGCCCAGTTGGAGGCTCCCCTAAATGAGGAGATGCCACTGCTGCCCCCGTCTGAGGAGTCCCCCCTGTCTCCACCACCTGAGGAATCGCCCACATCTCCATCACCTGAGGCCTCGCGCCTGTCCCCGCCACCTGACGAGTCTCCCGAGTCCTTGCCACCTGGGACATCACTCCTTTCCCCACCTACTGAGGAGTCCCCCCTTTCTCCACCACCCGAGGCATCTCCTTTGTCTCCTCCACCCGAGTCATCGCCTTTTTCTCCCCTGGAGGAGTCACCCCCGTGTCCTGCACTAGAGACGCCCCTGTCCCCACCACCTGAAGCCTCACCCCTGTCCCCACCGTTTGAGGAGTCCCCTCTGTCACCCCCACCAGAGGCATTGCCCTCCTCCCCGCCACCTGAAGCGTCTCGCCTGTCTCCACCACCGGAAGAGTCACCCATGTCCCCTCCACCGGAAGAGTCACCCATGTCGCCTCCACCGGAGGCATCTCGTCTGTTCCCACCATTTGAAGAGTCTCCCTTGTCTCCTCCACCCGAGGAGTCTCCTCTGTCCCCACCTCCAGAGGCATCACGGCTGTCCCCACCCCCTGAGGACTCACCCATGTCTCCCCCACCTGAAGACTCACCTATGTCCCCCCCTCCTGAAGTGTCACGCTTCTCACCTCTGCCTGTCCTATCACACCTATCTCCCCTGCCTGAGGTATCACGGCTGTCCCCGCCACCTGAGGAGTCTCCCCTGTCCCCACCACCTGAAGACTCTCCCACCTCACCTCCACCTGAGGCTTCACGGTTGTCCCCACCACCTGAGGACTCTCCCACTTCACCTCCACCTGAGGCATCACAACTGTCCCCTCCCCCTGAAGACTCGCCTGCTTCACCACCACCAGAGGACTCACTTATGTCCCTGCCGCTGGAGGAGTCACCCTTGTCGCCACTGCCTGAGGAGCCGAGACTCTGCCCTCAGCCCGAGGAGCCCCGTCTCTGTCCCCAGCCTGAGGAGCTGCCCTTGTCCCCACAGTCTGAGGAGCCATGCCTGTCCCCTGTGCTTGCACAGCCTTGTCTATCTTCTCAGCCTGAGGGGCTACACTTGTCCCCTGTGCCTCAGGAAGCACACCTGTCCCCTCAGCCTGAGGAACCACACCTGTCCCCTCAGCCTAAGGAATTGGACCTATCTCCCCAGTCTGAGGAGCCCTGCCTGTCCCCCATGCCTGAGGAGCCATGCCTGTCCCCCAAGCCTGAGGAACTTCACCAATCTCCTCGGCCTGAAGAGCCTCCTGAGGAACCAAGCCAGTGCCCTGAACCTAAGGAGTTGTCCTTGTTTCCCACAATTGGGGAACCACCTTTGTCGCCCATGCTTGGAGAGCCAGCCTTGTCTGAGCCTGGGGAGCCACCTCTGTCTCCACTTCCTGAGGAGCTGCCCTTGTCCTTGTCAGGGGAGCCAGCCTTGTCACCTCAGCTGATGCCACCAGGTAAGGAGCTGTTATTGACCCCTTACTCTGGGGCAGTCTTAACCCTTTGTGACACATCTAAGAGCCTCTCTTTTTCTCTTCTCCCCCCAGATCCTCTTCCTCCTCCACTCTCGCCCATTATCCCAGCTGCAGCCCCTCCAGCCTTGTCTCCTTTGGGGGAGCTAGAATACCCCTTTGGTGCCAAAGGGGACAGTGACCCTGAGTCACCATTGGCTGCCCCCATCCTAGAGACACCTATCAGCCCTCCACCGGAAGCTAACTGCACTGACCCTGAGCCTGTACCCCCGATGATTCTTCCCCCATCTCCAGGCTCCCCAATGGGGCCTGCGTCTCCTCTCCTCATGGAGCCCCTCCCTCCACCATGTTCTCCACTCCTTAAGCATTCCTCGCCCCCTCCAGCCTCTCCCCCTTCCCAGTGTTCCCCTCCTGCACTGCCACTGTCTGTCCCCTCCCCGCTGAGTCCTGTGCAGAAGGCAGTGGCTGGCTCAGACGAGGCTGAGTTGCATGAGATGGAGACGGAGAAAGGTCCAGAACCCGAGTGCCCGGCCTTGGAACCCAGTGCCACCAGTCCTCTGCCATCCCCTGTGGGGGACCTCTCTTGCCCTGCCGCCAGCCCTGCCCCAGCCCTGGATGACTTCTCTGGCATGGGAGAAGACACAGCCCCTCTAGATGGGACTGAGGCTGACCCTTTGCAGTCACAGACTGGACAGACCCCTGGCAGCTTGGCCAGCGAACTTAAAGGATCTCCTGTGCTCCTGGATCCCGAGGAGCTGACCCCTGTGACCCCTATGGAGGTCTATGGCCCGGAATGCAAGCAGGCAGAGCAGGGCTCACCCTGTGAAGAGCAGGAAGAGCCTGGGGCACCAGTGCCCCCCATGCCACCCACTGTCATCAAATCAGACATCGTCAATGAGATCTCCAACCTGAGCCAGGGCGATGCCAGTGCCAGTTTTCCTGGTTCAGAGCCCCTGCTGGGCTCTCCGGACCCTGAGGGGGCCGGCTCCTTGTCCATGGAGCTGGGCGTGTCTACAGATGTTAGTCCAGCCCGTGATGAGGGCTCCCTGCGCCTCTGTACTGACTCGCTGCCAGAGACTGATGACTCCCTGTTGTGTGACACCGGGGCGGCTGTCGGCGGAGGCAAGGCTGAGGGAGACAAGGGGCGGCGCCGCAGCTCCCCAGCCCGCTCCCGAGTCAAGCAGGTACGCCTGTGCCTGTGCTGCCGCCAGCTGCAGCCCTGTGCTGCCGCCAGCTGCAGCCCTGTGCCGCCTTTGCACTTGCCTTTCTGCAGTCGAGATTTGTACAGAGATCCTTTAGTCCCGCCTTGCCTAGCTGTGTGCTATGCAAAGAGGAGGTGAATGATTTACCCAGGTTCAGGGCCACTCAGAAATAGGATTGGGACCAAAACCTTGGTACTCCCAAGTCATTCTTGTTGTTGCCTTGTCCTTATCCCGTGTTAGCTGTTATTGGAAGAGGCTTGGAAGAGGAGATTGGTTTGACTGCCACTCACTACTCGTTGATATTTGGAAATGTGGCTCTTTTTCTCCTTTCCTCTGAGTGGGACACCTGGGTCTTTTTCTTTTTTTCCCCCTTTTTTTGTTTTTGTTTTTGTTTTATGTATTTACTATATATACAGTGTTCTGCTGGCATGTATGCCTGTATACCAGAAGAGGGCACCAGATCTCATTATAGGTGGTTGTGAGCCACCGTGTGATGCTGGGACTTGAACTCGGGGCCTTTGGCAGCCAGTGCTCGTAGCCTCTGAGCTCTCTCTCCAGCCTTTTTCTTTCTTTTTGTAAAACCTGTCACACTCTCCTTTGTCACTGTGTTCTCCAAGCCTGTGGCCCCACACAGCTGGTGCTGGAATGGCGTCTTCCCTGTCGTAGGGTCGCAGCAGTAGTTTCCCAGGAAGACGCCGGCCTCGTGGAGGAGGGGCGCATGGAGCACGGGGGAGAGGACGGGCTCGATTGAAGTCAACCACTTCTTCCGTTGAGACACTGGTAGTAAGGACAGGCTTTGCACCCCCATGCATGCCGCCCGGGCTCCCTCAGAGTTCAGCACGCTTAAAGTCCTGGCAGCCCTTTGCCGCTTGGCCATGAGGCTTCTTGAAACCTCTGTCGTTGGTCCCCGGCTGGGAACCTCAATGCTCTGTGCCTCTGAGGCCCTTGTCTTAGTCATTCACACCTCTTCTCCAAGTGTGGACGAGAGGGCAGCTTAGCCAGGACGCACTTTACACTTCCTACGACTTTCTGTCTGTTAAGGTGGCTGACATTGACAGTTCTCCTAGCAAGGAAGAGGAGGAGGAAGATGATGACACCATGCAGAATACCGTGGTTCTCTTCTCTAACACAGACAAATTTGTTCTAATGCAGGTACTGGACTGAACTGGGGAGCCCAGCTCTAGCAGTGAGAGTGGGCGTGCTGTGTCTGTGTGAGTGCCTGTGAATATGCATGCTTGTGAGTGTGCATGTTCGAGTGTGTGTGCACGTGTGTATGTGTGTTAGTGTCCGTGTGTGTGCATGAATGTGTGTGTATGTTCCTGCCTGTGTGTGTGCCCTGAGTGAGTGGCTGAGTGTGTGTGTGTGTGTGTGTGTGTG
>NW_026596085.1:2366064-2380184 GCF_907164565.1 Psammomys obesus
TGAGAGAGAGTGTGTGTGTGTGCGCGTGTGTGTGCGCGTGTGCACTTTGCTGTGTGGATAGATGGGAAGAACCAGGGACCCGGTTTGCTTCCTGGGATACACGGCTAATGAGGTGGGTGGTGAATGTCTGCACAGTGCAAAGGGCAGAAATGTAGCCTAGGGAGTCTGTATGTTACCACATACAGCTCTTATTGGGCAGGTGTTCACACTATCTTGTCTTCCTGTAACTTCCTGTAGTACTAATGCTAGACTGTGTTTTAGTGGCTTGATTAGGCCAGGAAGGTGCCTGAGGGAGGCACAGCTCTGAGCTGGGTGGAGATTCATGTTTCCCCTGGGGTCCTGCTTAGTGTCATAACACTGTGGGCCTCCCTGGCCTTTGGCTTAACCGGGGACAGCAGATACCTTTGCAGGGCTTGGTAGATGGCTTAGCAGAAGGACCTGGCCTGTTAAAAGCCGGCTATGGCCAGGCAGCCGATACTGGGGAGAAGACACTGGCTCCCAGGAGCTTATGGGCGACCAGCTTAGTTGTGAACTTCGGGTTCAGTGAGTCTGCATCTCAAAAAATAGGCTGGAAAATAATAGAGGAAGACCCTTGACTTCTTCCGTATACTGCTCCCTGACCCTTTGCCAAGAGAGGCAAACACGGGGAGACAGACAGAGATTCAGAGAGAGAGGCAAAGGCATTTTTGGACTTCTGGGTGTCTGTTTTTCTGCAGGACATGTGTGTGGTGTGTGGCAGCTTTGGCAGGGGCGCCGAGGGCCACCTCTTGGCCTGTTCCCAGTGTTCCCAGTGCTATCACCCATACTGTGTCAACAGCAAGGTGAGTTCAGGTCCCCAAAAGTGCGGGCTGTGGGCAGAGTCAGTCCTCTACTACCCTGCTCTCCCATTCTTGCCATACCATCTATTTTTAATGTTTTACTACATTTATTTATCTGGTGGGGGGGTGTCAGAGGACAACCATGTGGATTCCAGGGACCAAATGCAGATCATCAGGCTTGGTGGCAAGGTCCTGTGTGTGTGCTGAGCTATGTTACCAGCCTGACACACGATTTTTTTCTTTTTAAGCTTTATTTAATTTATTATGTATACAATGTTCTGTCTGCATGTACACCTGAACGCCAGAAGAGGGCAGCAGCTCTCATTATAGATAGTTGTGAGTCACCATGTGGTTGCTGGAAATTGAACTCAGGACCCCTGGAAGAGTAGCCAGTGCTCTTAACCTGTGAGCCATCTCTCCAGACCCCTGACACATGATTTCTTAAAGTGACTATAGCTCTTGGAAGTCATTGATCAGTTGTCAGTGCTGTCAAACTCAGAGAAAGGTGCTTGGGATTTTATAGCAGACTTTGTAGTTTCTTTTCATAGAGCAACAGTCTGTTGTATCAATGCTGACAATTTTACCAGTAGAAAGCATGGTATATGGCCAGGAATGGTGGCACACACCTTTAATTCCAGGCAGAGGCAGGCAGATTTTTGTGAGTTTGAGGTCAGCCTGGTCTACATAGTGAGTTCCAGGTCAGCCAAAGCTACATACCGAGACCCTGCCTCAAAAAAGCAAACCAAAACAAAACGTGGTATAGTCTGGAAGTAGAATCAAACTGTAGCTGCATATCCACAGCAGATAGCAGTGTCTTTAACTGAAGGCATAATCAGTCCTTTGGGTTTTTTTTTTTTTCTTCTAAAACTATTGATGTATTAATTAATCTACTGACAACATTTATTCACTTGTATTAGTGACAGGTTCTAGAAGGTGAAGAAAATTGAAGGGAATGAACCTTGGTCTGTTAGCAGTTTGTGTGCCCCCTTAATAAAGGATGTGTATGTAACTCAGAGCGGGGCTGGACCTAGAGCCTGTCTCTGTCCAGCAGAGCCCCCGGGAGCCTCTGGAGAGGGAGTTTTGGGGGCAGAGAGTGCTCAGTACAAACCCCTCTGTGCTCAGAGGTGTGCCTTCAGCCATATAAGCACTGCACGCCCCTCCCCAACACATTCCTGAGGTGTCTCTCTGTACCAGATCACCAAGGTGATGCTGCTGAAGGGCTGGCGTTGTGTGGAGTGTATCGTGTGTGAGGTATGCGGCCAGGCCTCCGACCCTTCACGCCTGCTGCTCTGTGATGACTGTGATATTAGCTACCACACATACTGCCTGGATCCCCCACTGCTCACTGTGCCCAAGGGTGGCTGGAAGTGCAAGTGGTAAGGAGCCTGGGGTCTTGACAGGAGATGGCGAACGGCTGAGATGCAGTTAGAGTGGATGAGTGCTGAATGCATGATGCCCTGTGTTTAGGACACCAGCCTGCTGGTGTGGTTCTCACGGGGGTACCTCTGGGGTCCTCGGGTAGGTGCTGAAGGTCCTTCTGCTTCTCCTAGGTGCGTGTCCTGTATGCAGTGTGGGGCCGCTTCTCCTGGCTTCCACTGTGAATGGCAGAACAGTTACACGCATTGCGGGCCCTGTGCCAGCCTGGTGACCTGTCCTGTCTGTCATGCTCCCTATGTGGAGGAAGACCTGCTAATCCAGTGTCGCCACTGTGACCGGTGAGAGCACCCTCTCCCCTCATGTCCGCTCCATGTGCTGGCGTCGGCTGCCATTGCCCATGCCCATCCACCGCCTCCTCCTCCCAGGTGGATGCACGCTGGCTGCGAGAGCCTCTTCACAGAGGATGAAGTCGAGCAGGCTGCTGACGAGGGCTTCGACTGTGTGTCCTGCCAGCCCTATGTGGTAAAGCCTGTGGGTGAGTATCGGGTTGGAAGGAGCAAAGAGGACAAGGGCGTGTCTTACTTTGGGACAGTGCCCTGAGCTGCCTTGCTTTGTACTTCTCCCCGTAGCACCTGTGGCCCCGCCAGAGCTGGTACCCGTGAAGGTGAAAGAGCCAGGTAAGTCACAGAAACTGAATGTGCAAACCAGCTGAGACCATAGAGTGCCTCTGCTCCAGCCTCCACACTTTATCTCATTTTAAGGGATTAAAACCAAGACTCAGGGTAAATGGCCAAGTTAGTGGCAAAGTTGTGATTAGAACCAAAGTTTTCCTATTTCCAGACACGGTTCCTTTCACCAGGCAGATCTTCTTTACTACTCAAGTTTCACTCAAGAGAGCACAGCTTTCTTCTCGCAGAAGGGGACGAGGTCATCTTTTCTGCCACAGTGTGGGCGCTGTTCTTAGCAACCTAGGGCCCTGTATGCTGGCACTGAGCAAGTGGAGTCCTTCCTGTTCCTTGGCAGCTTGAGACTCCATTTGGTGAATCTGTGGTTAATGGGTGCTGAACTAGCTAGGCTTTTGCAAAAGCAGGCTCATCTCAGCTCCCTCAGTCACTGGTAGAGCCTTTGGCGGCCTTAGAAGCCACCAGGACTGTCCTGCTTGTGTGTCAGCTGGGAACACGGGTTGAAGTGTGGAGTGTGCTTTCCCTGGGGCCTCTGTCCAGGGGTCATATGTTCTTCCCTGTTGTCCAGAGCCCCAGTTCTTTCGCTTCGAGGGTGTGTGGCTGACAGAAACTGGCATGGCGGTGCTGCGTAACCTGACCATGTCACCACTGCACAAGCGGCGCCAGCGGCGAGGACGGATAGGCCTCCCAGGCGAGGCGGGGCTGGAGGGTTCTGAGCCCTCAGATGCCCTTGGCCCAGATGACAAGAAGGATGGGGACCTGGACCCCGAGGAGCTGCTCAAGGGTGAAGGTTGGGCTGGGGAATCTCAGAGAAAGGCAGCTAGGGGGAGAAGCACAGCCCGGAGTTGGGATGTTGGCTAGGGGCTGCACAGCCACTGCTGCGCATCCTTGTCTGGCACTGTTGGTCTGGTCAGGTGGCACTGTGGCAGGCTACTGGGTTCCCTCTTGCAGATGACAGGAGGACTCGGCCCTCTGATCTGCCTGTTCTTCTGTTACCCGCAGGTGGGGTTGAGCAAATGGAGTGTGAGATTAAACTGGAAGGCCCCGCCAGCCCTGATGTAGAACCTGGCAAAGAGGAGACAGAAGAAAGCAAAAAACGCAAGCGTAAACCCTATCGGCCTGGTAAGGCCCTGGAGTCAGGTTGTGAGGCAGTAAAGAGCACCCATCAAGTGTCCAAAGTGGCTTCTTGGTCTTTTGTTGTTTCTTGAGACAGGGTTTCTCTGTTTTAGCTCTGGCTTCTCATTCTTAATTCTGCTTTCTCGCAGGCATTGGTGGTTTCATGGTACGACAGCGGAAGTCTCACACACGTGTGAAAAGGGGGCCTGCTGCACAGGCGGAGGTGTTGAGTGGGGATGGGCAGCCCGACGAGGGTGAGACGGGTGAGGGCGCCAGTGGGACCTGGGAAGAAGGTGGGGATCACAGCACATGGGCAGCTCCAGTGAGGCTAGCGTGTGAATGCACTGTGAGGGCAAAGTGGGTGGAGGGTCTGGTTGATGGGGAAGGGTAGGAAGAATGTCTGAGCAGTTGACTCCAGCATGCCCGGTGTCTCCGGAAAGCCTGAGCCCTTACCTTTTGTCCATAGTGGTGCCTGCTGATCTGCCTGCAGAGGGCTCTGTGGAACAGAATCTTGCTGAGGGGGACGAGAAGAAGAAGCAACAGCGACGAGGACGCAAAAAGAGCAAGCTGGAGGATATGTTCCCCGCCTACCTACAGGTAGGCCTCAGGCTTCCTGGGGTGAGGAAAGGGAGGGGCTGCACCCACAGGGCGCCAAAAACCACTTCTCTTGATTCCTCCTGCAGGAAGCCTTCTTTGGGAAGGAACTGCTGGACCTGAGTCGGAAGGCCCTGTTTGCAGTTGGGGCAGGCCGGCCGGGCTTCGGACTGGGGGCTCCAAAACCTCGGGGGGACGGAGTTTCAGATAGGAAGGAGCTTACAGCCTTGCACAAAGGTTGGTTAATGGAGAGGAAGTGTTCTGGGGCATCTAGCCTACCTTCTGCTTCGTGGTTGGCAAAAGTGTGGGAAGGGTGCCAACTAAGGGTTGGGGTCAACGGCCCCGTTCTGGGCATCAGGTATTACTGGGCTCTGATGAGAGTGGGACTGTTGCTCATAGGAGATGATGGTCCAGACGCTGCAGATGAAGAGTCCCGTGGGCCTGAGGGCATGGCTGATATACCAGGTGAGGGCTTCTGGGGAATTGGGTCCCATCCTAGTCTTGCTTGTTACCAGCTGGCTCTGCCCCTGGACGCTGCTGGAGTTGGAGCCTGGATATGGTTCCATGTCTCCTGTGGTTCACACTGCCTTGGGGGGGTATGTGGCTCCTCCATCTTGCTGACTGATGCTTCTCCTCTGCTATTTCAGGGCTTGAGGATGGGGGTGTAAAGGCATCCCCAGCACCCAGTGACCCTGAGAAACCAGGCACCCCAGGTGAAGGAGTGCTCAGCTCTGACTTAGACAGGATTCCCACAGAAGGTGAGGCCTGCACAGGCCTTCTGTGCGTGAGGGTCCTCCATGGGGAAAGAAGGCCCTCTCTGTGGGACTGCTCTGCACTGCTCTGGTGTGAGAGCCCTGGCCACCATCCTTGGCTGTGACCACTTGTAGATCTGTGGCCATGCGAACCTCTCACTTAGCAGTGTGCTCTGCCCTTCCCCCACAGAACTGCCCAAGATGGAGTCCAAGGACCTGCAGCAGCTGTTTAAGGATGTGCTTGGCTCAGAGCGAGAGCAGCCTTTGGGTTGTGGAACTCCTGGCCTAGAAGGCAGCCGTACACCACTGCAGAGGCCCTTTCTCCAAGGTACTTATGGCAGGGGCTGCTTCCAAGGCTGCTGTAGCCAACCTTGTTCCCTGAGTAGGTCACTTGCTTCTTTTTCTCTGATCCTGTTGCTCTTGCAGGTGGACTCCCTTTGGGCAGTCTCCCCTCCAGCAGCCCAATGGACTCCTACCCAGGCCTCTGCCAGTCCCCCTTCTTAGATTCTAGGTTGGTATCTGTGCTTAACCGTCTTGGGTGGTCCCTGTTGTCCTCTCCCTCCACGTGGGTGCCTGCCTTGCCTCCTTTTGATTGTGAGCCCCTGAGAGATGACTCTCTGGCTCCTCTGCTCCCTTCTGAACAGCCTTCCTCAGGTGGGGCTGAGCAGGGGCTTGGGGTTCTGGACGGTTGGTCTGGGGTGTGTTTTGAAATCCCTGCCCTCTGTGACTCTCTGCCCCTGCGCCCCAGGGAGCGCGGGGGCTTCTTTAGCCCAGAACCCGGTGAGCCAGACAGCCCTTGGACAGGCTCAGGGGGCACCACGCCCTCCACTCCCACCACCCCTACCACGGAGGGCGAGGGTGACGGGCTGTCCTATAACCAGCGGAGTCTACAGCGTTGGGAAAAAGATGAGGAACTGGGCCAGCTCTCCACTATTTCACCTGTACTCTATGCCAACATTAACTTTCCTAATCTCAAGCAAGATTACCCAGGTACCTCTGGGCAAGGGTAACAACCCAGCAGGTGGAGGGGTCACCTGCCAAGTAGTCTTTTCTGACTTGATCTTTCTGCTTTCCAGACTGGTCTAGCCGATGCAAACAGATCATGAAGCTCTGGAGAAAGGTTCCAGCCGCTGACAAAGCCCCCTACCTGGTAAGACAGGCCTGGGCTAGTTTGAGGCCTGAAATGGAGGCATCTTTGGGACTTAGCTCAGGTCCTTCCACTCCCTTTATCCCTCTTTTCCTGTCTCCTGCCATCCCTAAAGCAGCTGGGTGAGGAAGGACTGGGTTCTGGGGAGGCAGTGTGACACAAGGGCTGGGGGCTGAGCGTGAGGCTGAGCTTGAAGCCCTGTGTCGTGTCCTGTGTCCCTCAGCAAAAGGCCAAAGATAACCGGGCTGCTCACCGCATCAACAAGGTGCAGAAGGTGAGTGGGTGGCCTTCCTAGCTAGAGCCGGGGGCGGGTCATACCCACAGCAAACAGCCTGACTGCTCCGCGTGGTCTCTCTCTGTAGCAAGCTGAGAGCCAGATCAACAAGCAGGCCAAGGTGGGCGACATAGCCCGCAAGGTTGATCGACCGGCCCTCCATCTTCGCATTCCCTCCCAGCCAGGGGCGCTGGGCAGCCCGCCCCCTGCCGCGGCCCCCACCATTTTCATTGGCAGCCCCACCACCCCTGCTGGCTTGTCTACCTCTGCGGACGGGTTCCTGAAGCCACCAGCGGGCACAGTGCCCGGCCCTGACTCACCTGGTGAGCTCTTCCTCAAGCTCCCGCCCCAGGTGCCCGCCCAAGTGCCTTCGCAGGACCCCTTTGGACTGGCCCCTGCCTACGCCCCGGAGCCCCGCTTCTCTGCGGCACCACCCACCTATCCTCCTTACCCAAGCCCCACTGGAGCTCCTGCCCAGCCCCCGATGCTGGGTACCACAACTCGACCTGGGACTGGCCAGCCAGGGGAATTTCACACTACCCCACCGGGTACCCCTAGACACCAGCCTTCCACGCCTGACCCCTTCCTCAAACCCCGCTGCCCCTCATTGGACAACCTGGCTGTGCCTGAAAGCCCAGGGGTAGCGGGAGGCAAGGCTTCCGAGCCTCTGCTCTCGCCCCCACCTTTTGGGGAGGCTCGGAAGACCCTAGAAGTGAAGAAGGAAGAGCTTGGGGCATCCTCTCCTGGCTATGGTCCCCCAAACCTGGGCTGTGTTGACTCACCTTCTTCAGGCCCCCACCTGGGGGGTCTGGAGTTAAAGGCACCTGATGTCTTCAAAGCCCCCCTAACCCCTCGGGCATCTCAGGTAGAGCCCCAGAGCCCAGGCCTGGGCTTACGGGCCCAGGAGCCACCCCCTGCCCAGACTTTGGCTCCTTCTCCTCCCAACCACCCAGATGTCTTTCGTCCTGGCCCCTACCCTGACCCCTATGCCCAGCCCCCATTGACTCCTCGGCCCCAACCACCCCCCACTGAGAGCTGCTGTGCCCTGCCTCCTCGATCACTGCCCTCTGATCCTTTCTCCAGAGTGCCCGCCAGTCCTCAGTCCCAGTCCAGTTCCCAGTCCCCTTTGACCCCACGTCCTCTGTCTGCTGAGGCTTTTTGCCCATCCCCTGTTACCCCTCGCTTTCAGTCTCCTGACCCGTATTCCCGGCCACCCTCACGCCCTCAGTCCCGTGACCCCTTTGCCCCATTGCATAAGCCACCCCGACCCCAGCCCCCTGAAGTTGCCTTTAAGGCTGGGCCCCTAGCCCATGCTCCACTGGGAGCTGGAGGCTTCCCAGCAGCCCTGCCCTCCGGCCCAGCAGGTGAGCTCCATGCCAAGGTCCCAAGTGGGCCGCCCCCCAGTTTTGCCCGTTCTCCTGGGACAGGCACATTTGTGGGTGCCCCGTCTCCCATGCGGTTCACTTTCCCACAGGGGGTAGGGGAATCTTCCCTAAAGCCTCCTGTCCCTCAGCCCGGTCTCCCTCCACCCCATGGGATCAACAGCCATTTTGGGCCTGGCCCTACCTTGGGCAAGCCTCAAAGCACAAACTACGCAGTAGCCACGGGGAACTTTCACCCATCGGGCAGCCCCCTGGGGCCCAGTACTGGGCCCACAGGGGAAGGCTATGGGCTCTCCCCACTACGCCCCGCATCAGTTTTGCCGCCTCCCACACCCGATGGATCCCTACCCTACTTGTCCCATGGAGCCTCACAAAGGGCAGGCATCACCTCTCCCGTGGAAAAGCGAGAAGACCCGGGAGCTGCAATGAGTAGTAGCTCTTTGGCAACACCTGAACTCTCAAGTGCCCAGGATGCAGGCATGTCTAGCCTCAGCCAGACAGAGCTGGAGAAGCAACGGCAGGTGAGGGGATCTCCTGTAGCTGGTCCTGCCGTACTTCTCTCTGCACAGCCCTGGGATTAGAACGGAATGGGCTTACTTCTCTGTTTTCTGGACAGCGGCAGCGACTACGGGAGCTGCTGATTCGGCAGCAGATCCAGCGAAACACCCTGCGGCAGGAGAAGGAAACAGCTGCAGCAGCTGCGGGTGCAGTGGGACCTCCAGGCACCTGGGGTGCGGATCCCAGCAGCCCTGCCTTTGAGCAGCTGAGTCGAGGCCAGACCCCTCTCCCTGGGTCTCAGGTAGGTAAACTGGCAAGGGGTGGTGGGGCCAGCATACTGGCCGTGGCTACAGCTTCATCTACATCTGTCATCTAGGATAAGAGCAGTGTTGTCGGGTTGCCCTCAAGCAAGCTAGGTGGTCCTATCCTGGGACCAGGAGCCTTCTCCAGTGATGACCGGCTCTCCCGGCCACTTCCACCAGCCACACCTTCTTCCATGGACATGAACAGCAGGTGAGGTTCCAGGAGGGTGTGTGAGCGTGAGAGAGAGAATGGGACAGATTTTGGCATCATTGTGCACTGCCTCTGATCTTTCCCTGTCACTGGTCCTTCTCTGTTACTATTTGCTCTTCCTCATTCTTTTCCCTCACTGTTCCTTTTGTGTTTTCTCACTATCGGTCCTAAGCCTCCGTTCTTGCCCTCTGTGCTGATTGTCTCTCACAGACTACTGTGTATTTTTCCAGGCAACTTGTCGGAGGCTCTCAGGCCTTCTACCAGCGAACACCCTATCCTGGGTCCCTGCCCTTGCAGCAGCAGCAACAGCAACAGCAGCAACTATGGCAGCAGCAGCAGCAACAACAGGCAACAGCAGCAAGCTCCATGAGACTTGCCATGTCTGCTCGATTCCCGTCAACTCCTGGACCTGAACTTGGCCGTCAAGCGCTAGCTTCCCCCTTGGCAGGAATCCCTACCCGCCTTCCAGGCCCTACTGAGCCAGTGCCTGGTCCAGCTGGTCCTGCTCAGTTCATTGAGTTGCGACACAATGTACAGAAAGGACTTGGACCTGGGGGTTCTCCGTTTCCTGGTCAGGGCCCCCCACAGAGGCCTCGTTTTTACCCGGTAAACGAGGAAACCCATAGACTGGCTCCTGAAGGTCTTCGGGGCCTGCCTGTTTCAGGCCTTCCTCCCCAAAAGCCCTCAGTCCCGCCAGCCCCTGAGATGAACAACAGCCTTCATCAGACACCCCATAGCAAGGGCCCTGCCTTACCAGCTGGCTTGGAGCTGGTCAGCCGCCCACCATCAAGCTCTGAACTTGGTCGCCCTCCTCTGGCCTTGGAAGCTGGGAAGCTGCCGTGTGAGGATCCTGAGCTGGATGATGACTTTGACGCCCACAAAGCCCTGGAGGATGATGAAGAGCTCGCTCACCTGAGTCTGGGTGTGGATGTGGCCAAGGGCGACGATGAGCTGGGCACCCTGGAGAACCTGGAGACTAATGACCCCCACTTGGATGACCTCCTGAATGGTGATGAATTTGACCTGCTAGCCTACACTGACCCTGAGCTGGACACTGGGGATAAGAAGGACATCTTCAATGAGCACCTGAGGCTGGTGGAGTCAGCCAATGAGAAGGCTGAGCGAGAAGCCCTGCTACGGGGGGTGGAGCCAGGATCCCTAGGGTCTGAGGACCGTCCTCCCCCTGCCACAGATAACGCTGAGCCTCCTCGCCTAACATCCGTGCTCCCTGAGGTGAAGCCCAAAGTAGAGGAGGGAGGGCGCCATCCTTCTCCTTGCCAGTTCACCATTAACACCCCCAAGGTGGAGCCAGCACCTCCTGCCACTCCCCTCAGCCTGGGACTGAAGCCAGGACAGACTGTGATGGGCAGCCGGGACACTCGAGTCGGTGCAGGACCGTTCCCCAGCAGTGGGCACACATCTGAGAAAGGCCCATTTGGGGCCGCAGGAGGAACACCAGCTCACTTGCTGAACCCCAGCTCACTGAGTGGCCCGGGGGGATCCTCCCTTCTGGAAAAGTTTGAGCTGGAGAGTGGAGCCCTAACCTTGCCTGGTGGACATGCAGCACCTGGGGATGAGCTGGACAAAATGGAGAGCTCATTGGTAGCCAGTGAGCTGCCTCTGCTCATTGAGGACCTGCTAGAGCATGAGAAGAAGGAGCTGCAGAAGAAGCAGCAGCTTTCGGCACAGTTGCAGCCTGCCCAGCAGCAACAGCAGCACTCTCTCCTTCCTACGCCAGGCGCTGCTCAGGCCCTGCCTCTGCCACACGAGGCTGGGCCTCCACAGCAGCTTGCTCTTGGTCTCGGAAGTACCCGACAGCCAGGCTTGGGCCAGTCACTGATGCCTACCCAGCCACCAGCTCATGCTCTTCAGCAGCGCCTGGCTCCATCTGTGGCTATGATGTCTAACCAAGGACATATGCTAAGTGGGCAGCAAGCAGGGCAGACCGGCTTGGTTCCCCAACAGAGCTCACAACCGGTGTTAGCCCAGAAACCCATGAATGCCATGCCAGCTTCCATGTGCATGAAACCCCAGCAGCTGGCAATGCAGCAGCAGCAGCTGGCTAACAGCTTCTTCCCCGACACAGGTAACTTCATGTTGGATAGTTAAGCGTGATGCAAACCCAGTGAGCACCGACTCCAGTGCAAGATATGCCTTAGTTAAAGGAGGTGCACACCAGGGACTTCAGCTAAACAGCAAAGCGCTGTACGCAGAGAGCAGAGGCAGTGGGGCTTTTGAGAGGAGCAATGAATGAGTGCGTGAAGGAAGCCTGATTAGCAAAGGCTTTATGTCTGTGCTTAAGTTTGGGACTTGGAGAGGAGAGGTATAAGGGTAAGCAGTCCAGGTAAGTGAAAGGGGAAGCTGCAGAGGCAAGGAAACCTGTCGAGAACAGTGAGTGTTACGCAGAGGAAAACGGACAGGCGCTCCAGAGAGTGAGCACTTAGCGGGGAGAGAGAAAGTGGGGCCATATTGAGGGACCCCTCTAACTGACTGCATTTATTGAATAGTTACTCTTTGTCAGGCAATGCTCTTTGCCACAGTTGCTAGATGTCATCCTGACAGACTCATGAAATGGGTACTCTACTTGGCTTTGATTGCGGAAGAGAAAACTGAGCTGGGCATGGCGGCTCATTCCTGTAGCCTCAGCGCTCGGGAGGCAGAGGCAGGCAGGTCTTTATGAGTTCGAGGCTAGCCTGGTCTACAAAGCGACTCCAGAACAGCCAAGGCTATACAGAGAAGCCCTATCTTGAAAAACAAAAACAAAAAATAAATAAAAAGGAAATGGAGGCGTAAAAGTTAAGTAACTTGTAAGAGCAGACAAGCAGCAAAGCTAGGTTAACGTAACAGCGTTAGAATTTTATGCGAGTGAGAGTGGGTAGTCCTTTACAAAGGTGAGTCAGTTTTCTGAGCAGGAGAGACGTATAACAAAGTGCCAGCCAGGCATGGTGGTACACACCCCAGTGCTCAGGAGGCAGAGGCAGGAGGATCTCTTGAGAGTTCCAGGCCAGCCTGGTCTACATAGTGAGTTCCAAGATGGCCAGAGCTAAATAGAGAGACCCTGTCTAAAATGAACAAGTTAATTAAACAAATAAAGGCACCCCCAAACCAAAGTGTAGGATTTTAGATTTTTTTTTGTTGTTGCTTCTTTCTGTTTTTGTTTGTTTGTTCGTTTGTTTTGGGGTGGATGAGGGTAGAGGAGGGGATAGGTGAGAGTAAGGTGGGAGGTGAGCATGTATCCCGGCTAACTTTGACGTCATTGTGTAACAGTGTGAGGATGACTTTAAGGTTAGGATTCTCCTGTATCCGCTCATCGAGTGCCGGAGGTGGAGCACGCACCACCATACCTGGTTTACTCTGGCTTTGTTTCTTTGAGACAGGGTCTCAGTGTACAGCACAGGTTGGCCTTAAATGTAAAATCTGTGTACTGTGGCCTTCGAGTGCTGGGGTTGCGGGTGTGCGCCACTGGGCCCAGTTTTTTTTTTTTCTCAGTCCTAGACCAGCAGGACAGTTGGTTGGTGGGTAATTTTTTTTGTGTGTCACAAACAGCCCTACTGTCTAGGACTTTGTCACACAGCCTACTTGGGGTTCTTGAGCTGTGTTGGTTGTGGAATACTACTTTGAAGAGTACTATCTGGCTCAGAAAGTATGCCTTTATTCTGGTCACATGAGTGTCTATAGCACCATGAAGTAGGCAGAGTAGCAATCTTGACCTCAAACCAGATGAGGGAAACCGAGGCTTACAAAGCTGACTCAACAGATGTTTACTGTCTCCCTTTTAAAGGGGCCGTGTACGCCGTGAACACTAGTGCCGTATCACCAGGTTCCTTGGCTCCTCCTTGGCTGAGTGACTTGTATCATTGTTCTATGTGAAGAGAACAGAGTACTGGAAAAGAACAGCCATTGTGCATGGAGCCTGGATTCTCAAACCCAGTGTATTCATTTCTTCCCTCTTCAGACCTGGACAAATTTGCTGCAGAAGATATCATTGATCCTATTGCAAAGGCCAAGATGGTAGCTTTGAAAGGTATCAAGAAAGTGATGGCTCAGGGCAGCATTGGGGTGGCACCTGGGATGAACAGGTAAGATTCAGGGCGTCTGTTCTCGTGGTCCCTCCCCAACATGTCCCGTTGTGCCCTCCCTAACACCATAATCCCCTATGCTATATAAACTCTAGGCAGCAAGTATCACTGCTGGCTCAGAGGCTCTCTGGGGGTTCTGGCAATGATCTTCAGAACCATGTGGCGCCTGGGAGTGGCCAGGTAAGGGGGAAGGAGGACTACTTCTGTGGACTATTTCCCTGAGGCACCTCTTTAGGGGCCTGGCCTGAAACAATGACCTTCTAGAAATCTCTCTTACCACAGGAGCGGAATGCCAGTGACCCTTCCCAGCCTCGTCCCAACCCACCCACTTTTGCCCAGGGAGTGATCAGTGAGTATGGGCACAGAAGGAGGGGGCACAGAATGGTTAGGAGCCTGGGGAAGGGGGTCACGACTCTGCAGATCCTAACATACAAGTTCCATTCCCAGACGAAGCTGACCAGCGGCAGTATGAGGAGTGGTTGTTTCACACCCAGCAGCTCCTGCAGATGCAGCTGAAGGTGCTGGAAGAACAGATCGGTGTGCACCGCAAGTCTCGGAAGGCTCTGTGTGCCAAGCAACGCACTGCTAAGAAGGCTGGCCGTGAGTTCCCAGAAGCTGATGCTGAGAAGCTCAAGCTGGTTACGGAGCAGCAAAGCAAGATCCAGAAGCAGCTGGACCAGGTGGGGAAAGCGAAGTTCAGCTTCGTACTCAGAAATCAGGTATAAGGGGCGGCTGGGGTGGGCAGTGTCCAGGCTAACCTCTCCAACCCTCCCCTGCTAGGTCCGGAAACAGCAGAAGGAACACACAAATCTCATGGCAGAATATCGAAACAAGCAGCAGCAGCAGCAGCAGCAGCAGCAGCAGCAGCAGCAGCAGCAGCAGCAGCA
>NW_026596085.1:2381398-2462919 GCF_907164565.1 Psammomys obesus
AGCAGCAGCAGCAGCAGCAGCAGCAGCAGCAGCAGCAGCAGCAGCAGGTGACGCTTGGCCCTGGCATGCCAGGCAAGCCTCTTCAACATTTTTCTAGCCCTGGAGCCCTAGGTCCAACCCTCCTCCTGACAGGCAAGGAGCAAAATACTGCAGAGACAGCGCTTCCTTCAGAGGTCACTGAGGGCTCCTCCACACATCAAGGAGGGCCACTGGCAGTGGGGACTACCCCGGAGTCAATGTCTGTTGAGCCAGGGGAGGTAAAGCCCTCTGTTTCTGGAGACTCACAACTCCTACTTGTTCAGTCCCAGGCCCAGTCTCAGCCCACCTCAGCACAGCTGCAGCCACCGCTAAGGCTCCCGGGACAACCTCAGCATCAAGTTAATTTGCTCAGCACAGCAGGTGGAGGAAACCATGGGCAGCAACTAGGGAGCGGATCCTCTTCTGAGGCCCCATCTATACCCCACCTGCTGGCCCAGTCCTCTGTTTCCTTAGGGGAGCAGCCTGGACCTATGGGCCAGAACCTTCTGGGAGCCCAGCAGCCCCTTGGGCTAGATCGACCCATTCAAAATAATACAGGGCCACAGCCTCCCAAGTCAGGGCCTGTCCCTCAGTCTGGGCAGGGTCTTCCTGGGGTAGGAGTCATGCCTACAGTGGGTCAGCTTCGAGCACAGCTTCAAGGAGTGCTGGCTAAAAACCCACAGCTGCGACACCTGAGCCCTCAGCAGCAACAGCAGCTACAGGCGTTCCTCATGCAGCGGCAGCTGCAGCACAGTCAGGCGCTGCGCCAGACCACACCGTGCCAGGAGCCTGGGACCCAGCCCTCTCCCCTCCAGGGCCTCCTGGGCTGCCAACCTCAACCTGGGGGTTTTTCTGGATCTCAGACAGGACCCCTCCAGGAGCTAGGGGCAGGGTCTCGACCTCAGGGCCCACCCCGGCTCCCTGTCCCACAAGGAGCCTTATCTACAGGACCAGCGCTTGGCCCTGTTCATCCCACACCTCCACCATCCAGTCCCCAAGAGCCAAAGAGACCTTTACAGTTACCTTCCCCCAGTACCCAGCTAACACCCACCCATCCAGGGGCCCCAAAGCCCCAGGGGCCAACCTTGGAGCTGCCTCCTGGGAGGGTCTCACCTGCTGCCGCCCAGCTTGCAGATACTTTCTTTGGCAAGGGACTGGGGCCTTGGGACCGCTCAGACAACCTAGCAGAAGCCCAGAAGCCAGAGCAGAGCAGCCTGCTACCTGGGCATCTGGAGCAGGTGAACGGACAGATGGCCCATGACCCATCCCAACTTAGCATCAAGCAAGAGCCCCGGGAAGAGCCATGTGCCCTGGGTGCACAGGCAGTGAAAAGGGAGGCCAATGGGGAGCCACTTGGGACACCAGGCACCAGCAACCACCTTTTGCTAGCAGGCTCCCGCTCAGAGGC
This sequence comes from Psammomys obesus, assembly GCF_907164565.1. Lineage (NCBI taxonomy): Eukaryota > Metazoa > Chordata > Mammalia > Rodentia > Muridae > Psammomys > Psammomys obesus. The sequence continues at coordinate 2,382,825 of NW_026596085.1, forward strand.
TGGGCATCTACTCTTACAGAAGCTTCTGCGGGCAAAGAATGTGCAACTTGGCGCTGGGCGGGGGCCTGAGGGCCTTCGAGCTGAGATCAATGGACACATTGACAGCAAGCTGTCAGGGCTGGAGCAGAAACTACAGGGTACTTCCAGCAGCAAAGAGGTGAGTGCTCTGGCCAGAGTGGCATGGCAGTGGTACCTCTAATTGTGGAGGTCAAATGAGCAGGGCAGCGGCCTTCACAGGGCTTCTCTGGTTTAGGATGCAGCCATAAGAAAGCCTTTGACGGTGAAACCTAAGCGGGTACAGAAGGCAAGCGACAGATTGGTGAGCTCCCGAAAGAAGCTGCGAAAAGAAGACGGGGTCAGGACCAACGAGGCCTTATTGAAACAGCTAAAACAGGTGATCCCCAAGGACCCGTCCCATGGTCTCATCCCTGTAGGGGGATGAGTAGCCTGTCCTGAGGTCTGAAGGGGCAGCTGTCAATGCAGCAGCTCTCCAGCTTTGCCATCTTGCCCCTCCTAGGAACTCTCCCAGCTTCCCCTGACGGAGCCTACCATCACCGCCAATTTTAGCCTCTTTGCTCCCTTTGGCAGTGGCTGCCTAGTCAGTGGGCAGAGCCAGCTCAGGGGGTCCTTTGGAAGTGGGGCTCTGCATACCGGCCCTGACTACTACGCCCAGCTGCTCACCAAGGTCAGAAAAATGACATTACTTCTTGGGAATAATGAAATTCTTGGGGTTGGAGGTGGGGATGAAAGGCTGGAGGAAGATGCTGATGTAACGTGGGGCCAGGAGATTATACCAGTCTCCCCATGCCGCCTTGCACACAACACCCACCCCACCCCTCAGAATAACCTGAGTAACCCGCCGACACCACCCTCGTCGCTGCCCCCCACCCCACCCCCATCGGTGCAGCAGAAGATGGTGAACGGTGTCACTCCCTCTGACGAGCTGGGGGAGCACCCCAAGGACGCAGCCTCTGCCCAGGACACTGAGGGAACACTGAGGGGTGAGTTCCAGGCACGCTGCGGCGCCCTGCCACACGGCGTCAGAAGCGAAAGCATTGGGCGCTGCCTGTGCACTTGTGCAGCGGCGTTCAGCGGGAAGGGCCCGTCGGTGACGGTGTGCTCAGGACAGGGGCGAGCCTCTGGAGTCTGGGAGAGCAGCAGGGGAGGAGGCCAGCAGGGCAAACCCCAGTGGAGGCTGTGGGAAGAAACAGTCCAGCATCCACAGTCTGGCCTACATTTGCACTCTAGCACGCGAGTGTGTGTAGCTGTGTTACTTAGACCACGGAGCTTGATGGACTTGATTGTGAGCCTTGATTTCCTCCCTACAGACTAGACACTGGAAAATCCGTCTAGTAGTTGCTAAAAGATTTAAATAAGGAGTAGTGTGGTGGCTCATGGTCCCTGTCAGAGCCGAAGACAGGCAGCAGGGGTCCTGAGTGTGAAAGCAGCTGGCCCAGCTACAGAAGTGGGATCTTGTCTTTAAGCGCGGGTGGCACACAGCGAAGGCTCAGTGTCTGTTAGCCGAGTAGACAGTCCCTCACAGTAGCTAGTTGAAGCTGCCGTGCTGGGGACAGAGCACCACCTCCGCCCCACACTCACCTTGACTGTTCTTCTCCCTCCCCACCCTCAGATGCCGCCGAGGTGAAGAGTTTAGACCTGCTGGCTGCTCTGCCTACACCCCCTCACAATCAGACTGAGGATGTCAGGTGGGGAACAGGGTGGAGGACAGATGGCCTAGGATTTCCTTAGCTGGGGCCAGGTTTCTGTTATGGCCTCACCTCCCGATCTTAAGCTCCCAGAGGGAGCATCCATGGGGCTGTACCAACACCTGTTTGCATTTGGCTTCAGGATGGAGAGTGATGAGGACAGCGATTCTCCTGATAGCATCGTGCCGGCTTCGTCCCCTGAGAGCATCCTTGGGGAAGAAGCCCCACGTTTCCCTCAGCTGGGCTCTGGCCGCTGGGAGCAGGACAGCCGGGCCCTCTCCCCTGTCATCCCCATTATCCCGCGTGCCAGCATCCCTGGTATGTGCTGCTCATGGCTTGGGCCAGGTCCAGGGTAGCTGGGTTGTCAGAAGTCAGGGTGGTAGTGGGAAGAGACTCAATCTATACAAGTTTCCCTCTCTTTTTCACCCAGTCTTCCCGGATAGCAAACCTTACGGGGCCCTTGACCTGGACGTCCCTGGAAAGCTGCCTGGTACAGCTTGGGAAAAGGGCAAAGGAAGTGAGGTGTCAGTCATGCTGACAGTCTCTGCTGCTGCTGCCAAGGTGTGTCCTAGGGGTACCTTGAGGCCAAAGAGGACTTGAGTCAGAGGGCAGTCTTCAGAGCTTGTCTAGATTGAAAAAAAAAAAAAAATTACAACTGTCCAAATATTCATCCTGAATTCCTGCTTGTTTGAAAGGCTGGCCTAGGTGCTGTGGGCTCAGTGAGGGAAATGGAGCCCCTCAGGGGGCTCACCACCCACAGATAAAGACAGACAACCAACTAGCCACCTAACTGTCAAGTGACAAATGCTACGAGACCTTGCTCCTCCTGTCACATTAGGTGGAGCCTTGGGACAGGGCTCTGTGGTCAAAGAAAGGTGGAGAACAGTTAAACAACAGCCCAGGTTCTTTGCAAACACTGCCTTCTCATTCCCTCTGCGGAGCTCCTGTGTGTAGCCGCTGTGGTTTAGGAAAGGTTGTGTGAGGCGAGCTCAGAGAAACAGGGCTGCTGACTGCCCTGTGCAGTGGGCTTGCTGTGAGCTCGCTGCAGGTGCTGCTGACACGTTCTGTCCCGTCCTTTCTTCTGCCCCAGCAGAACCTGAATGGTGTGATGGTTGCAGTGGCGGAGTTACTGAGCATGAAGATCCCCAACTCCTATGAGGTGCTGTTTCCAGATGGCCCTGCCCGGGCAGGCCTTGAGCCTAAGAAGGGGGAAGCTGAGGGCCGAGGTGAGTAGAGCTGGAGACCACCTTCAGATCAGAGAGGGCTTCTGGGGGAAGACTGATTCTTTTCGTTTCCATAGGTGGAAAAGAAAAAGGTTTGAGTGGCAAGGGCCCGGACACTGGACCTGACTGGCTGCAGCAGTTTGATGCAGTGTTGCCTGGCTACACCCTCAAGAGCCAGTTAGACATCTTGAGCCTCTTGAAGCAGGTGGGTTTGGGGGAGGAGGGTCAGTTTTAGGAAGAAGGTACTCCTAGGGCAAAGAAGACAGTAGGTTTCTGAGGGAGTGGAGTCTGGTGGGGAGGAAGGAGGGTTGAGTAGCGGAAGACCTGACACTAACGTCCAGGGCCCCCTCCTGTAGGAGAGTCCTGCCCCAGAGCCGTCCACCCAGCACAGCTACACCTACAATGTCTCCAACCTGGACGTGAGGCAGCTCTCCGCCCCTCCTCCTGAGGAACCTTCCCCACCTCCGTCCCCCATAGCACCCTCTCCTGCCAGCCCTCCCACGGAGCCCATGGTTGAACTTCAGGCTGAGCCATCTGCTGAGCCACCAATCCCTTCACCTCTGCCACTGGCTTCATCCCCTGAATCTGCCCGGCCTAAGCCCCGAGCCCGGCCCCCTGAAGAGAGCGAAGATTCCCGTCCCCCACGCCTCAAAAAGTGGAAAGGGGTACGCTGGAAGCGGCTGCGGCTACTGCTGACCATCCAGAAGGGCAGTGGCCGGCAAGAGGATGAGCGGGAGGTGGCAGAGTTCATGGAGCAGCTTGGTACGGCCTTGAGACCGAACAAGGTGCCTCGGGACATGCGGCGCTGCTGCTTTTGCCACGAGGAGGGAGACGGTGCCACCGATGGGCCGGCCCGCTTGCTCAACCTTGACCTGGACCTCTGGGTACACCTCAACTGCGCCCTGTGGTCCACGGAAGTGTATGAGACCCAGGGTGGGGCACTGATGAACGTGGAGGTTGCCCTGCACCGAGGGCTGCTGACCAAGTGCTCCCTGTGCCAGCGGACTGGTGCCACTAGCAGCTGCAATCGCATGCGTTGCCCCAGTGTCTACCATTTTGCCTGTGCCATCCGTGCCAAGTGCATGTTCTTCAAGGACAAGACTATGCTGTGCCCAATGCACAAGATCAAGGGGCCCTGTGAGCAGGAGCTGAGCTCATTTGCTGTCTTCCGGAGGGTCTACATTGAGCGCGATGAGGTGAAGCAGATCGCCAGCATCATCCAGCGGGGAGAGCGGCTGCACATGTTCCGGGTAGGAGGTCTTGTGTTTCATGCCATTGGTCAGCTGCTCCCACACCAGATGGCTGACTTCCACAGTGCCACGGCCCTCTATCCTGTGGGCTATGAGGCCACTCGCATCTACTGGAGTCTTCGCACCAATAATCGCCGCTGCTGCTACCGCTGTTCCATCAGCGAGAATAATGGACGGCCTGAGTTTGTGATCAAAGTCATTGAACAGGGTTTAGACGATCTGGTCTTCACTGACGCGTCTCCCCAAGGTGGGCCCCTCCCTCAAGCAGCACGCCCTCTCAAAACCCCAGATACTGGGGCTCAGTCTCAGTCACTCTAAACACCTTTGCAGTTGTAAATATTCCGATTAGCCAAGCAACTGCCTCACACCTGTGATCCCAACACTTGGGAGATTAAGGCAGGAAGATCCTGAGTTCAAAGTCATCCTCAGCTATGCAGTGAATTGGGGCCCAACCTGGGCTACAGGAGGAAACTTTCTCAAAAAAAACAATAATATTTTAGCTTCCCCACCCCCAGTAAGCTTTGTAGATTAAATGATGTGTTGTGTGTATGTGTATGGGTTTTTTTGTTTTGTTTCTTTGGTATTGTTGGTTTTTGCTTTTTTCAAAACAGGGTTTTTCTGTGTAGCCCAGGTTGTCCTGGGACTGACTCTGTAGACCAGGCTAGCCTCCGACTCAGAGATCCTCTTGCCTCTGTCTCCTGAGTGCTGGGATTAAAGGCATGCACCGCCGCCAGCTGGCTTTTTTTGTTGTTATTGGTTTTTTTTTGTTTGTTTGTTTGTTTTGTTTTTATTTATTTTTTGTGTATTGGTATTTTTCCATGCATATGTTGCTGTACCGTATGCATGAGTTACAGACTATTATGACCGTGTGGGTGCTGGGAATTGAACCTGGGTCTTCTGGAAGAACAGCCAGGGCTCTTAATCATCAGGCCACCTCTCTAGCCTAAACTTTTTTGCTTTTGTGGTGTTTTTTTTTTTTTTTTTTTTTTTTGTGCTTTTGTGTTTTGAGACAGGGTTTTTCCCCTCCCTCCCATCTCTTGTTTTGTCTTTTTGAGACAGGGTTTCTCTGTAGCCTTGGCTGGCCTGGAACTCACTCTGTAGACCAGTTTGGCCTCTAACTCAGAGATCCGCCTGCCTCTTCCTTCCAGAGGACTGGGATTACAGGCGTGTACCCTCCAAGCCCAGTTCAATGATGATATTTTGAAATCCTATTGTTTATTACACACATTTTTTTAAATTCCTTTTTCCCCCATATATAAAATTCTTTTTAGAGTTTTGTTTTTGAGGTGCTGGGGATGGAACCCAGGACTTTGGACATGCTAGAACATCACTTTTACACCGCTGAGCTACAGCCCCACCTAATTCCCTTCAAAATTTTTTAAAGTTTTAATTTTTGTGTGTGTGGGTGTTTTCCTGCATGTATGTCTGTATATCGCACACGTACGGTACCCATGGAGTCCAGAAGGGGTTATGTTGGATTCCCTGGGCCTAGAGTTAAAGAAAGATGATTGTGAGCAGGCTATGGGTACTGGGAACCAAACCTGGGTCTTTTGGAAGAGCAGCCATTGCTCTTGACTGCCAAGGCTGTTCCTTTTTGACCTTTGTTTCTGTGTTGGTGATAAATAAGGCAGCAGGAAGTATGTTCTGTTGAGCGTGGACTGTGTCCCAGTGCAGTTAGTAGAGTGATTCATAGAGGTTGTTCTGTCCGTACAACCCTAGGAGGTGAGCACTGTCACTGTACGCAGTGTAGACAGTAGACCTAGTCTTGTGAGGAAACTTGGGTATTTGGCTTAACTCCCACAGCCATTACTCAAACATCAACATAATCTTCCCAACTCCAAAGTATGTCTGTTCACTCAGAAAGAACTGTGCCTTTTGCTAGGTCTTTGGGCCCTGTGTTTATCTTCCTCTGGGACTTGTAGGAAACCAGGAGGGGTTTCCTTTGCCAAAGAAGAGCCGCAGGGAAGTGAAGGCCATGTGGCAGAAAGTAGAGTGCACGAATGGGGCTGTGGGCTGGAGATGGGTGAGCAAATGTTATTCTGAAGTGGGCTGTCATCTGTCTCTCGTCCAGCTGTGTGGAACCGCATCATTGAGCCTGTGGCTGCCATGAGAAAAGAAGCTGACATGCTGAGGCTCTTCCCCGAGTACCTGAAAGGCGAGGAACTCTTTGGGCTGACGGTGCACGCTGTGCTTCGAATAGCCGAGTCGGTAAGCAAGTGGCAAGGAGCTGGGAGCAAGGTGGGCACTGGGCGTACTTGTCCGTCTCTGAGGAGCTGAGGTTGCAATCCCTGTGCCCACAGCTACCTGGGGTGGAGAGCTGTCAGAACTATTTATTCCGCTACGGCCGCCACCCCCTGATGGAACTGCCACTCATGATCAACCCCACTGGCTGTGCCAGATCAGAACCTAAAATCCTCACACACTACAAACGGTGAGCTTATGCGGCTGGGCTGTGGGCTGGAGGTGCGGATGTGGGTAGGACCGTCTGGCTGCGTTCTAAGGGTTTGAGATGCAGATCAGAATTGTTTCCAAGAACCTGGGGAGTCACCCATAGACCTGTTTAGAGGTATATGGCTGTTCTGGGGTATCCCTTTCCTCTTCCCTACTTGTCCTGGGTTGACCAGGGAAGGAGGACAGAGAGCTCGTGGGTAGCCTGGGACGGCTGCTGGGGCGGATCTTGGTCCAGACAGTGGGGAAGTGTATGAGGGAGCTGGTCACTTCTTTCTTCTTTGGTTTGCTTCCAGAGGGGCCGGTGATACTCCCAAACTTCAGACACCCCTAGGTGCTAGGGCACCTTCCCTTTCCAAAGCTGAGTTCATTCAGAAATAACTAATTAGAAGTTTTATAGAAAAATAATACAGCCTTACATTTGTATAGCACTTTATACTTTTTTTTTCAAAGCGTTTTCACATCCATTATCTCATTTGATCCTCACAACAACCTTATGAGGTAGGTAGGGCAGGTGGTATGATCCCCACTTTATAGCTGAGAAAACTGAGGCCCAGAAAGACTGCGTGACTCAGTAAAGGTCACTCAGCTGGGACTAGACCCTCCTCTTAACCTGTGGGTTGTTGGTCTCTCTGCACCACAGCAGCCTAACCTTGGTCCTGGGGTAGAGGGAGGCAGAATCCATGGCAGCAGGGCTCTCCATGAAGGCCTTTGGAGGCTCGAAGGCTGTCCTAGAACGTCGAGCACTCTGCCCGAGTTAGCCCTAGTCCTGATGCTGTACAACAGTGGTTTTCAAACTGTGAGCACGTGCGTTCTTGAAGCCCAGATCACAGAAGCCGGTGGGCAGACTTGGCCCTTCTGTGCGATGGCTCTACCCTAAGATTGGACTTGCCGGAGGAACCATTTCCACCTGTGGATTGGACTTGCAGCTAATATTTTGCCAAACAAAAGAATATGCTAAATAAAACAGAAAGCATCCCAAGCGTTTGAAAACCACTGCTCTGGGCAAGACTTGGCAGGCGCCCCAGGGTGGTGAAAGGCTCCCGCCGGGCAGCAGTCATTCCCCTGCACTGAGCCGTCCGCCCAGCCCAATGCTGAGTTGCAGAGCAGGACGGTCTGAAGGGAGGCGAGGGTACCATCTTCTGGCTGCACCATCTTCACAGCCACTTAAAAGTCAGATGGAGCTACTCTGGTACAGATGCCCCCGTTTTCGGGGCATGTAGCATGTGCAGGAGGTAGGACTCATGATTGAGCAAACCATCAGCTTAAATTCTGGGCCTGGGCTACTTGGGGACCTCAAAGAGTGTGGCCTTGAGCATGGTTTGGCAGGAGGGTGGTAGGAAATAGGAAATGGGAGAGCAGGCTCAGTGTAGGGGAATTGGTGCCTCTTCCCTCTCCATAGCTCCTCCCTGTCCTGGGTATTCTCCGCTACCCAGGACGTCCAAGAAGGGTCTCAGCAGTGAGTCGCTGCCTCTTGCAAGCTGAGACCCAGGTGCCTCTACGCCACTCCCAAGGCAGCAGGCACTTGTAGTACTTGCTGATTGACGTATCCCTAGGTAGCACTTTGTGTTCCCAGGGAGGAGGCGGGCGATGTGTGCTTGGTCTGTGTTGTCATGGACTGTATCACCTCCCAGGCCCCATACCCTGAACAGCACCAGCATGTCTAAGGCCTATCAGAGCACCTTCACAGGCGAGACCAACACCCCATACAGCAAGCAGTTCGTGCACTCCAAGTCGTCTCAGTACCGGCGCCTGCGCACTGAGTGGAAGAACAATGTCTACCTGGCTCGCTCCCGCATCCAGGGCCTAGGGCTCTACGCAGCCAAGGACCTAGAAAAGCACACCATGGTCATCGAGTATATTGGCACCATCATCCGCAATGAGGTGGCCAATCGGCGGGAGAAGATCTACGAGGAGCAGGTGCCACGGCTGGCTGGGGACTGGCGTGATAGGAAGTCCCCTCTGCCAAGGAGCAAGGGGCAGGCGTGGGTCGAGTGGGTAGTTGGAGAACTGCGGGAGAGGTTTGGTCGGGTCAAGTAAGCCCACTCCCTGAGTTTGATTCCTGACATTCTTGTTCTTTCTACAACTTCTGCCGTTCTAGAATCGAGGCATCTACATGTTTCGGATAAACAACGAGCATGTGATCGATGCTACATTGACAGGAGGCCCTGCCAGGTGAGAGAGGAAGGATTTAAGTGTCTCGAGTTGGCCACTTTGTGGGTGTCTCCTGGTATCGCTGATGCTGACTCTGTCCTGCCATCCAGGTACATTAACCACTCCTGTGCCCCTAACTGTGTAGCAGAGGTTGTGACATTTGACAAGGAGGACAAAATCATTATCATCTCCAGCCGGCGAATCCCCAAAGGAGAGGAGGTGAGAAGAGATCATTTTCCCCTGTCACTCCCAGGGGCCGGGCTGGGTTCTGGGTTCCAAGGCATCATGGCCCTACGCTTTTCCTCATCAAGCATACCTTGATTTTGTCCTTTTTTTTTTTTTTTTTTTTTTTTTCAGCTGACCTATGACTATCAGTTTGATTTTGAGGACGATCAGCACAAGATCCCCTGTCACTGTGGAGCCTGGAACTGTAGGAAGTGGATGAACTAAGAAGCTTTGAGGCTACCAGGCAGGGGAGTCCCCCCACCCCCGCCTCTTCCCTGAAAGGGATGAGGGGGAAGAGAGGTAGCAGCCAGAGCCAGGACCCAGGGCTGGGGCTGCCGGCCAGCCGGAGCCCCTGGAGAAGGAGGCTGGGGCGGAGGACCCTAGGCCAAGCCTACCCTGGGTGCCAGGGACAGCCTTCTTCCCTGCCACCGGCCCTTAGGCTGGCATCTGCCCCCGGCTCCAGGAGGGGACAGACAGAAGCAGCCGCTGGGCATCTCAGGTTTGAGGGGGATATGGGCCGGGAACTACCCAGAAATGTCTGGGAGGCAGCAGGGAGCAGGGAGGAGGATGTGTGGCGGGGCCTCACAGCCCTGCTGCCTCCGCCAACCTCTCTGGCCCAACTCAAGGCTGCAAAGAGACTTGACTAAGCTTGACAATCCCAAAGGCCGGGTCCCCACCTGGCCCTGCCTGCCGGGTCCTGCCCCTACCCTCACCCCCATCCCTTCCTCTCTATCTGTCTCTGTCTCCCTCTTTTCCTCTGTGTTTCTGTCTCTCTATGGGTTGTGTTTCCTTGTTTTCCACTCTGACAAATGCAACATGATGGGAAAGAGGCATCCAGATGCCCAGGAGGGCAAGCTGGGCAAGCCGGGCAAGGAGACCCCGCACCCACACCTACCTCATTTAAGTGTTGGATTTTTTGCTGTTTTGAAATGTGAGACCCTCTCCAAGCCCCCTACTGCCCCAACTCTCTCCCCCACCTCACTGCCCTCTTCTAGTGGGTGGAAAGGGGGTAGGAGAAGGAAAACAACAACAATAACAACAACAAAAATCCATCTTTGTTTTTAATTATGGGCATGGGATGGTGGTTGAGGCAAATGGTGATAAAGATTGGGGATGACTGGTCCATAGTTGCTCTAGAACTTCTTTCTCCATCTGGACATGGAGGCAGGAGGGGTGTGCTAAACCTAGGACCAGGATCTCTCTCTCCTGTTTTCCCAGCCTCATCCTGAGCCCATTTGCCCCCAGCCCCTGGATGGGGTGTGGGGGTAGGGTGAGGGCTACCCCTGAGTGGCATGCCCACACCCAACGAGGCAGGGTGTGGCCCAGAGCTCTCACTTTTCCCTCAGTCACCAAACTGCTGCTGGGCTGGTGGGAATGGGTGGTGATGTGGGGGTGGGGAGCTTAGTGTCAGCGCGGGGGGTGGGGGGTATTTATCTATTTATACATGGGATTGTACATAGTCTTGTGGGGCATGGGGGAGCTGGCCGGAGGTGAGAAGCCTCCCCTCTCCCCCTACCCCCGGGGAGAGCAAATGTAAAACTACTAATTTTTGTGCTTTATATATTCTATATAAATATATCTATTTTCTTTTTACAAAACCAGTTTATAAATGGTAGGGGGGTGTGGGGCGGACACTTGGAGCTCCCCTTGTGGGGGGGCCCCCTCCACTACCCAACCTACCGCCCTTTCCTCATCCCCCCTTCCCCACCCCCTGGCTGTGACTGCTGTAAGGTGGGGGTTAGAGAGAAGCTGGGTGATTCTCACCCCGGTTGTATAGTTGGACTATGTTATAACGCACAAAAGTGAGCTGGCCCCAGGGGGAGCCAGAGGGTGATGGGTACCCTTCTCTTCCTTTTTCCTTCCTTTTTCTGCCCAAGCTTGTGCTGCAGTTGAACCTCTTCCTGCGGGTGGTGGTAGGGTAGTGGGTGTGTGAGGCCTCAGACCCCTCTCTGGTAAGGAGCTGAGGGGATGAAAATGAAACTTATATGCAGTTCTCTCCTAGGGGCTGTGGGCAAAGGGCATTTTGTAATTAATATTTTCAAGAATCAGATTATCTGGATTGTAGAGATGGGCTGGATGGTGGCAAATGCGCAGGCCTGCTGGAGGGGTAGCACGGTTGCTGTTGTGATTTTAGGCTTTTGTTTTGTTTTAAATTTGGGGGATTGTGGATTGATGGGGGTAGGGAGATTTTTTCTTGTTTTTTTTTTTTTTTTTTTCTGGCCTTTTTTTTTTTTTTTTTAAGCTGCTTTTTCATCTGTTTTGAGCTGCAAATGTTAAGAGAGTAACAACTCCCCCTACACACTCCCACAGAAACCATTGTAATTAGATCAGACAGTGGGAAAACTGGGCTGCTGTCCCTGAAGCCACAGAGCTGAAAGGTCTCGGCATTAGTGGGGGAGAGTGTCTGCTTTGAGTCAGGCTCTGGCTGGGGCTTGGGCCCCAGAACTGGGAAAGGAGAAGGGGCAGACTTTGTATTCATACGCTAGGTATCCGATAGTCCTGTAGAATTTAGTGACGGAACCTTATACAGTTTTTAATTTTTATATAAACTATAACTCAGACCCACGCTACAAGGTTGGAATTTTGGTTGTTGTTTTTTTTTTTTTTTTTTTTTTTTTTCCTTTTCTTTTTTAAAGTACCCCGCCTGTATAATTGCATCAGAATCCCACCCCCTGTGTTTGTATTTTGGGTTGGTTTACACTTGCACATATTCAATTTTCAGTTTCTCCCTTTTACCTTCTACCCTCACCTCCAGGACCCTCCCCCTTTTTAAAAAAATAAATCGCTGACAAGTGTGAATCCCGTGAAGAACTTTATTTTGTGTTGTGTGTATCCTGTACAGCAAGGTTGGTCCTTCGTAACAACGGATGAAATGGTTCCCTTTTTTAAAGCGCTCTCTCTTCCTCCACCCCCAGCGCCCCTGTCCTTGGCATGTTTTGTATCAGCGATCATTCTGAACTGTACATAATTTATGTTGCGAGAGGCAAAGGGCAAGTTTTGGATTTTGCTTCTTCAAAGTTTGTTTTTAAACGACAAATAAAAAAAGAACATTTTAAATACAAGCGCCTCTGTCCCATGACCCTCGCCGCTAGCCAGCTACTGAGGTCCTGGAGACCTGGGGGAGGGAGGTTATCCAAGCCAGGCTCAGCCACAGCCGGAAGGGTGGGTTCCCCGCCTTCCGCCCTGGGGCCGAGGTGTGACGTAGCGGAAGTGGCGTGGGCGCCGGATGTGGGGCGGAGTCTGCTGCAGGGGAGCTTTCTAAGCCGAGGAACTGGCGGGCGCTTGCGATGGAGTCGGTGAGTGGCGCGGGGAGGCGGGGGCGCTGTGGAGTCGGAGACCCCCGCTAGGAGCCAGGGAGGGCCGGGCCGGGCTTGGCGCGGGAGTCCCGGACTCCCCTTCCTCTGTTTCAGCGGGCCCCCCGGTAGTCGGGGCCACACCCGTGCCTGCCCTGCTGGGGTCCGCGCTACCCCGAGAGAGCCGCTGTGAGCTTGCAGCCCACGGGCTCCACGGTAATTTGGCCTCCTGCCTGTGAGTGCCTCAGTCCCTTTCAGAAGTTTGCATGAGTGGGGTTGCGATCCTGCCTATTAGGTGAGCGAGCCCCGCATGCAGGGAGCTTCAGGACCCCGTTTGTGCGGCTGTTTACTGTGATTCTTGGCGCGGACATCTGGAAGACTGTACTGCATCCAGCTAGGTTCCGTTCCTTTAGAAAGCCCGAGAATTGAGGTTTCCGTGAAGGAAGGAATCCAAGAGGCCGCTGTGTCCCTTGGCCAAGTTTAGGTCGTGTCCTGATAAGTGACGCTGTGCATGCTTGTTGACAGCTCGGTCTTGGAGAGCAGAGCAGCGTTGACCAGGGGCGGCAGATCCCGTCACTTCTTACAGATGCCACAGGTTATGGGCTACTTGTTTGACCTGCCTCCTTCACAGGAGCCTTTTTCTACACTGCGCAAGCTTCCTGCTCTATAATTGTGGAGTTCCATCTTAGCATTTTTTTTTACTCCTTCGAGTCAGGTACTTGCCCAGACTAATTTTTTGTGCCGCACTTTTCCGTGCAGAGGAATAGTAGTATCATACTTTAACTTACAAAGAAGAAAACAGACACAGTGGTAAAGTGGTCATCCAAGCAAGGATTTTATTTTCTACAGAGAAAGAGCATTTTAAGCAAACACAGTCGGATTACATCAAACTTAAAACAATGCTTTTTTTTTTTTTTTTTTTTTTTTTACTTGTAAGTGTATGATAATGTTTTTGGTTTTGCTTTTTTGAGACAGGTGTAATCCTGGCTTTCCTGGACTCTTTGTAGACCAGGCTGGCCTCGAACTCACAGAGATCTGCCTTCCTCTGCCTCCTGAGTGCTGGGATTAATGGTGTGCACCACCACACCCGGGCTGTATTATAATGCTTGTAAACTATATCATGTATTACCACTTCTATATGTATTTAGAAATTTAGCCCTTTGCTTTATACTAGATTACAGAGGGGCGGAGATGAGAGGCGGAGGGAGAGGTGTTCGTGAAGGCAGGTCATAGTTAAGTACTGTCATCATGATAAAGCTGAAAGCATAAAGGAAAAAATTACATTGGGCCCACGGGGCCATTATAGACCGTTGAAGGGTATATATAGGTCCATGTTGAAACTTTGAATTTCGGTCGTGCTGTAAGAAAAATTGGCTGAGACCAAGTTGGAAGTATTGTATGCTATACAGAATTTGCACGCATACACACTTTGTTTTTTCTTCTTGAGGCAGGGTCTCAGTAGGTAGCCCAGATCTTCTGAGTACGAGCCATCATGCCCAGCTCAGGCTTTTGTAATCAGGGAGCCCGTGTCTCTCAGTAGATAGCTCAGATCTTCTGAATATGAGCCATCACTCCCAGGCTTTTGTAATCAGGGAGCCCGTGGAAGGTTTGCGCAGGGCAGTGAGTGCTTTTAAGAATATCCTTAACAGTTTTCTGTGGATAGATTGAACCACTTCCAAAAGTAAGTTTTGGTTTTTGGTTTTGGAGGTTTTTTTGTTTGTGCATGTGTGTGCTCGCGTGTTAAGAGAAAAATTGGGTGAAGGAATGTGCACGGGTACCATGGAACCAATGTGGAGACAGTGGGCAGCTTTCTGGAGTTGGTTTTCCCCTTCTACCCTACTGTGGATTTGGGGATCAGATTCAGGTCACCAGGCTTGTTGGGTAATCTCTTTTACTCGCAGAACCATCTTGCAAGCCTTGGAAAGTACTTTTATGTGGCTGAAGAAGAAAATCTTCTCCAAATGAGCTGTTTTGGTTAGAGAACTTGGTTAAAGCGCAAAGCAAGGAGGCAGTCGATGAGGGACATGGAGGCTACTATTGAGAACACTGTGCAGCTTGGTCTTGGCTTAGTGGAAGACTATCCCAGATGCCCAAGACTGTGGCGTTGGCACCCCGGTGCATTCTGTGAAGATTTAGAAAAGCTTAGAGGCAGTGCAGAGTGAGGAGTCAAGCCTCAGCCAGGGTTGTGAGAAATGAAAGGAGATGGACGTTTTTAATGTCGTAAGCCCTTCCATGTTAATGAAAGTAGAACTGCCCAGACACTGGGAAGAGCACTGGGAGGGAAAAAATAAAAAATAAAAAAATAAAAAAAATAAAAAGCAAGCCTGTATCGAATGGCTGGGACACACCTGGAAAGATAGATGAGTTTGGAAAGCAATTTTGTCTTAGTGTTTGATCTAGCCTCTGTCTCTAGTAGTATTTTCTACTTGTGTAGTACAGTGGGATACTCTTGGTTCCCTAAGATGTTCTGTTTTGGGTGTTTTATTGTTGTTTTGAGTCAGGATCTAAGAATAGCACAGGCTAACCTTGAATTCACTCTGTAGCTGAGGCTGGTCTTGAACTCCTAATCCTTGAACCCACCTCCTGAGCATTGGGATTATAGTCCTGCACCACTGCACAGGGCTCTCAGTCTCATTTTACTAAAAGATGAGGGGGGGTGGCCGTAATTCGCCCAGTTGTGGAGAAACAGGCAGAAAGATAAAGTCACATTTAATTGTTCGTGTGATGGTTAGCTTTGTCGACTTGGGAAGAGAGTCTCATGAGGGGTCCTCTGTCTGTACTGGGTTGTCTGTGGGCGTGTCTGTGGCATACGGTCTTAGTTAAATGATTTGGGGAATAGCCAGCCCGCCATGAGCAGCAGCATACTCTAGGTACACAGCCCTAAACTGAGTAAGAGTGGAGCCGAAAACATGCATTCATTTCTCTCTGCTCTTGACTGTGGATACGTTTCAGTGGCCTGACGCTTCTGCCGCCTGACCTCCCCACAGTGATGGGCGGTGCCCTGGAACTGTCCTCCCCTAGACTGCACATTGCTTTTTATCAGAGTGTTTTTACCACAGCAGTGGAAAAGGAACCAGCTCCGAGCCTGACTCGTATGCTGATATCTCTAGCTGGACACCTTCTCTCAGTTTTAGGTCTCTGTTCATATCTCTTTATATCATTATTAGAGAATATTTTTAAACTCTAAATTATGTACAGTGCTCCATGCTAGGAGACACATACGAAGTATAAGGTAGTTGAAGACTTCTAGGAATTTATAATCTGTTTCTGGAGATAACACACAGAGTCACTGTAGCGAAGTGTGATGCGTGTTGTGAGACCGGGCCTCGGAAGTAGCTTTTGTGTAAAGCCTGAGAACTGCCATGCCGAGTGTGCGTCTTCATGTGGAAAAGCCCTCTTGGGTTTTAAGAATGGGGCTGTTTTTGATAGCCTTGCCAAATATGCTGGGCCAGGCTGATAGTTTTATCAAGCCCAGAGGAAAGAGGGGAGAGCTAGTCACCCACCACACTGCACTGGAGGGAGCGCTGGGGCCGTCTTGCCCAGTTGACCCTGTTTGCCAGCCACTGTAGTTCTCAGGTTCAACTCAAGGCCTTCCGAGATTGCCACTACGTAAGCTATGAAGGTGAAATAATTGTCAAGTTTATGTAAGGGACATCACCCAGAGCAGGTGGAGCCGAAGGGTGGATGACAGTAGACAAGCCTTTTCGTGATTCCTCTGAGTTCCTAGATAGCAATATGGTTTCCGAATGTTCTACTGAGAGAGCTCTGTGGCTGCTTGTCCGTGTAAGAGCCCTTTAATCTCCGGTTTTCTCAGGAGAGGAAACTGGGCAGCTCTACAAGCATCCCTTTGAGTCCCAAGGGTGCTGCGAGAACTCACACTCCCCAGGTGCAGATGGTTTGCTTGTTTGGGTGCGACGGTCTGCTGCTCGCATCTTCCCAGACATTCCCTCTCTGAGAGGTGCGGCCGTGATTCTGGTGCCACAGCTATGTTTGCGAGTCTTTGGAAAAAGCGGTATTATCTAGGGAATTTATGTGGGTTCGAGACTTGCCTCAAGTTCATAAACAGACCCCACTGGCCTGGGATTTGTAATCCTCTGCTTCTGCCTTCATAGTGCTGAGATCCCAGGTGTGCAATCCCCACCATCTGTGTTCTTGTTTTAATAAAGTAGATCTGGGAGAACCTTTTGGCAGCAACCATAAGTTCAGATATTCTAGTCTTAGCTCTTGTTTTGGTTTTTGAGACAGAATCTTTACTGTGTAGACCAGGCTGGCCTCACACTTGTTCCAGTCCCCTATCTCTGCCTTGCCCCCGCCTCTACTTGGATGTAACCTGTGCTGAGGTTCTATCCATGCCCCACCACAGCTCCTTCTAGACTGGACGCTTTGGATTGCGATGCAGTACACACCTCTAGTCCTGACGCTAGTGAGGCTCAGGGAAGAGGATTTTAAGCCTGGCATAGTCTACATTGCTGAAACACTACCTTAAATAACCAACCAGCCTCTAGTCCTGACGCTAGTGAGGCTCAGGGAAGAGGATTTTAAGCCCGGCATAGTCTACATTGCTGAAACACTACCTTAAATAACCAGCCAGCCAGCCAGCCAGCCAACCAACAAAAACCCACCTAATAGTTTATTAGGCATTGTGTTGTATAAGAGCCTGAGCTTCGGAACCAGACGGATAGTTCACATCCCTGCTCCACCTTTTAGCAGCCCTGTGAGCTTGGACAGGTCACCTGACTCTTTAGTCTCATTTTTTCTACTGTTAATAACAGGGTTAATCTCAGGGTTGTTAAAAAAAAAAAAAAAAAAAAAAAGAACTAAATGAGATAGTATTTCCTCTCTCTTTCCTTTTGAGGGGATGTTGATGCAGTCTCATGTAGCCCAGGCTAACCTCAAACCTGTTGTCTAGCGAAGGCTTGTGTCAAGCCTGAGGCTCCCTTTTTTATCCTCCGAAGTGTTGAGTAGCGCTCACTCAGCTGAAAGGATAGTGCTTGAAGAGTCTTGCTGTACTTTCTAAGAGGAGTCATTAGTTCATCAGCCCTTCAGCCCCCACCCCACCCCTTTTTTTAAATAATACCAGGAATCGAGCCTAGTACCTCACACATTCTCTAAGCCATACCAGCTTTTTTTTTTTTTTTTTTTTTTTGGTCTTTTTGAGGTGGAGTTTTGCTTCTATAGCCCAGGCTGGCCTGGCTTCAGATTCATGAAGATGTCCCCAATGAGTCTTCCAAAGCCGCCTTCTCTTTTTCTAGTGTGGGGCTGAGATGGAGTCTGGGGAAAAGTAACTGTGCTTCTCTTGCCCTCCAGGTTGCTGTGGAGAGTGTCCCAGCTCTGGAGAATGAGCACTTCCAAGGTACGTTTCCCATGAAGTCAGGAACCTGAACGTGGAAGCCACAGCCTGACCCTGTCTTCAGTGGCAATTTTAAGTCTCCTGGGGTTCTCCTAGGGAAAGAGGCAGGGCTTCTAGGGGTGTAGTTTAGTGGTAGAGCACTCACCTGCCTAGCGTATGTGAGGCCTTAGGTTCAAGCCCAGCACCACAGACGAATGAAGGAATCAGTTGGCTGCCTCTCTGGGAATGGGTTTGCCCAGGAGCACTCTCATTTTTCCTGAGACCTATGATGTTTATTGCACTAAGATGTACACTTTCCCAGCTGATTGGACTAGAGACTGAGTATAAATTTCAGGAGATCATACAGCGGGGCTGGAGAGATGGCTCAGTGTGTTCAGACCACTTCCTATCCTCCTGAGGACTGGAACTCAGATCCCATAGTCCTGTAACCAGCCAGGTGACCCACACATCTCTAGCCCAAGCTCCAAGGGGCACAGAGACAGAAGGGGCACTGGGGCTTGCTGGCTGTAGTGGAAAAAATATGAGCCCCAGCTTCAGGGAGAGCTCCTGCCTCTGAGCCTTCCAGGTATCTTCGGGTGTATTTATTCATTTATTTATTTATTTATCTATCCATTCAGCCATCCTTCCATCTGTCCATCCATTCATTCAGCTCCTGTAACCCAGACCAGGCTGAACTTAAATTTGATTTGTGGCTGTGCTGAATAGTTTTGTGAGTGTGACACAGGCTGGAGTCTTGTGAGAGGAGAGAGGAGCCTTAACTGAGAAAATGCCTCCAGAAGATCAGGCTGAGGAGGCCGGTAGGGCATTTCCTTAATTAGTGACTGATGGGGGCGGGCCCAAACCGTTGTGGATGGTGCATCCTTGGGCTGGTGGTCTCAGGTTCTGTGAGAAAGCAGGCTGAGCAAGCCAGTAAGGAGCGCCCTCCATGGCATCCAGCAGCTCTCGGCTCTGGGTTTTCTCCCAATCTGAGTTCCTGCCTCAGTTTTCCTCAGAGGACTGTGATTGAGCATAGGTAAGCCGGATAAACAAACCCTTTCCAAACCAAGTTGTTTTGGTCATGCTGTCTCATCACAGTGACAGTAACCCTAAGACCGTAGCTGGAGATGACTTTGAACTTCTGATCATCTCATATACCCCCTGAGTACAACTGGGCCCATTTTTTCCCCCCCAGGGCTGGGAATTGAGCCCAGTACTTTGTGCTTACTAGGCAAGTATCCTAACTCCTGAGCTACACTGCAACCTGAAAATCCCCCTTACAAATTTTTTTTAAAAGAAGTTGTTTTTTTAGTTAATTGTTTTGTTTTAGTTTTTCTTCTTTTAGCTATTTATTTTATGTAGACCTGCATGCCAGAATCGGGCACCAGATCACATTATAGATGATTGTGAGCCACCATGTAGTTTCTGGGGATTGAACTCAGGACCTCTGGAAGAGCAGGCAGTGCTCTTAACTGCTGAACCATCTCTCTAGCACCCCCTTACAAATTTAAAAAACATTTGTTTACTTATGTGTGTGGGTGTTTGGTTTCAATGTATGTCTGTCAACCACATGTGTTCATGGTCCCTGTGGAGGCCAGAAGAGAGGGTGTTGGACCCCTTAAGACTAGAGTTCACAGGCATTTGTGAAGCACCATGTCCATGCTGAGGAGTGGACCCAGGATCCCTAGAGGGACAGCTCTTCTGAGCCATCTCTCCAGCCCCTGAATTCCCTTTTTTATTTTAAAAAAAAAAAAGTATGTTTTATACCTGTTTTCCTTATGAAATGTTCCTTTTTTTTTTTTTAAGGTTTCATTTTTATACAGTGTTCTATCTGCATGTATGCCTGCACGCCAAAAGGGAGCACCAGATCTCACTATAGATGGTTGTGAGCTGCCAATTGGTTGCTGGGAATTGAAATTAGGACCTTTGGAAGAACAGCCAGTGCTCTTAATCTCTGAGCCATCTTTCCAGCCCATGAAATGTTCTTTTACTTGAGTATATTACATTGCTATCAAGGTTTTTCCCCCTATATGTTGACTTTCCCTCCATTGCCCTTCTTTGTTTGTTTCCGTATACTATGTTTGATGTATTTACATTTGGTATAGGGGGACAGTTTGAGCCCCTTTTTTGTTTGGTTTTGGGTGTGGTTTTTGTTTTTGTTTTTGTTTTGTTTTTTCTAGACAGGATTTCTCCGTGGAGCCGCGGCTGCCCTGTATTGTTCTATAGATCTGGCTGGCTTCGAACTCGCAGAGATCCCCTTCCTCTGCCTCCCAAGCGATTAAAGGTGTACGCTACCACATCCAGTTAAAAGTCTTAATAATACATTCTCAGATTTTTTTTTTTTGATACCACACTACCTCTTTTTTAAGTTTTTGTGTTTCTGTGACTCTGAGTGTAGTATTTGAACCCTGTTTTTCCGTGTACATGTGTGTGCATGTGGAAAGTCAAACTTGATGTTGAGTGTCTTTCTTGATCCATCACTTTCCTTCCTTCCTCTTAGTTTTTGTTTTTTTTTTTTTTTAAGGTTTATTTATTACTTATACAACATTCTGCCTGCACACCAGATCTTACTATAGCTGGTTATGAGCCACCATGTGGTTGCTGGGAATTGAACTCAGGACCTTTGGAAGAACAGCAAACGTTCTTAACCTCTGAGCCATCTTTCCAGCCCCTTCCTTCCTCTTAGTTTATTGAGCTGGACCTCTCGCTAGTTCTGACCTGTCTGGGATCCATCTTTGCCTCCTGAGTGTTGAGATTACAGGCCGTGCAGGCTCAGGTTTTATGTGAGTTCTAGAACTCCCACTCCAGTCCTCGCACTTTTGATTCTTGTTTTAAACCAAGGATGAGAGATGACTTAGGGGTTAAGAAAACTTCTTGTTCTTACAGAAGACCTGAGTTCAGTTCCCAGCACCCACGTGGTGGCTCACAAACATCTATAATTCCAGTTCCCAAGGATTCAGTACTCTCTTTTGGCCTCCACAGGCACCAGCACATACATGGTACATAGACATACATGCAGGCAAAACATGTGTAAAAAAAATTGTTTTAAGTATAAAAAAAAGTGATCTAGCAGTCAGGAGACAGAGGCAGGTAGGTATCTGTGAGTTCAAGGCCAGCCTGGTCACAGAGGGAGTTCCAGGACAGCCAGGGCTATACAGAGAAACCCTGTGTCTTAGATAGGGTTTTATTGCTGTGAAGAGACACCATGGCCACGGCAGCTTTTATAAAGGAAAGCATTTAATTGGGGCTGGCTCACAGTTCAGACGTTTAGTCCATTATTGTCATGATGGGGATTATAGCTGTACATGGGTGGACATGGTGCTGGAGAAGGAGCCAAAGAGTTCTATACCCTGATGGCCAGGCAGCAGGAAGAGAGACGCTGGGCTTGGGCATTTGAAACCTGAAGTCCACTCCCAGTGACACACTTCTGCCAGCGAGGCCACGCCTCCTCAGCAGTAATATGTCACTCCCAGTGCCACTCCCTAAGCTTCAGACACGAATGTATGAATGTCGGGGGCCGTTCTCGGTCACACCGCCAAAGCAAGCCAACAATTGATGTTACATGTTACACTATTGAGATACCCAGCCGTGACTTTTCATAATTGAACATTGCACATGATATCCGTGCCCATCGGGTATCTGCGGCAGCTCTGAGGCAGTTGTTGGATCCAGTAGATGAGGTAGACTAAGCATGAGATGTTAACAACTTAAAATCTTGTGTCCCACTTAAGAGGATACAACAACTAAATCTGCTCAATTAAGACCTGTTTTTGCCAGATCTCATTTTGTAAAGAAACTGAGAATCTGGATTTTTATGTAAATCTGTAGAGTTTTAAGTTAGGAGACTGATTTAAATTATTTTTAAAACTGGGAAATCCAAATTCATTACATGTGTGAGCCTCTGGCTTAAAATGATAGCCTCCAACCCGGTGCAGTGTGTCTTCCTGTGGTCTCTAAAGCAAGTTGGGGTTTCCTGTTTGAAAATGACAGCAGTCTTGCAGTTAATGTGGTAGACTGAGTGCCGCCATCCACCTTCAGCCTTTCTGTGACGGACAGAAGAAAGGCTCAGAGATGGCTCACCATTGAGAGCACTGGTTGCTCTTCTGGAGGCTTCCATTCCTGGTACCCTTAAGGCCGCTCACAACTGTCCTGCGTGTAACTCCAGTTTCAGGGGATCGGGTGCCCTCTTCTGGCCTCCACAGGCACTACATGTGCAGAATAGACTCAAGCAAAACACCCATGAACATAAAATAAAAATAAAAATCCTGAACTGAGTAAGATGTCTCAGCCTTGACAAGTTGCTTGCCTTGGAGGCCTGGATCCCAGAGTTTGTCATCCAGAGCTCAGGGGAGGTGGAACCAACCCCCTGGTTGTCCCCACACGTGTATATACGTGTTCACATGCATGTACACTTGCCCATCCTAAAGAACGAATCACAAAAATAAGAACAGGAGAGGAGACTGGAGTTTGGAAGCTGGAGCTGGGAAGCACTTGGGAGATAGTCACGTGACTTAGCTGTTGTGTGCATGGCGCAGTGTGGTCAACAGTTAAGAAAGCTTGAAAGCATATGAAGCAAGCATCCCAGGACGGGCTGTCTCGTTGCACACTACCGTCCCCTCCACCGGGCCAAGGCAGTGGGTGTGAAAGACAGAGCCCGAAGTAAGCTGTGCTGAACCCTGAGCCTCCCCTATTCCACTTCCAGAATATTAGCAGAAAAGACTTCAAGTCTTCTAGGTTCAGAACTGAAGAGTCATTAGGCTGCCCTCGAAGGCAAGACCTTCGATTGCAAACACCGGATGTTCTCAAAATGGTTCACTGTCAGCAAGCCTCAATTATGCCTTTAGAGCTCTAGTCAGCGTGCAAGTTTTCCACTTAGGATACGCTGTAGACAAAACAAGCAAAACTAGAATTTGAATCCTGTTTCTCTGTGTGTGTGCCAGGGTGAGAGGGGCCTATACTTGATGCCAGGTGTCTCCAGTCAGACGCCTCCCTCACTTTACTGAACCACTGCCCTGGTCCCTGAATCCTGTTTTGAACAAGGACTAACAGACATCTAAAGAAAGCCTTAAAAAGGTGATCCAAACTGTCCCCTGTCCCATAAGGAAATAAGCAGAAAAGGGCAACTGGAGGGAAAGTTAACATACAGGGAACAAAAGCTTCTGATAATTAATATGTTCAGGTAAAAGAACAAATTTTGTTCCATGTGGTAGTGCACACCTTTAATTCCAGCACTTGGGAGGCAGAGGCAGGAGGATCTCTGAGTTTGAGGTCAGTCTGGTCTTCATAGCAAGCTCCAGGACAGTAAAGGTTACACAGAGAGACCCTGCCTTGAAAAGACCTGAAAGGATCAGTGTAGAAATCGTCGTGTCTCAGTCATAAGAGTCACAGAAAGAGAAAAATGGCACGACAGAGGGAAGGATGCAGTCAGGGTATGCACTTCACAGCATTCCCGGAGCTGAAAACATTCCTTTACCTATTGGAAGAAAACGCACTGGCTTTTCAGCACAGACACAAACCCAATCCACCCAGAGATAAGCAGATTTCAAAGAGAAGGGCCTCTGAGTTTGCAAAGAGGAAAAACAGCTCACACAAGAATCAGAAACAACGGCGGTGTGGTAGCTCACAGGCGATGGAGCAGTGCCTTCAGCTGCAGGAAAGAGAATCCCAGCCAAATTCTCCATCAGAGAAGGGTGAGGGAAGAACAGATACCTACAAGCTGTGAGATTGTAAAAAGCTTTTACTTCATACTGGACCTTCCTCAGGAAGTTACTAGATCTGTCTTATTAAAACCCCGGACAAAAACAAGAGTCCACAAAGGGAGGTGTGAAGGAAAGCCCAAGGTGGCAGGTCAGAAGACCTCAAGAGAAGTCAAAGAGAGACATCTTTTGGTACTCTGAATTCGGAATTTCCTGGGATTCACATAATTGGTAGGCTCTGGGGATTGAATCAGTTGTGAGTACTATATATAGAAAATTTAAACCAAGAATAAGACCATGGTTAACTCCAGAGATGATAGAAAGTGTCAAAGAAAGAAAATGTTTCTTTTTTAAATTTGTCTTTAATGTTTTCAGTCATGTGTGTGTGTGTGTGCGCGTGTGTTTGTATACGTTGGAGTGCAGGTGGCAACCGAGGCCAGAGGTGCCTTGATGCCCTTGGAGCTGGAGTTACAGGTGCTTCTGAGCCATCTCATGTCATTACTGGGATCTCTGGTAGCGCAATATGTGGCCTTAACCACTAACCATCTCTCCAGCTGAAGAAAATTGTTCTTATTTAACTTAGCTCTGATACATTTAGTCAACGTGGTTGAAATGGTAACCAGCATTAGGGTTCAACTCCTAGAAGGTGGGGCCTGCAAAATGGGAGGTACTTGTTAGTGTTAGTTTGGGAAGAGAACTAAAACATTCTTGTCTTCGTCAGGAATGATAATAATTGAAAGTGAGAAGATGGAGAGAAGGCTCAGAGGTTAAGAGCACCGCTTGCTCCTCCAGAGGTCCTGAGTTCAATTCCCAGCAACCACATGGTGGCTCACAACCATCTATAGTGAGATCTGCTGCCCTCTTCTGGTGTGCAGGCGCACATGCAGGCAGAACACTGTATACATGATAAATAAATAAATGCTTAAAAAAATTGCAAGTGAAATTAAGTCAGAAAGCTGCAGTGTAAGCGTGTCATCCGACGACACAGGAAGAACAGTGTTGTGTGAGGGCGCCACCTATGATCCCAGCTCTCAGAGGCGAGACTAGCATGGTCCGCACAGTGAGGCCCTGACGTAAAAAAAGAAAGAAAAGCCCGCACTGGCTGGAGTGACTGTTCAGTGGTAAGAGCACAGGCTGCTCTCTTAGAGGGCCCAGGTTCAATTCCCAGCCCTCGTGTGTGTTGGCTCACAACCACCTGTAGCTCCAGTCCTAGGGGGTTGATACTCTCTTTTGGCCTGTGAGAGCACCAGGTAGGCTTATGGTATTGAGACATATATCCTCCGAGCAAAACACCCGTACACATAAATAAAAATGAAAAAATGTTTAAAGACCAAAAAAAAAAAAAAAAAGCACTGTTAAAGCCTTTCAAGAAAGACTCTCTCTGATAGGTAGGTATGTTTTTCCATGCCTGTGGGAGAGGCAGGAAGGCCAGGTCAAGATGGTTCTTGGCTACATAAGAGTTTGGTGGAGCTACGTGCAGTGATGGTTGCCTGTCATCCATCACTAGAGAGGCTGAGACCAGGTCCCAGCTCCACACAGTTCAGGACTGCCCACCGAGAACCTGCCCATTCCTGACATCAAGGGCTGGGAAGACAGCTAGTGGTGCAGCGTCTACCTAGCGTAACAAGGCCCTCGGTTTGGTCTCTAGCACTGAGAGAAGAAAAAAATATTAGAAAACAAAGTGTTTTAGAGACAGGGTTTCTCTGTGTAGCCCTGGCTGTCCTAGACCAGGCTTTATAGAGTAGGCTGGCCTTGAACTCAGAGATTTGCTTTCCTCTCCTCTCCCTCTTGAGTGCTGGGACTGAAGGCCACCAGTGCCCAGCTAGAAATCGGATTTTAAAATCAGCTGGGATGCTGGTACAGAACTAGTTAGGACTAGGGACATGACCCTGAACCGTTCCTTTAACTGCTCTGCGGAGCTTCTTGCCTAAAACACTAGGATAGCGCTTACTTAACGGTTCAGGAAGAATTCAGAGATGCAGAGCTGGGTGTGCTTGGGAGACAGGGGCAGGTGAGTCTCTGAATTCGAGGCCAGCCTGGTTTCCATAGGTAGTTCCAGGACAGCCCTGGTTACATAGAGAGGCCCTGTCTTGAAGAATTGGGGGAAATGGGGTGGGGGTGGGATTGGATTGCGCAGTATTTTTAGGTGTGCACTACAGTACATGTGCCATGTAGAGTCTGACTGTGGAGGACCGCCTTTCCAGCAACCCTGGGCAAGCAGTGAAAGAGACTGCCAGGCGTGTGCTGCGCGCCTGCCATCCCAACCCTTGGGACGTGAAGGCGGTAAGATCACAAGCCTGAGGCCTGCCTGGCTAGGTGGCAAGATTCTATCTCAAGCAAATGAAGGGGCTCCCCGTAAGACCACTGGCTCACAATGGCCAGTAACTCCGGGGCTCCCACACCCTCGGCTCCCACACCCTCTTCTGGCCTGAGCAAGCACCAGGCACACACATGCACAGACCTATAAGTAAAATGCTCGTACACACACAAAAAGAAGGAAGTTATTTAAATTTTTTAAAAAACATATAATTACTAAAAAAACAAAAAAATAAGATGCATAAAGTGAGAAGAGCGGAGGAAAACCTCGCTGGGCTCTCCCATTGGCCTTCTGACTCACAGGTGACCTGAGTGTCTGGCCATGTCGACTGAGCATGTAGTATTGTTGGAAATGGCCTGAGCCACGAGTTTTGCACCTGCAGGTCTTCAACAAATTTAATTTCACCTTCATTGAGAAAAAAATGAAAATCTGACTAAATAGAAGGAAAAACTCTTATGAAAAGACAGGAAGCAATAAAGACAAAAATCTCTTTAAGAGTTGAGAAACTGGTGGGTGGTAATGATGCACGCCTTTGATCCCAGCACTCGGGAGGCAGAAGCAGGTGGGTATCTTCGAGTTGGAGGCCAGCCTGGTCTCCAGAGTGAGTTCCAGGACAGCCAGGGCTACACAGAGAAACCGTTTCGGGAGTGGGGGTGAGAAACTAGAACCCTTCTGATTGTGAGTTCTTACATAAGAGAAATGCACCAACTTTTCCACCCCGTGCAGAGACCCCGGAATCGAATAATAGTGTGTATACCTCCTTCATGAAGTCTCATCGCTGCTATGACCTGATTCCCACAAGTTCCAAGCTGGTTGTGTTTGATACGTCCCTGCAGGTGGGTAGAGCCCTTCCCCCTTCTCCATTCCTGTCAGTGCCTGCCAGCACGCTTTACACGCCCCTACACGCCAACCCCGCTTTTTCCCACAGCTGGGCCTTCTGTGAACTCCTTAGGATAACACTCTTTTGGCCACAGGTAAAGAAAGCCTTCTTTGCCCTGGTGACTAACGGTGTTCGAGCTGCCCCCTTGTGGGACAGTAAGAAGCAGAGCTTTGTGGGTAAGCAGCAGTCTCTGGAACACGCTTCTTGGCATCTTTTTGCCGACCAGGGAGAGCTTTGGGTGATGCCAAGGGCTCTTGTGTTCTAGGCATGCTGACCATCACCGACTTCATCAACATCCTCCACCGCTACTACAAGTCAGCCCTGGTAAGAAACCTGGCCTCCAGACAGAGCCACACCCTCGCCCTGCGTCTGGGGCCACCCTGCCTGCTTTCCCCCGGAGAAGCGAGAGCAGGGTCAGATGTGTGCTTCTGCCTCTAGGTACAGATCTACGAACTGGAGGAGCACAAGATAGAGACTTGGAGAGGTACATAGAGAATTGGAGGTTGCGGGAGACAAGGCAGGGAGAGTGTCCTGGGAAACGAGTTTGTTTGGCAGCTTTTTGTGACTACCCCTTTTCTCTTTAGAGGTGTACCTGCAGGACTCCTTTAAGCCGCTTGTGTGCATTTCCCCAAATGCCAGGTGAGGGCTGTGTCTGTCCCTAAACACCTGGAGACTCAGAGGCAGGGTCGGGAAAGAGGGAAGTCTCCTCCTGGTGCACACATAGCCACGCCTGGCCTTGATCTTGCAACAGAGCTCAGGCTGGCCTGAGCTTATGACTCTTGTTCCTACGCTGGCAGCACAAGTACATCACCACACCAGCCACACACATGCACAGCTCTGTCCGAGCACTGCCCCACCCCGACCATGAGTTTTCCTGTCTGTAAGCACACCCGGAGAAGCTGAGCAACTTGACTATTAGCCCTGTGGAACCTAACTGTGACCTTCTACCTTTTCACAGCTTGTTTGATGCTGTCTCTTCATTGATTCGAAACAAGATCCACAGACTTCCAGTTATTGACCCCGAGTCAGGCAACACCTTGTACATTCTCACTCACAAGCGCATCCTCAAGTTCCTCAAGCTGTTTGTAAGTCCACGTGAACCCAGGTCTTCCACTCCCATGTTGGGTTGGAGGCATTTCCCTGAGGCTTGAGGGCCTTAAAAGTCAAGCAGTGTTCTTGGGGATTGAACCTAGCACTTCACACTGTGCCCCGGAAGCCCCGAAAGCTGATGATTCTTTCCTCAGATCACCGAGTTCCCCAAGCCAGAATTCATGTCTAAGTCTCTGGAAGAGCTACAGATCGGCACCTATGCCAATATAGCGATGGTCCGCACTACTACGCCTGTGTATGTGGCTCTAGGCATCTTCGTGCAGCACCGAGTCTCGGCCTTGCCTGTGGTGGATGAGAAAGGTGGGAGACTGGGGAAAAAAGAGGGAGGGTTCTAGGGTCAGGTGTCTCTGGGAAAAGCTGCTGTCCCCTCAGCTCGGCCTGGAAGGTAGTCGTGTGGGTACTGAGAGCTCTGGCTACCAACCTCTTCTGAGCTGCCTGTGTCTTCCCAGGGCGCGTGGTGGACATCTACTCCAAGTTTGATGTGATCGTGAGTGACAGTGGAGGGGCTGGGGGAGGGGGAGGGGTGCTGGACGCCTCCGCACTTTGAATACTGCCTGAGGGGCAGCTGGCTGAGCTGGCTGAGGCTTGCAGCAGGGCTGAGGAGCCCCCCACCCCTCTTCTGAGCTTGGGTTGGTCCACGGTCTGGGAACCGGCTCCCTTTCAAGCCTGCCCCCCACCTCCAGAATCTGGCAGCGGAAAAGACCTACAACAACCTAGACGTGTCTGTGACGAAAGCTCTGCAGCATCGCTCGCACTACTTCGAGGGTGTCCTCAAGTGCTACCTGAACGAGACTCTGGAAGCCATTATCAACAGGCTGGTGGAAGCGGAGGTAGGAAGGCCGCCCCTCTGCCCCCCCCTCCACCAGCCTGACGCCCCCAGTGGGGAGGGCACGAATACTCCTCGATGCTCCCTGCCAGGTTCACCGGCTGGTCGTGGTGGACGAGAACGACGTGGTGAAGGGCATCGTGTCGCTGTCTGACATCCTGCAGGCCCTGGTGCTCACAGGTGGAGACAAGCAGCTCTGAGCATGGGGACAGACAGGCGGCGCCTGGGAACACGGCCCCCTCAGAACTCCCTGCCGGAAGCTTGGGGAGTCGATGGACTCCTGGGAGAACTGAGTCTGTTCCCTCAGAAGCTCCACGCCCACTATCTGGAACTAGAGAGGGGGAAGGAGGAGAAAGGACTTTTAGTTTCCCTTACCATCATGAGTACACTTGAGAAAACTATCAGCCAATCCCAGTCCCTTAGGCATAGCTCCCTCCTGGGTGATCCATGGGCTTTGTGCTCCTCAGGTGGATTCTGATCTCTAAGAGATCTGGAGACCTCACCATGCCCCGCCCATCTCTGCCCTTCTTCCACCCAAGATAAGGGCTCCAAAAGTCTTTATGAAATGTTTTTATTCATCCTCTTCATTCTGTGTGGAGGAGGCTGAGTCCATTTAATGTCATTCCTTCCCATGAGTCTTGTGGGGAGGTGCATGTCTGGGTCCCTGCGCTGTGTGCACATGAAGGCAGATGGTTGTGTGGAGGAGGGCAGTGGGTAGGTAGCCAAGATTAATGCTTTTTGTGGCAAAACTAATTAAATGACAAGGTTTTCATCATGGTATTGCAGTGTTTGATTTCTGCATTTGATAGATGCTATTTCACCAACTTTCTTACCTCATAAAGCTGCTTCAGCTCACTAATAACAGCAGAGATCTTCTCTGTGCCTTAACACAGGCTGTGTATCCTTTGTCCACAGTGTGTATGGCTCTAAGCGTTTGCGTTTGGGGAGAGTTGATTTTTTTTTTTTTTTTTGAGACAGGATTTTGTACCATATGTACATCAGTCTGGCCTTAACATTTGTAACAATCCTCCTGCCTCAGCTTCCTAAATACTGGAATTATAGGCATGTGCTACTAGCCCAGGGTCAGACTTGAAAAAAAAAAATGTTTGCGTATGTATGTGTGTAGGCCAGAGGACAACCTTGGGTGACAATGCTCAGCTTCCAGCTTATCTGAGACAAGTTCTCTCTCTTCCTTTCCCTCCCTCTTCCTTTAATTTTGGGTTTTCAAGACAGGGTTTCTTTGTGTAGCCCTGGCTCTCCTGGAACTCGCTTTGTAGACAAGGCTGGCCTCAAACTCACAGAGATCCGCCTGCCCCTGCCTGTGCTGGGATTAATGGTGTACACCACTGCTGCCCAGCTGTACATTTTTTTGGGGGGACACTCTCATGTGTATGTGTCCTTGGCTGGCTGAAGTTCACTGTGTAGACCAGGCTGGCCTCAAGCTCACAGAGATCAGTGTGTCTGTTTCTCAGTGTTGGTGTTAATGACATGTGCCACCACACTGAGCCTATGAATTCTTTTATTTTTAAGTATGTATGCGTGTGCATGAGTGTAGACACCCAAGGAGGCCAGAGGCGTAAGATCTAACGCAGGTCTAGGCAGGTGTGAGCACCCAGGTGCTGGGGGTTGAACTAGGATCCCCTGAGAATATTATGTGCTTTTAACCTTTGTGCCAGTTTTTCCAGATCCTAAATTAAATTTGTCTTAAATTATGTGCCTGCACTGTGTCTGTGTACTGATTGTGTGCCTGGTGTCCATGGTTACAGACTGTCATGAACTGCCTTGTGAGGGAGAGAACTGAACCCAGATCCTTTGGAGAAGCAACCAGTGATCTTCACTGCTAAGCCACCCCTGCCCCATTTAAAAAATATATGCCAGTCCAGCTTGTGAGGGGGTTGTGCACAGGTGTGCAGGCCAGCGGACAACTCAGGCAGCGATCCTCGGGAGGCTCCCCTTCTTGCTTTTTTGGTTTTTTTTGAAACCCTGTCTCTCAGTGGCTTGGGATTTCGCCACCTGATAAGGTTCGCTGGCCAGCCAGCTGGAGGGTCCCAGGATTCCAAGCACATGCCCTCATACGTGGCTCTTACATGGGTTCTTAGGATCGGAACTCAGCTTCTCCAGCTTTCAAGATGTGTCTTACCAACTGAGCTGTCTCCCCAGCACCTTTTCCAGCTTTAAGAGAATTTTAAAAACGGAAGCAGAGACTCAAAAGCTGGCCCAGAGCCACCCTGCTGGTGAGAAGCAAAGCTGAGTGGTAAAGGCGCTGCAAGCTTAGCTCCTGAGTTGAGTTCCCAGAGGCCATGTAAAGGTGGAAGAGAACAGACAACACAGAGCTGCCCTCACGTGCTCAGCATGACTGCACTTAGACACACAAATCATCTGGTACGCACGCATACAGTTTAAAAACAAAGCTGGTAGGTGTGGAGATGTGTGCCTTTCGTTCCAGCACTTGGGAGGTGGAGGAAGACAGACCGCTTGAGTTTGGGGCTAACCTGGTCTACATACATAACAAGTTCCAGGAGCTACATAGTGAGATCATGTCTAATAAATAATTTTAAAAAGCCAGTCACTGTTGGCTGCATACACCTTTAACCCTGGCAGGTGGATCTCTGAGTTCAAGGACAGCCTGGTCTGCAATGCAAGTTCCAGGACAGCTGGGGCTACATAGAGAAACCCTGTCTTGAAAAACCAAAATGCAAATCTAAGAAGCTAGTATTTAAACCTCAACTATCTGATTCCAGGTTTTATATTTTCCTATCTTTACAATAATCTTACTTCCTCTCTAATTCTCCTTATTTCCTGTAATTACTCTTACTTTCTTCTCTGTCTGGACCATAGTTAGGGCCCAGGCAAAAAGTTCCCAACAAGTCTGGACAGTAGAAAACGGATTGGGGTCTTTGGGCAGAGCTCTGCCAAGGCCATCAGTGTTTCTTGAGGGAAGGTTAAACTCTGGGTTTTGCTGGACTGGTACTGTTTGAACCCTCAAATCCCTTCACTTTTCTCTAAGACAGAGTGGATCCTGGAGGAAAAGCAGAGCTGTGGTCAACCCAAGAGACCCATTATCTGTGCTGAAACCACACAAACTGGGAGTAGCACAGAACACCAGGAAGAGGGCCAGGCTGGGCTTCCTTTGCTGATAGGATAGTTTGCATCCAAGCCAGGAGTAGGCTCTGAGTAACTCCCTGGCTCTCCCTCCTTTGAGCCTTCAGAGGAACCTGTGCCACACTATTCCTGTTCTTCCAATGCAGGCTTCCTGATGGAACACGGGAAACATCAAGACACTTGTTAGAGGTCAGCTTTCAGTGCTGGTTGAGGCCTCTGCGTTCACATCTTCCAAGCTCTCAGCACATTCCCAAGCTTGGGGGAGGGCGGCTTCCAAATTAGCAGCATTAGAGCGTGTGTTTATGTGTGTGTGGAGGGGGGTGCGTGGTGGAAAGGACAAATGTCTCCTTGTGTCACATTCCTTCAAGGAGGATTTGTTTAGGGAGGAGGCAAAGCTTTAAAAGCTATGGAACTCTGGTGGGCCCTGGTGGAAAGCAGAGCCTTGGAACCCTCTTCAGTGTGGCTGGTAGGTGGGATCGCAGGGGGGCAGGGAGCATGGGACAGCAGAACAGGCTAGGTTTTACTTTGCCATTGCCCAGTGAGACCTGTCTCCGCCCTATAACAACCCTTTTGATCCCTGTCCCCTTAAAGAGAAGGCTCTGTGCCCAAACGTTCCCTGTTCCCTATACTTTTATGAAGAACCAACTGGGATCTCGGGGTGTTTCTCCCATTTCCCCCCTCAGACTCCCCTCCCAGTCTTAGTCTGAGGGTGGAGCTGAAGACAAGGGATGGATGTCGGGGAGCTCACTGGCTTCTGTTCTTAAAGTCAGAAGCGAATGGTCCCTTCTTCCTCAGGAGCCATTGCCACCTCCTCTCCTCCTCTCGTTCTGCTCCCCACACCCCTCCCCTCCACTGAGCTGCTACCATGGTTGCCAGGCATGGTTGCTAAGTCTCTGCATGGAAGGGTTGGCGTGGGCTGTGCTGCCACTAACATTACCATGGTGAATCAGGGGACACCTGGTACAGGCTCAGGGGGAGGGATCCTGAGGCTGCAAGCAGCAGCCCCCTGCCCCCAACAGTGAGTCCAGAAGGTGAGCCGTACTTCAGGGTGGCCGGGTGCACCTGGCATCTGGGCAGGAGTGAGCAGGACCCCCCTTGCTAGGAAAGGAAGGCCACTGTTATTCTCTCTGTTGCTAGGGGATTTGCCTGTGTCACAGGAACAGGCTATTCCTCCTCCATCCCCCTCTATTGGGGTACAAGTGTCTAGAGGCACCCTAGCTCCTCCCCACATAAGGCCTGTGGAGCAGTGTGGGCCCAGAACTGTGTAACCCTAGAATCCTGGCTTCTGGGTTCCGGGAGCCAGCCTGCTGCTGCTGGAAGGCTCATTTGGTGCCCAAGGACACCCAAATCTAGAGCAGGAATCGTCCTGCTGCCTAGGTGGCCAGGACGGACTGAGTTCTGCCTTACACACCAGCAGAAAAGGTGAGGGTGCTAGAGCCACTTCTTTGGGGGGACTGGGGGAGCAGCTGTCCCCCGAGTCGCACAAAAGCTTCCTGAAAGCTGCCGCCTCTTCTCCCCACTGCTTAGGAACTGGTTACTCATCTGCACCCGAATGCCACTGACGCTAAAAATAGCCCTCCCCCCCAGCTGCGGGCCAGCCTCTCTTGCACCCCAACCCCATGGAAACAAGCAGAGAGTGGCAGGCAGAGACCTTGAGTTCTATTCTCACCACTCGCTGTCAGAGAGGAGTCCAGGCAGGCAGGCAGGCAGGCAGGGACAGACCACTGTGGTCAGGCGACCTGACAATCAGGAAAGCAAAGAGTTAACACTTCAGGAGGGGTGAGAAGATGGGGGCTGGAGAAGAGGGCACCGTAAGCCTGGCAAGAACCACAAGTCTCTCCCCACCCACTCGCGGGTCCGGTTAGGCTTGGGGGACCTGAGCAGTGGGAAGGGGCGTCCAATCCCAGGCCCCAGGGGGCGGCCGTGCACACGGGGGAGGTAGCAACGCGGAGCCGTCCACGGCGGCGTGTCACATGCGCGCGCGCTCGCGCGCGAGCACACACACACACACACACACAGACAGGCAGGCACACACGTGTGCCCGGGTATATATAGTTGCCAGTCCCTGGGCCTGCCGCTCTGCAGTGGGCGCCGGCTCCCTGCGTTGGGAGGGGGCTCACGGGGCGGGTGGGAGGGTGGGGGGCCGGGGTGGGGTGGGGCAGGATGCTGGATGGCCCGTTATTCTCCGAGGGGCCCGACAGCCCCCGGGAGCTCCAGGATGAGGAGTCGGGCAGCTGCCTCTGGGTGCAGAAGTCCAAGCTGCTGGTGATTGAAGTGAAGACTATTTCCTGTCATTATAGTGGTCGCGCCCCTTCTCGACAGTCCATGGACATCCAGGCCAGCCACTGGGCCCGCGGGCCCCAGAGCCGCACGTGAGTGAAGGCGGGGTGAGGGGCAGCGAGCGGTGGGGAGGGGAGCAGGGTCCGCTGCCGACCCCTTGTCTTTCCCGCGCCTCCCTCCCTCCCCCACTCGTGGAGGACTGGGGCCTGACACCTTCGGCGCTCTTCAGGGGGGACAGGAGCCGGAGCGAGCGAGGGCAGGAGGTGAGATGGGGCAGTCGCTGTTGAAGTGTGCGTGGAGAGAGGGCGAGGAGCCTCGGTTCGACTTCAGCCCCAGCGTGTACGCACGTGCGCTGGCACACACGCTCACGCGCACCCTCCCACACGGCTGCCCCAAGTGGCCTCCGGGGCTCCCAGAGGCCCGGACCTCGGCTCTCCTTCCCCACAAACTGCTCACCTGGGTTCCTGCTCATTGTCCCAGGTGTAGGCTGCGCCCGGGATCCCCTGAGCCGCCGCCCCGCCGACCCTGGGCCTCCAGGGTGCTGCAGGAGGCGACCAACTGGCGGGCGGGGCCCCTCGCCGAGGTCCGAACCCGGGAACAGGAGAAAAGGAAGGCGGCGTCGCAGGAGCGGGAGGCCAAGGAGACCGAGAGAAAGAGGCGCAAGGCTGGCGGGGCCCGACGGAGTCCCCTAGGGCAGCCCCTTCGGGCGGCCCAGCCCCCGGGGCTCCCGCCTCCCTCCAGACCCGAGCGCTTCGGGCCGGTGGGGCGAGCGCCACGCCCGTCCGCCTTCCCGCAGGGTGAGCCGAGGGTGGCGTGGGCGGGGCCGTGGGGAGGCCGGAGGCCGGGGCCCCCCAGCTACGAAGCTCACCTGCTGCTGAGAGGCGCCGCTGGCTCGGCCCCGAGGCGCCGCTGGGACCGGCCTCCGCCCTACGTGGCTCCGCCCTCGTACGAAGGCCCCCACAGGACCCTGGGGGCGAAGCGAGGCCCCGAGCTCTCCCGGGCGCCCGCCTCGGCAGCCCCGGCTCCGGTGGCTGCCAGGACAGAGGGAGGGCGCGCCAAGAAGAGGCTGGACCCTCGAATCTACCGGGACGTTCTGGGGGCCTGGGGTCTCAGGCAGGGCCGGGGACTCTTGGGAGGAGCTCCCGGCTGTGCTGCGGCCAGAGCCAGGCCGGAGGCTTGCAGAGGGGCCGCGGAGAGAGGCTCGGGCCTAGCTGTTGCTGGCCTGATCGGTGGTGGCCACGGCCAGCCCCAAGCCGAAGCTACGGGCAGTCCAGACGCGGAGGCCGCTCCCTCTGGGTCCCCGGCCAGCAGCTCCCCACGTCCGGCTCCCAGGTCCAGGCAGCAGCGCAGGGGCTCAAGGCCAGAAAAGGAAGGAGGTGAACCGATCTGGCTCCCCAAGTCTTGGCTTTCCTCTCCTAAAAAGCCTCCAGTTAGGCATAGCCAGACTCTCCCCAGGCCGTGGGCTCCTGGGGGCACTGGGTGGAGAGAGGCCCTTGGTCCAAGAGAGGGGGCAGAACACGAGGGCCCGGAAGCCTGGAAGGCCACCCGCCGTGCCCACACCCTGCCCCGCAGCTCCCGGGGCCTCGCTCGCAGGGAAGGCATCTTCGTCATTGACGCCACGTGCGTGGTGATAAAGTCCCAGTACGTCCCGACCCCTCGGCCCCAGCAGGTGCATGCGTTGGCCTCCGGGGAGCCGTGCGCTGCGAGCGACAGCCCCAGGCTACCCAAGCCCAGCCGCGGGGAGGAGGGGGCCGCCGCCGGCCCTTCCGCTTGCCCGAAGCGCCTGTTGAGCAGCCGTGTCTCAAACCAGCCAGGCGGGGGTGCCGAGGGCGAGGCTGGGGGCGGGGAGCGGGGGCCTTCTTCGCCGGAGGACCGCGCCCCGCGCCTCCCGGGGCTCCCTGCGGCCAAGGAGAAGCCGCCGGACGCCCCCACGCAGCCAGGCAGCCCCGAGCGCCCGACCTTAGGCCCG
This sequence comes from Psammomys obesus, assembly GCF_907164565.1. Classification (NCBI taxonomy): domain Eukaryota; kingdom Metazoa; phylum Chordata; class Mammalia; order Rodentia; family Muridae; genus Psammomys; species Psammomys obesus. The sequence continues at coordinate 2,418,630 of NW_026596085.1, forward strand.
GCGGCTCCGGGCTGCGCGGGCGGCGCGAAGGGCTCAGACGCGGCCGGGGTCCCGCGGCGCGCGGCCGGGGGCTGGGCGCGGACTCCGGGGCCCTACGCCGGGGCGCTGCGGGAGGCCGTGTCCCGCATCCGCCGCCACACCGCCCCGGATTCGGACTCAGACGAGGCTGAGGAGCTCAGCGCCCACAGCGGCTCCTCCGATGGAAGCGACACAGACGCCCCAGGCGCCTCCTGGCGGAGCGAGAGGACCCTGCCTGCGGAGGGGAACACCCGGCCCGGGGAAGGCGCGAAGACGGCTGAGCCGAGTAACAGCATCCGGGAGATCCTAGATGTGTCAGCCAAACCGAAGAAGGCCTCTTAGGAGAGAAGCACACCAGGAGAACTCCCGGGGAAATAGAGGGACAGTGAGCGGTGCCCCTTTTCCAGGGTGGCTCAGCCAGCCTCGGGCCCGCCGCTCGCCTTCACTCTCCGCAGGCCTCGCTTGCTTCCCCTTTCTTCTCTCCCCACCTACACCTGCTCCCACGCTTGAGACAGAGGAAAGGAAAGAAAGGGAGGAGAGGGAAGGCAGCACTCGCCACTCAAAGGGTTAGTGTCAGGGAGATTGGGGGCGGGATTCAACTCCTGCTGCATTCCACGCAGAGCTGAGCAGAGAGACAGGCCGAAGGTCAAGGATGGTGGCAGAAAGCGACCGTCAGGGCAGGGTCCCTTGACAGGAGAGACAACGTACACACACACACACACACACACACACACACACACGCCACCAGCAGACTGGGAAGAGGCCTCTCCTTGAGGTTACAACTCAAGTTTCCATTCCAGCGCTGCCACCGACTTGCTGGCGGACCTGAAGAGTAACTGTTTTTACGTGCGGGCATCCCGGACTTCCTGTAAATGTAAAACCAGCGGTTCCTGCCGCCCATCCTTCCGCCCCTAAGATTTTGTGAATCAGTGGATAGAACTTGAGGGTTCTTATCAGCTTCACTCTTCCTCAGTTCAGACGGCCGTCAAAGCGTTCCGATTTAAATGGGCAAAGGGCTTCTATCCCAACCTCCCAAGTGTAGGAGGGTGCTCCCAAGGCAGAGCCCCTCACCGTCCAAGCTGGAGGGGGAAGACAGCCAATGAATCCGCTTGGGACGTTTTTAAGCCTTCCCCCCTTCCTCCATCTCCGTGCCCTTGTGATGCTCTGAAGTGTTGCCCGGATTTCCCACGCAGACGGTATCGCCCACCGGATAGGACCTCGACACAACCTGCATCTCTCCTAGGAAACAGCCGGGCGAGCAGCAAGGCTGAGCTTCAGCAGACCGTGTGGGGTGTGATACTCGCTGTGGCCACTACGGGGCGCGCGCAGGCCGCGGATTCCCCGGTTGCTGGTGCTCGAGTGCCCCTACACCAGCACTGCCCGTTATCTGGATCCCTAGTTACCGGGCGCCGGTTTCCTGCCTTGACACCTCCAAACCGCGCGCGGGGCCGGGAGCAGGCCTCCGGTCTCCCAGACCTCCGGGGCGCGCCGAGCCCTTCTTTGTATTGACCCACGCCAACCGGTTTGAGACTGACATTTAAGTCTTTTTCTTCTTCTCTTTCCAACCCTGGGCACTTCCTCTGTGTCTGCCATTTACTAGCCATGTGACCTTGGCCGAATCACTTCACCTCCCTGAGCCTCAGTTTCCTCATCTGTCAAATGGGGGTTTATAAACACCTACCTCGCAGGGTTGTTGTGAGGATTTAATGAGATAATGTATATAAGGCGCCTTGCACAGTGCCTGGCACATAGTAGGCGCCCAATAAATCTCCCTCCCTTTATGCAGTTCTGGAGTCTCTCTTTTTATGACCCAGACCCACCGTGCCCCTCCCTGGGGACTTGACTTCTTCCCGCTCCTCGTTTGAGGGGGAGGAGGATCCTCTCTGGTGGAAACTTCTGGCCCCTCCCGTCTCCCTGGCTGGGACTCTCCCTTCCTTGCCCCCCCGCCCCACCCCTGCCGGCTCTTCCCTCTGCCCTAGCGCACTCCCCCCGCCCCCTATTCCGGGCAAAGGCTGAGTCAGCCTAGGTAAATTTAGCCACCGGCTGGGCAGGAGCGGGGGCTTCGCCCAGACTCAGTCGCCAGGTCGAACCAGTCTCCCGGGCCCCTCTGTCCCTACTCCCACCGACCGCTCCCCCCCCCACACACACACACCGTAACTGCCTCCCGCAACTCTTCAGACCGTTCTCCAAGCACTTGGGCTTTTAGTCAACAGAAAAGGCAGAAGGCAGAGGGGGCAGGGCTCCCAGAGCACAGCCGAGCCCTGGGCTCAGTGGGGGAGGGGCTCCTAGGGTTTCCCAGCTCTAGGGGCGTTCACTGGTCGGGGCTCCCCAGGAATACTCACCTGCGATCTTGTCTGTGACCTACACATTTCCTGTTGCTCTTGGTGGAGGAGGCCAAGGAAGTCAGGTCATCCTGGGCAAAGATCAAAGGTACCAAAGGTCTTACCACCGTCCACGCTCTGCTGCCAAGTGAAACCTAGCATTTACCGAGCGCTTCCTAGGAACGAGACTCTAGGCTGGGCTCAGGGGAGAAATGCAAGGCCTGCAAGACAGTGCGATGAAGAGGAAAATGCAAAGCACTGGCCACTGTCCTAAGTTCTGGAAAGAACTAGTTAAGGGAGATCCTAATTTTAGGAGATCCAGGGAGAGTCCATGGAGGAGGTGACATTCAGATAAGAATTAGTGAAAGGTGCTGGGCCGGTCAACTCGCCTTCCATCCCAGCAGTGGCGTGTGGATCGCCGGATGCTCAAGGCCAGCCTGCGGTAGACAGTGAGTTCCGGGCTGTCCAGGCAAAAGTGAACAGATTTAAATAGAGAAAGAAAAGAAGCCAGGCATGGTGGCTCTTTCCTGTAAACTGGAGGCAGAGGCAGGAGGATGGTTACAAGTTTGAGCCCAGCCTGGTTTACTAGCAAATTCCAGTCCAGCCCAGTCCAGCCCAGCAAGATTCTGTCCCCAAAAGAGAAGGGGTGCCAGCACACTCTCTTGGGGACTGGGCTGGAGGACGGCCCGTGGTACTATGCTCAAACTAGAACCAGAAAGCTCCCAGCATTGAAAAAGGCAAACCCTAGGTTAGATAACAACCACCCATTTTGTGTAAGGGACACTTGGATATTTAGGGTGTCAGGGCCACACATGCCTTCTTCCAGAGCTTGCCAAGAACAAAGTCAGAAGCCGCTGCCAGAGTTCTGAGAGAGAAAGAGAGGGAGACACAGAGAGAGAGACACAGAGACAGAAGAGAAACAGAGACAGAGACAGAGAGAGAGAGAGAGAGAGAAGGGGTGGCTGCAGGCCTCAGGGCCAGGCCCTGGTGAGTAGTATCTTAGGCCCCATGGGGCCCTGTGGGTGGCAGGTTGGAGACTCCCTGCTGTGAAAATGACTTCTAATTCTAGCTGTGTCTGCCAGCCACCCACCCTCCCGAAGGAGGCCACAACTACCATCCCCCTGGAACCACCCCCTTGAGCAGGAGGAAAGCAGCAGGAAGGACTGCTCAGCTGGAGGTCTCAGGGGAGCCCATGGCTCTCCCAACAGTTCTTCCAAGTTCTTCCTGGAAGCATTTTCTGCCCCGCAGTTCTGTCATGCTCGATGAGGTATTAGGGGAGCCAGGAACCCTGTCCTACTCAGACTTGGGAGAGCTCTGACTTGTCCTGAGGCCAGCTACTAATGGGTGAGGAAACCGAGGCACAGGCTGTAAGTGCGACATCACAGAGAACAGTGGTGTGGTGTTTGCAAGAGAGGAGGGCAGAGGAAACCGCTGAACACAGGGACTTGGGACCCATATTAAAGAGAGAGAGAGAGAATGAGGAGGAGGACAGAACAGCACCACAGAGGATCGACTTCTTGGCTTGGACTTAGAGGATATGAAAATATATCTGTGAATGCCTCTGGGAGACAACTTTCCAAGGGTGCACATATTAGTAAGGGGATTTTAAGACAGGTGCTGTCCCTGCCTCTCCATGGCACGGCATGGGGCATGGGACAGGCTCCCTTCTTTGGATCTCCTGGTAGTAGCTAGGGTGTGTGAGTCATTTCGTGGACAGATGCTCTGTCCACCCATTTATCCCTGTATTCCGTCTATCCGCTTGCCGACCTGTCCATGAATCTGAGTGCCCTCTGTATCTACCCATGCATCTATGTCTTCATCCGTGAATGCACCTGTTCATCATTTAACGAGGGTATATGATGTCCCCATCTCCGTGTTGGGAAGGGTGGCAAGATGGAAGGGACACTTAGCATGTGTCCTCAGGCCTGTGGACGCCTAGCCTAGCGAGTACACAAATGGCCACTGGGTGTCGTGAAGGAAAGCCCCGCCAGGCCAGCAAAGCATTTCAAGAACCCAAACAGGCAAGGTCAGTCTGCCAAGGGAAAGCTGAAGAGCCTCTGGGGGGCTTCACAGGGGTGTTTGAGGCAGTTCTTACCAAGAAGATGAGGGGAGAGATGCGCCAACAATGCGGGGAGACACGTGGTTTCCAGGGGACAAGGCCCTGGGGAAGAAAGGAGTAGATGGTGAAGAGGGTATTGAAGGCAAGAATAAGGCACTTGACTTCCATTAGGCAGTGACGTGTGCCCGTGGGCCAGTTACTTGGGAGGCTAAGGGTTGGGGATCCCTTGAGGCCAGGAATTCAAGGCCAATATGGGAAAAGCAGTGAGGCTTTGCCTCTGACTAAAGAAATGCAGGAGCTTTTGTGAGAGGAACTGAAAGAGAGATGACAGATAGTTTTGAGCTGGGAACCTCTTACTATATTTCAATGTCAAACATTTTCCTCCAAAAAGGCTAGTGTAGGAAAGAGGAGAATGGGGCCTGGGGCCTGGGCCCTGAGGATGTGCTTCGGTTGGTAGAGTTCCGGAACTTCACTATCTGGATGTGGTAGCCTCACAAATCCTAGCACTCGGGAGGCAAACGGATCAGGTTTTCACCGTTATCCTCGGCCCGTGGAGAACTTGAGGCCAGCCTGGGACGCATGAGACGTTACTTCAAAACCTGGAAGGGTGGTTTAAAGTTAAAAAGCGGTAAAGAGCTTTTAACCCTGCTGGAATAATGTAGCAGAGAGAGCTTGGCTGCTGCCCAGCCAGGCCCGCCTGCAGCCGCTGGCTTCACTTTCCTAGCTGGTGTCTCCCGGAGCAATCCCGACACCGACCACGAGGGGGCGCTGTTCGAACTTTAGCGCCGAGAGGGGCCCATGCAGGACTGTCCAGGAATGGTCTAGACAACTCTTTCTATGAAGAGCCTGAGGACAGGTGTGCAAGAGAAGATCCGACGGACCCCAACTTCTATTCCAGTACAAGCCTATGCATCCTGTCACTCTGGGTACAAAAGCAGGATCTTGTGAAAATAACAGGGACCAAGACATAGTTTTTGCCCTCAAGGATTTCACAATCTAGTTTCATTTAAATCTACCCTTCATCATCTCTTAAACACACACACACACACACACACACACCTGCTTCCCCGGGAACAACCCTCTTGACCCAGAAAGCCACACTCTTTGGGACTACTCACAGACCTAAAGGAGGCTTTTCTCACAGTCGTTGCATGACACTAATGAAGGGTCCTGCTGGCGGCCCCGGGGGAAATGCCTGACTCTGGATGGCTTCTTCTCCAGTTGGCTTTTTACCCTGCCCTTCTGCGCCCTTTCCTGGGCTTTCTGACCTTCTCCAACACAGCGCAGCCACTCTGGCCGCTTCCTCTTTTAGGTGGGGAATGCTCGCTCCCTAACACTGCAGAGCGCAGGCTACAGAGGCCCCGTGAGACCTTGGTGCCATCTACCCAGAAGTGAGGCTGTGGCTTGAGGGTTCTGCGGGCACCTGCCTGCCATCTTTCCTCACCTACTTTAGGAGAACCAGGTTTCTCCTCAACACAGCTCCACGTGGTGAGGCCTTTGGGAGATGCTGCTTGAAGGTAGAACATTGGGGAACGTGGTCCACTTTCCCAACATGCTCCAGGGCCCATCTCAGCCCTTGGCGCGTTTGGGGGAGGAAGGGAGGGAGGGTCGGTGCCGAGAGTGGGAGCCAGGCCCATCGAGGTCCCAGGAGTGAATGCCGCATTGTTGGCCGGGCCAGAGTCACAGATAATTACCTCAATTAGTGACAATGGGAGAGTAATAAATACAGGCTTAGTGTCTCCTGCCGCACCAGGGCTCCGAAGATTAATCCAGGCTGACGGGCGGGCCCTGAAAGGCGTGATGGACAATTCATTAAACTCCCCAAATGCCGCACAACCTGGGCGTGAAGGCTGAGTTAGCCCCCCGGGGGCCGCGCCTTTGTCCTGATTGTGAGTCTCCGCCATGGCAGAGCCGAGCAGCCCCCGGAGAGCCGGGAGGTGAGTGGGGCTCGCTGAGCCCGGCCAGGCGGAGGGGGGATTAGGCCTCGGTCTGGCCCTGGTTGCCCTGGCACACTGGCCCGGCCTGACTGGAATGTCCGTCGGGGGTGGGGGGGAGCAGACCGAGCGGAGGGGCGGGGCCGACAAGGTGCAGTAAGGGGGGCGCACAAAACCGGGGGCAGGAGGAGTTAATTAGACGCCAGCCGAGGAGGGCGAGGGGCCACAACAGGGCTGAAGGGCCGCCAGGGACGGCCCCTTCACTTCCGAGGATTAATAGGGAAGAGGGAGAGGGGAGGGCTGCCCCTCTTGCCTAGATGGGCAGCTACTTAGCAGGTGGCTGAGCATGCCTCAGCATCCCACAGAATGGCTCTCCCTTCCAGGGAGAGGATGACGGGAAAGAGAGGGAGAGAAAGGTCTCCTCTACCGGGAAAAACAACGGGGGCAGCGTATTTAGGGGTCTTATTCTCAGCCCCTCACTTGGGCCGGTGCTAGTGCTGGATAGCAGCCTTCCCTTCCGCTGGGAGGGTGCCAGGCTGACGGCACAGCGCCCGGGCGCAGCCCAGGCTGGCGCTGATGGGCGCGCACAGGAATGGGCGCGCGTAGGCCAGTGAAGGCGGCTGCTGCCGCACACCTCAGTACGCCTGCTCAGGGAGCGAGCCAATGAGCCAACCACTTTCTTGAGGGCACAGGAAGGAGAGACAAGGCCCGGGGCTGCACACTCACGCGAAGAGCCTGGCTTGGGGGCCCCTTTCATGCTGGACTTACGGCTTGTGGCGTAGTATACCAGAGAGGCAGGGGGATCGCACTGTGAGATAAACAAATGTCCGGGACGCATGAGGGGCCAGTGGTCCAGCCACCAGGCAAAGGCAGAAATAAATGACTGTCGCAGCAGCCGGTTGGAAGCCCCGCTTCCTCCGGGCCTCAGGGACTAGGGCAGCCCTGGCTCCTCCTAGGTGCCATCCTACCCCACCCCCTCCCAGGGGATGACAGGGGAGCGAGTTGGCGGCAGTTCCCTGGGCATATTTATAACCTGCTGCTCTCTCACCAACCCAGTGTGTCTGCTTTTAGCCCAGACGGGGGAGGGGGCCTGGGGGTGGTCTGTCTCATGCTGGGCCCTGGCTGGGTGTGGAAAGAGTGAGTAAGGTTGAGTGGTGGGCAGCTCTGCGTGGGCATTCCTGCTCACACCACAGCCAAACAGCTTATTTTCTCCTCATTTTGTTATTTTTCTCCCTCGGGCCTGGAGCGGAGGGCCGAGCCGGCCTGAGGCCATAGGGAAGGGGGCTGGACCCTAAGGTATTCGCAGACCCACTGACAGGGTTTTTCCAAGGGGCGAGTGGCAGGGTGTCCCTGGAGCTGGCGTGCTGGCCCCCCGGGACGGTGCAGCCTGCCATTTCAGTCCTCTCACGTTTTCCATCACCCCCGGGATATTTCAGGACTAGTCCCTGTGGCATTTACTGAGGTCAGCTCTTCCTCCAGGGTCCCTGCTGGCCCCAGGTCCCCCGGTGAGTGTTTGTGTGGCACCTGAAGATCAGGCGTGAGTGGAAGCTGCAGGAGCGTGCCTCAGGTACATTTCCGATGACGTTAGCTTACGTCATCTTGTCGGTGTTTTGGGCCCCGGAGACTCTTTCTAGGTACTCCCCCCCATCTACTGACCTCCTGACTCCAGTTCAGAGTGAGAGCATTGCAGATAACACCAGGAACCGTGAAAAGAAAGAACTCAGCTCCTAGGTGATGCCTGCAGATTCCACAGCACCCTTGCCCCACCGCCACCAAGCGCCGGGGATCAAATCCAGGCCCTTCCACACGCTCTACCATCAAGCCACACTTCCAGCCCTTTTCCTGAAGTTTTTTCATTTTATTTGTGCATGCTCTGTTAGAGCCCAGCCTTAGTCTATATTTTCCCGTGGCATCCTTCTTCCATGTCTCAGCCCCTGGAAGAGAAGGGCATTTGCCATGCTGATGGCTTGCCCGTGCGCAGAGAGGGCCTTTCCCAGTGTGCACCTGTTATGCTGACGGTGTTTGTTGGCACGGTTGGCGCCATGGCTGGACCTCTGGCTTGCATCTCACTGCACTGCCAGCACTTGACCTATGGTAAAGGTATCAGTAAGCATCCAGGTGACCCGAGCCACCACAAACGCTATCTCATTTGAACCCCATCGCCTCCTTAAAGGACAGTGATGACTATTCTCAAAGGTCAAGGCAAAGGAGACTGAGAAAGCAAGAGATGTGTTGGATACCTAGTGAGGGACAAAAGGGGCGCCCCTGCAGGTCAGCCCAGCACCTAGTCTCCAGTCCATGGGCTTCAGTTCCCAGAGGTAGGAGCTAGCTCAGAGTGGCTGAAGGCAGCCTGGGTCCCCCATCGGGGTGCTTCTCCCTAACACTGGGCAATGGGCAGCAGTGGCCCAAGTTTACACACACAGTCTCTCTCTCTCTCTCTCTCTCTCTCTCTCACACACACACACACATGCATGCACACGTGCACACACTTGCCCTGGGACAGCCCAATAACTTCTAACTTTGAGAAAGCCGGAGAGCTAAACGTTCTCCTTGAGTCAGGATTGGCTGTTCTCAGCCGAACGATCTGCAAACCCAGGGCCCCCTCATCAGAACTGAGAAGCTGCTGGCTTTGCCAGTGGAGAGAAAGGGAAAGGAATGTCACTGCAAGGTTGAGCAAGCCTTAAATCTGCTTCCCTACCCACTCGCAGAGCCAGAGGACCACAGGGGTCAGAGTTCACAGCCTGCAGAGAGAGGTGATGGCCTGCAAAGACAGCAGAGGACTCCGGGAAGAGGAGGAAACTCAAGTTAACCAAGCACACACACGCAGTTATGGCTCTTGCAAAGGTGGGATGCTCTGCAGCTCCCATTGTCGCTTTGAGTGAAGGGGCTACGATGGACGGGCCTTAGAATTTAGGGAGGGTTAGTGTTCCCTGAGTTGGGGCTAAGGCTATGGTTGGACAAGGAAGGGAGGGAGAAAGCACTGGAGACAGATTTAGTGCTGTGAGCAGGGCTCTTATCCTACTGAGAGGTGACTGTCCGGAGGTGGCCTGCAGGCCTGTTAATAAGGAGTCCTCACTCTGGTTGGTTGTGGGAGTGGCTAGCTTGGTGATGGTTGTGGAGCCATCATTCTTGGGTTTCTTTTTGGGTGTGCCACTCTAAACCTCACCCCTGTTTGGATGCTAGTTGGTCTGCCCCTTTCTTCTTTTCTGCTAGGATCTCTAAGCTTTCTGGTCCAGGTCTAGGGCCCATGGTTTGCTGGATCTTCCTTAAGCCAAGGCTAGAGTGATGGCCTACTGCAGATTTCCAAGCCTTGTAGAAGAGCATGGAAGATGGGCCTTCCCACTGCCCAAAGTCCAGACACCAGCAAAGGAGGACAGCTACCTCAGGGCCAATGGCACCCTCTCTGCTTGGGCTTTTCAGACATGGTCACAGCCAGCATCTCATTGTAGCTATTTTCCCAACTCTTTCAGCAGGAGATATGGTTAACCCTCCTCGGGCCAACAGACGTGTTTATCCTTATTACACAACCAGCCGCTGCTAGACTAGGAGAGAGAACCCTGCAGGAAGTCCCGGATTCCCAGTGGCCTCCTTTAGGGTCATCTAAGGGTCAGGAGCTGAGGGTCCTCTTTCTGGGCCAGGAAAAGGGTTCTTCGACAATTCTGTCTCTTCAGTTTGATGAAGAGAGTAAGCACGCTGGAGGGGAAGAGGGCAGTGCAAACCACGCCGTGTTCTGGATTCAAGGACCAGAGCCATTGATAAAAATAGAGATTTTATTCCTCGGAGGAAGATACATCGGTGGGGGCGAAGAGCCACTAATAGCCGCAGTGGAAGGAAACGCTGATCTGGTGGGCAAGGGCATCCTTGAGAGACTGGGTGAAGAGAAAGGTCAGATAACAAAAAGGCCTGGAGAGCAGGACAGAGGAGGAGCAGGGCTGGAGCAAGGCCTCTGCGACCCGGGCTGGAGCCCAGCACAATAAATAGTTTATTTACAGAACCAAAACGCGTGGCTTTGTATCCACGTTTCAGTGCAAATTATTTACACACTGATGAGGAGGCAGGACAGGAAGGGGTGGGCGGTGGCTGAGGCAGGAGGCGTGGTTCACAGCTGTTCCATGGCTCCGCGACAGGGGCTAGGAGAATGGAGGGTTTTCCGCTGGCTTCCCCAACCTCATTTCCCACAGCATCACAGCCGCCCTCGCTCTCCCGCCTCGGAGACTCACACTTCAGCTACAGGTGGGAAGGGAAGGCAAGGCCCTGGTGTCCAGGCGTGCCGGCCGGAGAATGGAAGGGGCCGGTGGGGACGCCGAGAACATCAGGGGCAGGTGATGGGCAGAGAGGTCCCCGGGCGGGCGCGATGGGGAGGGGACTGCGGCACCTTCAGGAGCTGACACCCCGCCCCCTGCACAGGCCCCCTAGAGAGATCCCCCTCTCACCCCGTGGCCCAACAGGGGGCGGTGCAGCAGGGGGTCTCCCACAGACGGGGAGGGAGGTAGGTAGGGGCAGGGCCCTAAGGATGGCAAAAAAGGAGGTTCAGTGGCGCCTCAGGCCTGGGGTTTGGGGGGTCCCCAGCCGGGCCCCTGGGAACGTCGGGATTGCGGCCGGACACGCTGGGGCGGGCGAGGGCCGGGGTCTCGAAGGCCAGCGAAGCCTGGGGGGCGGGGGGGAGGGGACGGGCGAGGGCGACGGGGGCGCGGCGCCTCACAGACACTCGTGCAGCACGCGCGTGTGCGTGCAGTTGCGGCAGCTGACGTGGCAGCACCAGTGGAAGGTGCAGTTGCAGCGCTCGGTGACGCGCTGCGTGCGCGTGCGGTGGCCCCGGCCGCAGCACAGCAGCTCGCAGCCGTCCAGCGCGGGCGACGAGCTGTTGCAGGCGCGCCCGGCCGTGCCCGCGGTGCCCAGGCGCCCGCTCGACGTGCAGAAGTTGGGCGACTTCTCGAAGTACACCAGGTCGTGCGGCGACGGCGGCTTGTGCGCGGGGTCCTCGGGCTCCAGGCGCAGCAGCTCGGCCCGCGACGCGCGGTTGCTGCCCCGGTTGCCGTAGAGGACGCGGGAGGCGCCGTCGAAGCGGTCCCGCAGCACGTCGCCCACGGCGCGCAGCGTGGGCAGCCGCATCCAGCACGTGCGCACCGTGCAGGAGCCGGACATGCCGTGGCACTTGCACTCCTGGCGCATCTCGGAGAACACCGTCTGCGGGGGGGGGACGGGGCGGGGGGTGTCAGGGCGCACCCCGGAGGGAGGGCCAGGCTCCGCGCGCCGCGGGTCCGGAGTGCACGGGGGAGGGGGGGCGCTGCAGCCTCGGCCATTAACCCCTTCCGTCCCGTCACCGGCTGGGGGGGGGCTTCGCCCTCAGCCAGCACCTCTCTCTGTCCCCCCTTCGGACCCCCACTCCCTCAGGTGGCCCCTGCCCCGCGCCCCCGTCCCCCCCCCGGCCGCCCCGCCCCCCCCCCGCCGCCGCCTACCGTGCGCCCGGCCTCGTTGTTGTGCAGGTTCATGAGGAAGCGCAGGTCCCGCCCCTTCTCCCCGGAGTCCACGAACTCGCGGCCGAAGAGGCGGCCGAAGTCGATGTTGTCGCTGCAGCCCCCCCAGTGCCAGTCGGGGCCCCCGGGGCCGCGCCGCCGGTAGTCGCAGGTGCAGGACTCGATGGAGCCCTCGGAGCAGGAGCGCGCCACCGAGTGCGTGACGCCGGCCGAGGTGATGGCGAAGATGAAGGCGGTTTCCCGGCAGCCTGTGGAGGACGCGGCCCGCGCCCGTGGGGGGAAGGCGGGGGCCGGGTCAGCACCTCTCCGGAAGGCTCGCTGCCCCACAGCCCGGCGCCCCCGGGGGACCCGACGGCCGAGGCTCCGCACAGCCGTCCCCAGCCCCGTGGGAAAGCGGGCGCGCGGGGGCGGGGTCCGTGACCCTCGCCGGACCCTGCGGAGCCCGAGAGCGCGCGTGGCGGCTCCGGGAGGGCACCTGGGCCGCGCCGGTGTGGGCGGCGCCGACCCGGCCGCGCGGGGCGCGCCCTCCGGGGAGCGGCTTCCCGGCTCCCTCGAGGCAGGCGGGGAGGGGGGAGCCGTGGCCGGCGCCCACCGCCCGGGGTTCCCCTCCGCGGGTCGGGGGCTCCGGGGAGGAGGATCGCGCTCAGGGTGCGGGGCTGGGAGGAGCCCGGGGCCGCCCCGCGGGAGCGCGGGGCCGCGGGGCCGAACCCGCGCCGTCTGGGCCGCCGCCCCTGCCCTCGCCCGCCCCTGCCCCGGCGCTGACCCTGCGCCGCCCCTCGTCCCGGAAGCGGCGCTTTCCCGGGCACCCACCTCGGTTGACGATCTTGCCGAAGAGGTGGGGCCCCGGCGCCGTGGGGCAGTTCCAGCGGCGGTTGCGGAACTGCCACTTGCACTCGCGCACGGCGCTCTGCAGGCCGCCGCTCACGCTGTGCAGGACGCCCGGGTTCTGGCGGATCAGCCGCCGCTGCTTCCGGCTCAGCAGCTGCAGGCTGGGCTCCAGCACCAGCTGCAGGCTCTTGGAGTCCGTCAGCAGGTTCGTGGAGGAGGCTATGTTCACGATGCCCCTGGTGGGAAGGCGGGCGGGCTCGCTCTGAGACGGGCCTGCCGCACCTTCACCGCGACGCCCCCTCCCTGGCCTCGCCTGGGCCTGCCCGTGCGCCTAGACGGAGCAGCAGAGCATCGGTAACAGCTCCGGGCCCTGAAGTCGGGTGGAAGTGAGCTCTGGTGGGCGGACAGAAAGGGCGCCTGGGTCCACGCGTGACTGTCTGGGCTCCTCCATTCTCCGTCAGGTGGGCCCGGGAGGAAAGCTCAGCCTGCAGCCTTGCCCACCTCGAAATACTCGGAAGCCCCACCCTTTCTCACCGCTGAGAGCTGCTTCTTTGGTTCAAGGCCTGAGGGTACCTGAGTACTCGCTACTGAGATGCTGGACCTGGTGCCCAGTGGCAAAGGGCTGGGCTTCCGCCTGCGGGTGGCTCGCTCCGCTCGAGCAAGATGGCTTGGTTCTAGGTGAGAACTAGAACGCGCCCTGAGTGTGCCGAAGTCACAGTGCGGGAGGGAGGCTGTGGGTCGGTGACCCCCACAGCGTGGGAGCTGGGTAGGGCCGGGCCCCTGGCTCTGCGCCCCGGGGCAAGTGGCGACCCCGGACCGGCTCACTTACCACCATCGGCCGCTGCTGTTGGCAGCCAGGGCTGCGGGCAGAGCGCTCAGTGCCAGCAGGAACGTAGCAGAAACGCAGCCGGGCAGCAGCGCGCAGAGCCCCATGGCCCGCCCGGCCTCGCCGCTTCGCTGCTGTAGATCTGGCGGCTCCGGGTGCTGCGCGCGACGGCGGGGCCGGCCGCGGCGGAGAGGGCAGGGGTGAGAGCGGCGGTGAGGGCCGTGCCGAGGGTTCTCAGGCTCAGGCTGGCTCTAGGAACTCTGGAGGCGGGCCGCAGGCAGCATGGTCCTGCCGTCCTGGCTGGCGGCTGAGGCGGCCGCTGCGGGAGGCACCGCCTCTTATAGCTGCGGCTGCTGACTGCAGTGACAAGAGGCTGCCCCTCCGGCCCGCACTGGGGCACCGGGCGGGCGCACTGGTCAGCGCCACAGACAATGAGCAGCCAGCGGAGCTGGAACTCGGGCCGCTCTGAGCTGACGGGGCTAGCCGTCGGGGCTCACCCCCGCCCCCTGCCCGGTGGCCCCCGCCTCCAGGTCTGCACTGGCCGCCGACCCCTCCCCTTGGGGTGGCCTCCCACGCGCGCGCGCCGGCCTCACTCTTCTGCCGGTCAGGAGCCCGTCGGGGACCAGCATCCGCCAGGGGGCGCGGAGACAATGTGCTAGGGACAACCTGTTTGCAGCCTGGATTGCCACCCCACGCGCGGTGGGGCTGTCCTGTAAATGTCAGCCCTCCCCCCGACACACACGCACATACACAAGCTGTGGTCCCTTCTCTTCCCTGTCCTGAATGGCCGGATGAAAGCTGTGGTTCTGGCCAGCAACTCCGTGGAGACGCTTCCTTATCCAGGAACCCCGACGGCTGGACAGAGAAGGAAAAGAAGGAGACAAGAGCCTGGGTGGAGCTGTGGTTAGGGATTCCCGGGCGTGGGGTGCAGGGGGGGGCTGGTGGCGGAGAGGACCTCAGAGCGCGCAGCAGTTTGTGAATGTGGGCTAGGAGAGCGCCAGCGACGGTGTGTCAAGATGAGGTCTTTGAAACTGCATTGTGTTCTGCGGATGCACGCTCCTGTGTACTGGTGGATCCAGAAACTTCTAAAGGAGGACGTTCTGAGCCTTTTCCAAACAATTGTGTCATTTGGCTCAGGACGGGGAGCTCATGAAGTCATTTTTGCTACAGTCACAGCTTAAAGCAGTGTATCAGGGAGGAGGTGGAAGCTATGAAGCCCGCCTGCAGAATGGAGAGGGTCTGGAAGGGTATCTGCAGGTGGGTGGATGAGTGTGTGTGGGGGGGATTAGCCATGTGCAGGCGTGTGTCATTCTGTCGCTCTGGGTACCCTGTGTTAGCCTGTGGTATGTGTCAACCTGTGCATGTCCTTAGTGGGGGCGGGTCTTGAAGCTGAGCCATGCCTGTTTCTCTGGCAACGAGCTCAGAAAGGATGGGACCGAGTAGTAGGTAGCTCCGAGGACTAGGAACAAAGGATGTTTGCTGGGGAAAAAGGACCTCCCTTCGGCAGGCTTGTTCTGTTTGGGTTGTTGCTGCTGCTGCTTCTACCTAACATAGAATTTTAGTATGTAGAACTCACGGCGGTCACCTGACTGCTGGCATTACAGGCCTGTGCCACCCACCATGCTGCCCAGCTCAGGATGAACAAGTCTGGGCATCTACAGAGATGGCTCAGTGGTTAAGAGCACTGGCTGCTCTTCCAGAGGCCCCGGCTCTGTTCTCAGCACCCACATGGTGGCTCACAGCCACCTGTAACTCCAGTTCCAGGGAATCGGGTGCTGTCTGAACCTCACTGGCACCAAGCGTACCCAGCTGCACATACATACATGCAGGCAAAACTCTCACACATGCAAAAAAATAACTCCTTTTTTAGAAGATTAAAAAAATAACAAGCCAGGTGCAGTGGCGCACGCCTGATTCCAGCCCTCAGGGAGACAGACAGGTGGATCTCTGTGAGTTTGAGTCCAGCCTGGCCTACAAAGCAAGACCAGGACAGCCAAGGCTACACAGAGATACCCTGCCTTGAAAAACAAAAAACCAAACATACAATACAACCAAAACAAACAAACAAACAAACAAATTTGTGCCTCCATTGTTTCCTGCTTCTCATTGGAGTTTTCTCCGAGTTTCGGCGGTACCCTGCAAGCCCTTCTGCCCCCTCCTCTTACCCTAGTGCCTGCAACTCTTCCTCTGTACGGTCCTCTTCTCCCGAGACTCCAGCTATCTTCAGGACCATGGCAGCCTTGGACTGCCGCACTGCCGTTCCCTGTGTGGAACACAGGGGGCACTGGCAGCTTGGCTATCACGCACCTCGACCACCCTGAGAGCCCCCATCCTAGCATCTCTCCTCTCTTCCATTTTACAGAGGAAACGATTGGTGACCTACTGTAATTCCAGGTTCCAGGTCCCAGCTAATAAACTGATGCTGAAGCTATATCCCCAGGGAATGGCGTGGAGTGTTTGCCTAGCACGCACAAAGCTGGTTTGGGGTTCCCAGTACTGCAAAAACCAGGAATGGTGGCATATGGCTGTGACTCAGGAGCCAGGAAGATCAGAAGTTCAGGGTTACCGTCCACCTCCCGGCATTCTGGAAGCAGTCTCAACAAACAAATGCAGGACGCGTGTTGGTGGACATCTTTAATCCCAGCCCTTGGGTGGGAGAGGCAGGTGAATCTTTGTAAGTTCGAACCCAGCCTGATCTACATAGCGAGTCCAGGAGACCCAAGGCTACACAGAGAAACCCTGTCTCAAAAAAACCAAGGGATGTCAGCTGAGCTTGGTGGCTCACGCCTGTGATCTCAGCACTCAGTGTGCAGAGGCAGGTAGATCTCTGTGAGTTCAAGGCCAGCCTGGTCTACAAAGTGAGTCTAAGACAGCCAAGGCTACACAGAGAAACCCTGTCTCAAAAAAATCAAAGAGAGAGAGGACTGCTCATTGCTACAGATGTGAGACAACTCTGAGATATCCCAACTGAAGATCCCATCTGAAACAACAAATTAATAATTAACAACACCACAATAAATCCAAGACCAACTCTGCATGGTGGCACATACCTGCCAGTCTCAGAACTTGGGAGGCAGGCGGAGGCAGGAGGATTAAACACCCCTGGGGAGGCCAGGCCTGCCTGGCCTGCCTTCTATCCAGCACTTAGGAGTTAAAGGCAGGTAGGTCATCTCTGTGAATCTGAGGCTAGCCCGGTCTACGGCCTACATAGTGAGTTCTAGCACACCAGCATGAGGTACATAGTAAAATCCTATCTCAAAACCGAAACTCTTTCGATTTTGAGGGGGGAGATAGTAAGGGAGTCTTTTGTTTGGTTGGTTTGTTGGTTGGTTGGTTTTCTGAGACAGTTTCTCTGTGTAGCCCTGGCTATCCTGGAACTTGCTCTGTAGAGCAGGTTGGCCTGACTCAGAGATCCACCTGCCTCTGCCTCCTGAGTGCTGGGATTAATGGTGTTCACCGCTGCCACCAGGCTTAATTTTTGTTGTGCGTGTGAGTGTTTTGTCTGTGCGTATGCGTATGTGCCACGTGCATGCAGTACCTGCAGCGGCCAGAAGAGGGCTTCAGATTCCCTGGGACCGGAGATTCAGGTGGCTGTGAGCCACTGTGTGTGTGCTGGGAATCAAGCCCCGCTCCTTTGCAAGCGCTCTTAAATGCTGAGAGGTCTTTCTAGCCTCTGTTTGGTTTTGTTGTTTGCTTGTTTGTGGAGATAAGGTCTTTTGTATCCTAGACTGGCCTCAAATTCAAGATAGAGTCTTAGCTGGCTTTGAACTTCTGGTCTCCCTGCTTCCACCTCTCCAGTGGAGATTAGAGGCATGAACCCAGACCTGACACCTCACAGCCTATGCACGTCCTTTTCACATGACCAGAGCCTCCCTGGCTTGCCAGTGTGCAGCAGAGCCGGATGGAGTTCCTTTTCAGAATTAACATATAAAGAAAATGATTTGGGGGTTTTGCCTTTTTGGGGGGAGAGGAGGGGAACCTCTGGTTTCCATCTCTTCCGCAAGTACGCTTCCTGAGTAAATTACCCAGGTCTGACCCTAAAGAGCTTGACTCCCAGGATAGATCAGGCTTTCCCACTAAGGTGTCAATCAAAAGAAATGACTGATACATTCCGTAACTGCTCCTGAGGCACTTGTGTTTAATTTAAAATTTTAATTACATATATTGTGTGTGCATGAGAGAGAGAGAGAGAGAGAGAGAGAGAGAGAGCACAGTCAGAGGACAACTTGCAAGAATTGATTCTCCTCTTCCGTTATATATGTCCCAGGGATGGAACTCAGGTCATTAAACTAGGTGGCAAGTTCCTTTACTGACTGAGTCATCTCACTAGATGTGAATGAGTTTAAAATAAGATATACATTAACCCAATAGAGGTTTTTTTTTTTTTTTTTTTTTTTTTTTTTTTAATATCCTTCCCAGGCCTTTTCTTGGCCTAGAATACCTGCTTCCTCCAAGGATCGTTCCCGAGGTATAAAGTGGAACAGTCAGTCCAGCACCCTACGCTGGTCCACATGCCAGGAATTTCTGCAAATAGTGTCTGCATAGATGGCTCAAGGGAATGAGCAATAGACATAGGTAACCTGACTTTGTCCCTGAGAACATTCTCAGCGCTGAGGCCTGGGTCACACGCACCTTTCCTGAGCTGGCCTATTGGTGTAATTCTGTGGGCGTGGAATACTGGCTGGAAACCATATCACCTATGACCTTCAGTGCTAAAGGGGGAAGATGGAAGAGAGAACCAACATCACAAACCTGTTCTCGACCTCCATGTGCTCACCGTGATGCACACTCAACACCCCTCACGCTAATAATAAATGAAATAAGAATTAGGAGTAAGATGAAAGATTAAAAAGTGTGCAAGGCAGAGAGAAACAGGAAGACCCCCCCCTTGACCTTTGGCTTTTGCATGTGCACGCATGTGTTTGTGTGCATGCAAACACACACAGAGAGAGAAGATTTACCAAGCATATGTGAATGAGGCCCTAAGCCTGACCATGGGTGTGCTGAAAACAAAGAAAAGTTAGAGCCAGGTGTACTGCCACACCTGTAATCCTGCCGTTGGAGAAGAGCCGGGAGGAGCTCAACGTCATATTTAACTACATATTGAATTTAAGCCTGAGCCACGTGTGACTCAGCATAAAAAGAAGAAGCAAGAAGAGGAGGAAGAGGAGGAGCAGGAACCTAGCAAGCCAGCAAGGACGCTAAAGCACACTTAGTTTAAGCTAGCCTTCTTGGTTTATTCAAACTCACCTGCCAAACTACATGGCTTCATGCTTCCTCTTTTATTTATTTAATATATATGCACGCGTGTTTGTGCATCACGTGTGTGTCCGCTGTCCGTGGAGTCCAGAAGAGGTCATTAGATCCCCTGGGGCTGAAGTTACAGATGGTTGGAAGCACCATGCGGGTGCTGGGAATGAATTGAACCTGGGTCCTCTGGAAGAGCAGCCAGTGCTCTTAACCGCTGAGCCATCTCTCCAGCCCTCATGCTTCCTAACTATAACTTTGGCTGCAAATTCTAGCTGTGTACTTAATACTTAAGTACCTCAAAATTCTCATGTCTGCCACTAAATTCTTAATCCCCCCACCCCCCCATTGCTCAATTTACTCTTTCTTCAGTCATTTTCATCTCAGTAAATGACAGCTCTGGCCTTCATCTTCAGGGGAAAAATCTTCCGATCAGGCCTGGCCTCTGCAGGCACCAGAGATACATGTGGCACACAGACATATAGACAAAGAAAGCACCCATACACAAAGATACACATAATATGTGTGTGTGTGTGTGTGTGTGTGTGTGTATTACATATGAGACAGGGTTTCTCTGTGTAGCCTTGATTGTCCTGGAACTCATCTGTAGACCAGGATGGCCTCAAATTCAGAGATCTGCCTGCCCCTGCCTCCAAATGCTGGGATTAAAGGCGTAGCCTCCAAATGCTGGGATTAAAGGCGTAGCCACCAGCACTCGGGTATACGTATCTTTTAATTTTAAATATTGGATCAGCCCTGGCTTGTCAGTTTTACACATCATGCTAGACCATCAGCGAACCCTGACCCTCAGTCTGTAAGCTACGCATGGAGTGTGACCCCTTTTCAACCCTCTGCTGCTCAGCGGTAGGAGCCAGCGTCACCTCTTACTTCCTAACTCCATGGTTTTTCCTTCCACCCCATAGTCTGCTCTCCAACTGCAGTCAAGACCATCCTTTCTGAAAATGAAGTTGGGGCTGGCATGTGTCGTTCTTGCAGAGGACCTGAGTTCAATTCCCCTCACCCACTTCAGGCAGCTTACAGCTTTCTTGTAACTCCAGCACCTCTGGCCTCCAAGGACACACATACGAATACACTCAATTAAAAAAGAGAATAACTATCAATCTCCCTGGTCAACTCTTTCCAGTGATTCCTCACCTCACTCAAAAGCCAAAATCTCTGCAGTGACCTACAAGGTCTGAGCCTGTTCCTTCCTACCGCTTCAGTTTCACAGCTAGCCAGCTTTCTCCTGTGAATCACTCCTCAGTAAGCACGTGGATCTTTCTGATCCTTTGAGCATACATACCAAGCACGTTCCTTTCTCAAGGTCTGTGTACCCTTCTGTCTTCTGGGATTTTCCTCCTCAGACATCTCGGGGTCTTGTTGGTGTTGTTCCGTTTGGAGGCAGTCTCACTATGTAGCACGGGTTGGCCTGAAATTCACCAGTAGACCAGGCTAGCCTAGTAACCTCCAATCACAGAGATCCACTTGCCGCTGCCTGTCCCGTATTCAGACTAAAGGCAAGGCCCCTGTTGTTGTTGGGTTTATTTATTTTTCTTTACAGTATGACTGTTTCTCCTGCGTGCGTGTTTGCACACCGCACTCATGCCTGTTGGACCCTACGGAACTAGCCTTATGAATGGTTGTGAGCCACCACGTGGGAGGGGGCTGGGGAATTGAACCTGAGTCTTCTGCAAGAGCAACAAGGGCTCTTCACTGCGGATCTCTCCCGCCCCTTAACCTGCAGTTACTGCTCTTCCTGCCTCAGCTTCCTTATTATAGGTGTATGTGACCTGAACTCAACATCACCTTTGGCTGCAGCTACCTTCAGAGGATTAAAGTAGAAGCACTGTAGCAAAACAGGGCCTCAGAGTAGATACAGGAATGAGATGATGGGTGTGGTCTTAGACTCTGGGATCTAGAAAGAGAGCAAGGGACCAGGGACCAGAGTTTTTGGGCATACCTTTGAAGCAGACGTAAGCCTCGGGCTGGGAAGGTGTAGCCCATCCATCAGCCTCTAGGAGACAAGGGGTAGAATTCTATCGAGGGTGATCTAGAAGAGTTGCTGAACACAGGGGAGGGGGGGCTTCCCCGGAGCCCGGCAGTTTATCTGCGGCATCTCTGGCGCCCCTGGGTGGTGGCCCTTGGTGCTGCAGTGGAAGACCGGTGAGGTGGAGGGAGGCAGCCGCGGCTGAGCTCACCGCTGCGGACCCATCCATCCCTCCCCGGCCTATAATTTGGGTTCCCTGGGCTGGCCGCCCCTATCAGCGGCTTAGCAACAGATGAGTCACCCAAGACCCCAGCCAAGGCAAACATCAGGGGAGGGGGGAAGGAGGAGATTCCCGAGCGGAGCCGCCTCCGTTGCCTGACTCCCCCATCTCCAGAGGCCCACTCTTTCTTTGACACTCCCCTGCCATGCGGGGCCTCCGCGTTTTCCCACAGGGTTTCGCTGTACCCTCCGTCCTCATGAGGGGCAGAATAGCCTTCTACCATTCTCATCAAAAGGAACGTGGGCCAGGTTGCTCCCATTTCCTCTCTCCAGTGGTGGCAGCCCCCTTCTCTTCCCCCTCTTGTCTTGGTCCCAACCCTTGTCAAGGTCTCTCCGGTTCCTGCCCCTCCCCTTTCTTGGAGCTGGCTGCGTGCTTGGGGTATTAGGCAATGGGTGTGCACCCACAGGCCTCTCCAGGCCCCGCCTGTCCCACCGCCCTTAGCTGCCTGTGGGTCATCGCTCAGGCCAGACAGTCGGCAGGAGGGCACCCTCGGCCAGCTCAGGCCACCGCTGCCTGCCTGTGGCCTCTTATCAAAGAGTGAAGAGCGCCAAGAGCCAGTCTTCAGAGAGGAGAGAGAGCAGCAGCATGAGTTCTTAGGTTTGGGACAGTCCAACTTGGGGAGCCCCAGGCCCCTGAGAAGTTGAACCTCTGGCTGCTAGTATTCCTTTGCCCCTTCTATTGTTATCAAAATCATCACCATCACTATATATATATATATATATATATATATATATATATATATATATATATTTATATATATATATATATATTATATATAATTTTTTGAGATAGGCTCTCTCTACATAGCCTGGCTACCCTGGAACTCACTATGCATCCAGGCTGGCCTTGAACTCACAGACATCCACCTGCCTCTGCCTCCCTAGTGCTGGGAGTAAATGTCTGTGCCACCACCTTAGCCCCTTCTTGACATCCGGCTGAATGCTGGAGCCAGACAAAGACAGCATCAGAGAGGGAACAAATAGGAACAAGACAAAATAAAATCCAGCGTGTAAGTGGGACCACGGCCACGTGAAGAAAAACAAATGTCCGTGAGAAGATGGTGGAGAAATGGGGTCTGTGAAATACCCTTCCAGGGGCAAGTCCCGGGCTGACGCGCAGGAAAAAGGATGAGGCACTGATGAGGATGCAGATTCTGGAGTAAGGGTGAAAGCCGCTCAGATAGTGCCTGCCCACCTCTGAAGTCATCCATGGTCTGGTCTTCTTCCCTTAAGCGGGAAGAAGGCTCGGGAGCTCTTGGGCTGCCTACTCCGGAGGGGAAATCAGAAAGAGTACCACAGCGTGGTTCAGGCTGTCTAGCAGAGGACCACCCCCTCACCCAGCCCTCAGCGGGTAGTCCCAGACACCTAACTTCCTCTGGCCGGTTTAGACACCTCGCTAGGGATGCCCCTTTCGCGCAAGGCCAGACTTGCAAGAATGCAGCCGAGGGGCTGGCTGCCCACCATTTACTGCCTGCCGCCACCAGTGAAGAGGCGGTTGTGGCTGTGGGGACCAGCCCCGTGCTTCTGTTTCCTGGGGGGTCGTCGAGCCAACGTGCTTTGGGTGCTCAGGGCCAGCCGTGCTGTGCTTGGGAGCTGCGGTCTGGCAGGGGCTGGGGGTGGTTGGGAAGCCTTGAGGCCCCTCTCTGGCAAAAATAGTCCGCAGTGGTTAGAGCTCGGAGGGTGAGTCAGGCGGGAGAGCGGCGGCGCCTAACCCCTTCGCTGCCGCCAGGGCTCGGAAGGCGCCTGTGCCTCCGCCTGAGCGCAGGCCGGGTCGCTCTCCAGCCGTCCTGGAGCTGAGCTCAATCCGGGACCCCGAGGCCTTCCTCGGCCAAGGTGCGAGCACGGAGCCTGAATCTGGGTCCTCTGGAGCGGTCATCCCGGAATTCCGGAGAGGCGACCCCCGGGGAGGCTGTCTCCCGGAGAAGGGAAGCGTGGGGGCTGACGGGAGCTCTCTGGGGCTACCCGAGCTTCTGACCGAGGCCAAAGCTGACCCCTCCCAGGGGGCAGGCGCCTGGCTCCGAGGTGGGCGGGAGCCCGGCCACAGGGTGGCTTCTCACTCGCAGGCTGAGCGCCCTGCTGCGCGCAGGCTCGTGGGCTCCAGAAGAGGCTCAGAGCCCGGAGGTCGCCGGGTTCCGTCGTCAAAGGAGCTCTGCAGCCAGCCACTCCCGGCGGACAAAATGAGGCAAAGAGAAACTGCGAACGACACCGCGGTTGGGACCAGCCCCCGGGTGCTGAGCCGGGGTCGCCGCACTCTCCCTGCAGCCTCCAGGACCCCAGGGCAGGTGAGAGGAACGCCGACCCCTTGCTCCTGGAGCGGGGCTGGTCCCGAGCCCGGGCGTCGGGGGAGAGGGTGTGTGCGTACGCTTTGGGTGGGGGGGGCTGTGTTCCCCTGGTCAGGGCGGGGGGTGGGGTGCGGGTGGGGTGGGGATGCCCCGGGCTCTGGGAGGGGCCGCGGCTCCGTCAGCTGCAGCAGAACCACCCGTGCGTTAGGTCGAGCCGAGCCAGGGCCCCCGGTGCTCCGTCGCGGCTCCGTTCGCTCCCTCCCTCCTGCCCTCCCTTCCTCCCGGCGGCCGCGGCGACGAGCCGGGGAAGCGGCCGAGGGGAGTGGCCCGGCCCTGGAAGAATGCTGCTCCGCCGAGGGGGCCGGACCCGGCACAACCTCCCCACGGTTTAAGTCCCAGGAGTCCAAGGGACCCAGTGCGGTGACCTTGCACCTGAACCGCTGGAGGTAATGGGGAGGGAGAGAACGGGGGTGGGGTGGGGGGACAAACAGCGGCCACCCTCAGGAGCTCAGACAGCTCAGAGAGCCAGAGACACAGCTAGAGGTACCTACAGGATAGAGACCGTAGGGACCGGCCGGTGGCGCGCCGCGGAGGGAGCGTGGAGCCAGGAAACAGGGTGGACGGTGGCCTCCCGGGCTGCCTCTGCGGCACCTGGACCTCTCCCCCTCGGGGCGCGGGGTCGGAGGGGGTCTGAGAGCCTGGCCCGTCCCGGCTGGCTCGCCTGCGCCGTCGCCAGCGCGAGGAGGCGTCGCCCCTCCAGGTGGCGGGGAACCCCCTCCCGAGCCCTCCCTCTAACCCTGCCAGGGCGGGTTCATCAGTCGTGGGGCCTCCGACAGGGAGCGGGCGGTGAGCAGGGAACCGAGGGGCTGAGAGCAAGTGTCCCCGGCAGGCATGTGAGTGTCCCGGACCCCGCAAGCCCGCGGTGGCTGGGTGGGACTCGGGGCGCTCCCGAGGGCCCTGAGCTGCCTGGACCCTTCCTCCCTGACGGGTCCCAGAACCCAGACACTGGAGGTCAAGGGGTGACTATCACTGTTCAGTTCGTGGAGGGCTGAGAAAAGCCAGCGGGTCCACAGCGGCGGCCTAAGGGTCCGAGGCGAGCATCCCCCGGTCCCAGGGAGCTACTATTCCATTCCTCATCAGAGCCCCCGTCCCGCAGGCGCTGACTGCTTCGCCCACCGGAGCCTCCGGGCTTCGACATGCTGGAGGAGCCCGGGTCTCGGCCTCCGCCCCTGGGCCTCGCGGGTCTCCTGCTCCTGGCTTTGTTCAGTCGGTGAGCATCTTTCAAGCTATGGGGGGGGGGGGGGGGGGCGCCGGCCGGGGCGGGGCGAGGGCGGGGAGCTGAGTCGGGGGACGCGCAGCTGGACTGGAGCTCCTCGCCCCTCGTTCCCAGGGCTCTGAGCAATGAGATTCTGGGCCTAAAGCTTCCCGGGGAGCCGCCGCTGACGGCCAACACCGTGTGCCTGACCCTGTCCGGCCTGAGCAAGCGGCAGCTGGGCTTGTGCCTGCGCAGCCCCGACGTGACGGCGTCCGCGCTCCAGGGCCTGCACGTCGCCGTGCACGAGTGTCAGCACCAGCTGCGCCACCAGCGCTGGAACTGCTCGGCGCTGGAGGGCGGCGGCCGGCTGCCACACCGCAGCGCCATCCTCAAGCGCGGTGAGCAGGACCCGGCGGCTGTCTGCGCGGCCGCCCAGGGGTGGGGGGCAGGCCGGGGCGCGCGGAGGCGGGAAGGGACCGGCTCACGGCTTGGGGAGGGGCCTCTCCGGGAATTTCCCCAGGAGCTGCGCTCAGCTGGGTCTGGTCACCCGTCTGGGCCCCTGCCCGCCCGCCTTCCACCTGCGTTGCTGGCGAGGCAGCTGGGTCCCTGCTCCCCTTACCCTAGGGCCTCCCTCTTCTGCCTCCACCCAGCTCGAGCTGGGATGCACCTGTGAGCAAGAGATACCCCAAACCCAAGAAGCTTCAAACACCCCCTCTACCCCCTATTTTCCTCTCCCCTCCTTCTCCGCCTAGACAAGCCCAGGCTGGTGTCCCCTGAGTCTCAGCGGGGGTGGGGTGACGCCCCCAACCGTTTAAGGGTTAAACCTGCTCCCCTAATTGCTGGGGTTCCCAGGAGCCAAAGCTGGGAACAAAGACCCCGATGGCTTTGAAGCTGGGGAGCAGCCCCTCCTCTGTGCTGTGGGGGCCCCAGGTGGCCCTCACCTGAACAGGTGAGGGATGGCTGGAGGGCCACAGAACAGGTCACTGCTGGCCTGCTCCAGGAGAAACGGTCTGGGAGGCTCCATTGCCTCCCCCTATGCTCAGCTGGAGTTTACTCCCTGAGGAGCGAAGACCCGAGGGAGCTCCAGTCCAGGGCTAGGGTAATGCTTTGGGGACTATGGAGTTAACAGGCAGCTGCCATCTGCAGGGGAATTCCCAAAACATGTGCAAACAGCTTCACCCTTGGATGGTTGGGGGATCTTGAGGCTGGCCCTGGAGCCCTAGATTCCCTGGTAAGAGGGGCCTGGCCTCCAACTGTCTTTCATCTTCTCAGCACTCCACAGTGGCCTTGCTTAAAACTGAGGTGAGGGACCCCTCCTTCTCCTCAGGGCCCAGGACAGTGCGAGGTTTTGACACCCAGATATCTGGTGAGGATGTCTCTCTAGGCCTGCCTGGGAAAGATATTTGTCATCCCAAGCCTCCTCCTCCGCCTTGGTGACCCTCAAAACATAACAAAGAGGCCAACCTTTTAAAAGGGCCTGGGGGGAAATTACCCCTGCCTTTCTCCTTCTCCCAGGATTTTATAAGGTAATAGCAGGTTAGAATAAACATAAAGGGAAGTATAAAACTAAAACCTGGGAAAGGGGGTGGGCAGCTCCAGCCTGTTAGGGTTGCTGCATGACAGCCTGGTTAAAAGACTCATTTAATAAGGCGGGGGGGGGGGGGGAGAACCCCATAGCCAGAGGTTCCCTCTCCTTCCTCACTCCTCACCGAGGTCCCTCCAGTGTTGGGGAATTTCTAAGGCGTTTAGACTCAGAAGTCCTGGAACACAGCTTCAAAGTCCTCAGGACTCTTCTGGAACTCTTTCAAGCCCAGAGGGCTCTCTGGGCCAGTGGTTCTCAACCTGAGGGTTTCCACCTCAAATATCAGCCAACCTGGGTACCGCATATTACATAACAAGTAATACATGGCAAATTTACAGATATGAAGTAGCAAAGAAATCATCTTATGGTTGGGGGTCTCCACCGCATGGAAGGCTATTTTAAGGGTCACAGCATTAGCAAGGTTGAGAACCACGGTCCTAGGCTATCTCTTATATTCATGCTCCAAAATGACAGATTTACAGACGTTTGGCTTAGTAAGGTCTTGACCCCATGGGTCTCTTTTTAGAGCTGAGGGAACTGAGGCCGGGTGTGATATCCTGTCTTGGGACATTGTCCCAAATCACTCAGCTGGTAAATGACTGAGTCAGGATTCAGTTAGAAATTTCTGGCCAGAGGCAATGAGGCATACCTGTAATTCCAGCACTCTAGAGGCAGGGGCAGGTGGATCTCAGTGAGTTCGAGGCCAGCCTGGTCTACAAAGTGAGTCTAGGATAGCCAAGGCTACACAGAGAAACTCTGTGTCCAAATAAATAAATAAATAAATAAATAAATAAATAAATGAATAACTAAAATTCTGACAACATTGCTGGTTGTGGTGGTGGCTCACACCTGCAATCCTAGCACTTGGGAGGCTGAGGCAGGAAGAGTTTCAAGAGTTCAGGGCTGGAGAGGACTCAGTGGCTAAGAGCAATGGCTGCTTTTCTGGAGGTCCTGAGTTCAATTCCCAGCAACTACATGGCGGCCATTTATGATGGGATCTGATGCCCTCTCCTGACATGTACAGGAAGACAGAGCATTCATATGATAGGTAAATAAATCTTTTAAAAAGGAGAGTTCAGTGCCAGGGTCTAAGTAGCAAGACCCTATTTGGAAAAAACAAAGAAACAAACCGTTGATGTTGAGGATGGCAGGTCATCCCTCCCCCACCTCCCTTCCACCTCAGCTGCCAACTTCACCCTGACCCTCAGGCCTGTTTCCTCCCCAGGTTTCCGTGAGAGCGCCTTCTCCTTCTCCATGCTGGCTGCCGGGGTCATGCACGCTGTTGCCACAGCCTGCAGCCTGGGCAAGCTGGTGAGCTGTGGCTGCGGCTGGAAGGGTAGTGGTGAGCAGGACAGGCTCCGGGCCAAGCTCCTGCAGCTTCAGGCGCTGTCTCGGGGCAAGAGTTTTCCTCACTCACAGCCAGGCCCTGGCCCCAGCTCCGGCTCCGGCCCTGGCCCCCAGGACACGTGGGAGTGGGGTGGCTGTAACCACGACATGGACTTCGGGGAGAAGTTCTCTCGGGACTTCTTGGATTCCAGGGAAGCTCCTCGCGACATCCAGGCTCGGATGCGAATCCACAACAACAGGGTGGGGCGCCAGGTGTGTGAACTCACCAGGCCTGTCGCTAAGGCCAGCTTGCCTCAGCCCTTCTCCCTCCCTCCCTCCTGAGAGGCCCCCTGAAGAGTAATAGGATGAGGTGTGATGAGTGCTCTTGTTACTAGCCAGCTTGTCACCCAAGACATGTTGAGCAGCTATAGGAAGCTTGAGTTAGTGTGTCTGCATGTGTACCACTTGTGTGCCCGGTACCCTCAAAGGAGAGGGTGTGGGGTCCCTGGAACTGGAGTTATAGGCAGTTGTGAGCCACCATGTGGGTGCTGGGAATTGAACCCAGGTCCTCTGGAAGAGCAGCCAGTGCTCCTAGCTACTGAGCCCTCTCCAGCCCTGAATATACTGTATTTTATATGTGCCTAGTGCTTGGCTCATTGCATAGAAACTGTTACAGCAGCTGACTTCCCCACAGACTTTAGGGGCCTTCTGGCCAACCTTCCCCCTTCCCCCATTTGTTTCTGGAAAGAGCACTGGACTGGGAGTTAGACAAGTGGGAATTCTATCCTTGTGAGCTAGTGATCAAACGTGGCTAAATCACGTGGATCTGCCCTCCTCTGCTGAGGAAGCTGGGCTAGTGGCTCCCTCTCCCGTGTCCCCCGGCGCTGTTCGATTGTAACCCCTCCCTCCCCTCCCTAATCGCCGCTCTGATGTTCCAGGTGGTCACAGAAAACCTAAAGCGGAAGTGCAAGTGCCACGGCACCTCAGGCAGCTGCCAGTTCAAGACGTGCTGGAGGGCAGCCCCAGAGTTCAGGGCCATCGGGGCGGCCCTGAGGGAGCGGCTGGGCAGGGCCATCTTCATCGACGCCCACAACCGCAATTCCGGAGCCTTCCAGCCCCGCCTACGGCCCCGCCGCCTCTCGGGGGAGCTGGTCTACTTCGAGAAGTCCCCCGACTTCTGCGAGCGGGACCCCAGCGTGGGCTCCCCGGGCACGAGGGGACGGGCGTGCAACAAGACCAGCAGCCTGCTGGATGGCTGCGGCAGCCTGTGCTGCGGCCGTGGGCACAACGTGCTCCGGCAGACGCGCGTGGAGCGCTGCCACTGCCGCTTCCACTGGTGCTGCTTCGTGCTGTGTGAGGAGTGCAAGGTCACGGAGTGGGTCAGCGTGTGCAAGTGACGGGGCCTCGCCGCCCTGGGGCCGAGGGGGACCGCCGGGCAGGGGCGCTCGCCTTCAGCCCTCCGCTCTGCTTTCTGTGCAGGGTTAGCCGTCGCCCCTGGAAAGCTCAGTGTCTACCAGCTCAGTGTCTACCTGGAAACAGCTTTGGGGGAGTAGGGTCAGGGGAAACCTGTGATGTGAGTGTCTGTGTGTGTGTGTGTGTGTGTGTGTGTGTGTGTGTGTGTGTGTGTGTGAGACGCGGCCACCCTATTCTGTTCTGAAACACCCAAGCAGACCAAGATGAAGTGCGCTGCGTGGCTGCCCTCTCTTCATCCAGATTCTTGCTCCTGTGTGTGGAGTCCACCGCTTGGCCACGCCTCTCCCCTTGCAGGGTACCAGCAGGCGCTGTGTGGAGTCCTTAAGACCTGTACAAGGCAAGACAACACCTCTTCCCGCCTGCGGTTCTCAGACTCCTCCTCTTAGGGAGCCATGGGTGACAGTAATGAGAGGTTTTCGGTTGGAAAAGGACGGAGTGCGGGACGTCTCCTCTAAGCCCTCAGACAGCTGTCTTGTCAGCTCTGGGGGAGTTTTTCTCCTTCCATTCAGTTGTTGAAAGGGTCCCTCCAAAGGAAATTTTTTTTTTTTTGCTGTAACTCTTGGAAGCTCTTTTTCCTTATTGAGGGGGATGGATAATTTATTGTACTGAGACATGTTCTTGGTTCCTGTTTGAAACTAAAATAAATTAAGTTGCTGGCCTAGTGGACTGTGGATGCAGAGGTCGGCACGGGGTCGCAGCCTGTGGCTTTTTTCCTGGGTGAAGCCTGCACTGATGTGCTCAGTGACTTTGTATGTATATTCCGCTGGCTGCCGCAAAGGATTTGAAATGATGCTCAGTTACTGGGTTCAGACTTTTAGTCTGTAAAACTGAGGTGGACTGCTGGGCAGAGGGACTGATAGACCCAAATGTACTTAAACCCTGTTCACCCTGAGCCCTGCTCCAGGGATCACCTTCATGAGAACTTAGAACACAGGTTGTGGCCTGTTTGTTTGTTTTTTCCTGCGAAGGGCTAGATGGTAAATATACTAGGTTATTTATATTGTGGTCTTTATGTCAACGACTCACCTCTCCCGTAATTACTCACTTCTGCTGTTTTAGACCCAAAATACTTATGGGCAGGGGATGGACAAAAGCAGACACAGCCACACATAAATGGATGGGTAAAGCTGTGTTCAACAGTTCATAAAAACGGTGTGCAGGTGCAGACCCGGTCCTCTGGCTGTTGTTTGTTGACCCCTCTGCCATACTACAAGGTCATCTGCTCTGGGAGTTTCATGTCTTAAATGTGTCTTAACAATTAATCGGACTATAAAAGAGTAGGTGTTATTGTCTCTAAGTCCAAACCAGAGTGCATGCAAAGCTGATGGGGACTATGAAAGGGAGTCCTGTGTTCAAAACGCAAATTTTTTGTTGCTGCTGAGGAAGGGTCTCACTGTGTATGCCAGGCTAGCTGGGAAGTCTGTATCCCAGGCTGGCCTCAGACTCCATTCTGCTCTTATTCTCCTGGGCCATGGGATTACAGACAGGCCTTATCAGGCTCAGCTAAAATTAGATACTTCAAGCAAAACTAGCATTGTCTGCCACTGAATTATTTGCATATATATTTTCCTTTATTCCACTGTTGTTTTGTATTTAATCTGAGTAAAATAATTCCTTTAGCTTTTAATTTTTTTCTACATTTATTTGTGTGTGTGTGCATGCTCATGCGCGTGAGTGTGAGCGTGAGTGGAGGCAGGCCTGTCATGGCAGGACACCTTGCAGAAGCCAGCTTTCTCCTTTTACCATATGGGTTCCAGTGACTGAATTTAGGTCTTCAGGTTTGGTGGCAAGCAGCCTTCCCTGCCGGGCCATCCTGCTGGTCACTCCCTTATCTTTTCAGATATAACTAGAAAGAATAGACTTTCTTCTACAATATCTCCAATTCCTAGGCCAATATATTTTTCAAGGAAACATTTTTAAGATGCAGTGTGGTGGGAGCTGGAGAGATGGTTAAGAACACTGGCTGTTCTTCCAGAGGATCCAGGTTCAATTCCCAGCACCCAAACGGCAGTTTGCAAATGTCTATAGCTCCAGTCCCAGGGGATCTGACACTCTCACACAGATATAAAGGCAGACAAAACACCAATGCACATAAAATAAGAATAATAAATTGTCTGGCTCGGAGGCAGAAGTAGGCGGATCCCTGTCAGTTTGATGCCAGCCTGGTCTACAAAGTGAATTCTAGGACAGCCAGGGCTGTTACACAGAGAAACCCTGTCTCTAAAAAACAAAACAAAAAAACAAAAACAAAAAGAGAGAGAGAGATTAAATAAATAGTTAAAGGCGCCAATGTGGGCAAAGGCCCTGCAGCAGGCCTTCGGAACCCCTGAGTGCTCAGGGGATAGGGAGTGCTCCCAGGGAGGTTGCAGAGGACACGGACTCAGTTCCCAGCACCACATGGTGGCTCATAAACACCAGTCCAGGGGATTCAGTGCCCTTGTCTGGCTTCTGCAGGCTCCCACACACCCATGGCACAGAGACAGACTCGTGGGCAAGACATACAGAAAATAAAAACAAATATTTGTTAAAAAAAAAAAAAAAGATTTTGCCAGAGAGTACAGAAATAACTCCCTGCGCTTCTCCAGGTAATAAATAAATATGTCTGCTGCCCAAGTTCCCCTGAAGTCTGCGGAGAGCACCAGGCCACAGGAGAGTATGGGGAGTGTTGTATCAGGCCAGTACTCCTCGGTGACATTAAATTTGTTTATTTTGGGAGGCCAGGTGTGGTGGTGCACACCTTTAATTCCAGAACTCAGGAGACAGAGGCAGATAGATCTCTGAGTTTGAGGCCAGCCTGGTCTATAAAGTGAGTCCAGGAAAGCCAGGGCTACACAGAGAAACCCTGTCTCAAAAAAAAACCAAAACCAAAACCAAAACCAAAAAAAGAGTACCTGCTGCTCTTGCAGAGGACCTGGGTTTGATTCCCAGCTCCCACATGGCAGCTCACAACTGTCTGTAACTTCAGCTCCAAGGGATCCAACACCTTATTCTGACTTCCACAGGCACTAGGCATGCGCGTGGTATGCAGACACACATGCAGGCAAAACACTCATATACACAAGTAAATCTAAGTTTTAATATATATGTGCATGTATAAATATCCAGAAGAGAGGCTTGAATGCCCTGGGTCTGAAGTTTTAGGGTGTTGTGAGCTGCCTGGCCTGGGTGCTGGGAGGGAATCCAGGTCCTCTGTTAAGCCATTTTCTTAGCTCCATGGCAACAGCTTGTCAGGAGATGTCAGACACATGATGCTGACCTAAGGTGTGAATGAGGAGAGGAAGAAAGGAGGCCGAAGTGAGACTGGGCCTGGATATGACCAAGAATAACAGAATAACCAGTGTGGAGACGTCTTACGTCCAGGAAGGAGCCCTCTCCAATAGTGTTACAGCAAGAACATTTTACCATTTTCCTGTCTCCTTCCTCTGTAGTCCTCTGGCTCCCTTTCCTTTTTAGCTTTCCGTCTTCTTTCATCACACTCTCTGTGGCAAACTTAAGCCCCAAACCACAACCTTGATGAATTCCAATTGGATTTTGTCAGCAAGGCAACACCCCCTCCCAGCAGGCACACGCACTGGGCTCAGGCCCAGGTCTGGGGTCTGTGATGGGGTGGGAGTACGCAACCCACAGAGCTGGTGGCTACAGTTTCAGCTTTTCCTGGGCTCCAGTGCCAGCTGGATGAAGGGGGGGAAGACGGAGGAACTCTAAGTCAGGCTGCTGGGCCTCCTGGAACTCTAAATACGCTCTCGGTCCTTCGTTCTTTACCAAATGGCTAGGAAGTTGAGAGTGGTGGTGAGCAGCTACTTGCCAGCAAGGTGGGCCTTCTAGCTTTGCTCCTGTTTGCATCAAGGCCAGCCCTCTCGATGCTACAGCTGGCCCTTTCCTTTCCATGCACCAGAAGGGTAAAGGACAGAAGATCCGAGTGATTCACCAGTCACATCCAAAGTCAGACAGCAATTCCTCCTAGCCATAGGAAGCTGCCGGCTGTGTCCATCTTTCCTTCACTCTGGCATGCAGCATGAGAGGATTCAAAGTCTTCATTCACCAGCAGCTTCCGCCTCCCTGTTGGGGTTCCACAAAGCATGCTGGTGTGGTGGGGCGCGAGGGAGTGGGGTGAGTGGCTGTAAAGTGTGCGTGGGTTATAACCTGGTGGGGTGCTGCTAGAAAGCTTTAGGGAAGAAATGGTAATAACCGCATAAAAAGCTTGCCACAGGACCCGCTGGTGAATGTGAAACTGTCTTAAGGTTTCCATTGCTGTGATGATCACTGTGACCAACAGCCTGAGGAGCAATCGATTTCTTTCCGCTCACAGATTAGATGGCTCATCACTGAGGGAAGCCAGGCAGAAATTCAGGGAGGCAGGAGCCGAAACATTCTTCCCTTCTTTGGCAGGATCTCTTCTGTGTAGCCCTGGCCGTCCTAGAACTTGCTCCTCAGACTAGGCTGGCCTCCAACTCAAAATTATCTACCTGCTTCTGCCTTCTGAATGCCAGGATTAAAAGGTGTGTACCTACATAGCTGGCTCAGCTTGTTTTCTTAGTTTTTTCCTAATATTGGAACTTATTTTTATGTGCACGAGTATTTTGCCTACACTATACGTATGTCTATGTTCCATAGCAACCATAGAGGCCAGAAGAAGATTCCCTGGGACTGGAGTTACTGATGGTTGCTAGCCATCATGTGGGTGCTGGGAATCGAACCAGGTTCACGGAAAGAGCAGACTGTGCCCTTAACCTCGAGCCATCTAACCAGCCCTCATCTGCCACCCTATAAAATTCAGGGGTGGCACTGCCGCTCCTGGGCCCTCCCATATTAATCATCAATCAAGAAAAAGAAATTCCCACAGGCCAATCTGGTGGAGCATTTTCTCAAATTTCCTCCCTTTCCCCAAATAACTACAGCTCAAACTGGTCAGTACAACTGACCCCTTGTGAATTTGACACACATCACTATTCAACTAGAACCTTTCCTTTCTCAGTGGCCCCCACCCAATATGGCACGTTAATATCAGTATAACGATATAGAACATTCCAATGTTTAAATTTCCCAGTTGTTAAAAATTCAAACATTTAAAAAATTCAGTTTCTCTTAAAACATCCAAAGTCTCTTTTAAAGTTCAACGTTTTTCTAAAATATTCAAAATCTCTGTAAACTTCCAAAGTCTAGTGGAGTTCTGTAAAATAAAAAAAGTTACATACCTTATTACTTTGAAAAGGAAAAACCAGGGCAACTATAAACAAATCAAAACAAAACTGAAGTCCAACACTGCAGAAAGTTCAGTGCTGGGACCAATGCGTGACCTGCTCTGTTTTGCCAGCTCTGCCAGCTCGTCTCCTGGGCTCAGGCCAGCTCTATTCTACAGTGGCTCTGTCCTTGGCAGTTGTCCCATGGTACTGGAATCTCCAAAATGCTGAGGTCTCTGCTACAACCTGGCTGCGCCTTCACCCATAGCTTCTCCTTCCCTCTCTTCCTTTTTTTTTTTTTTTTTTTTTGAGACAGGGTTTCTCTGTGTAGCCCTGGCTGAGCCGGACTCGCTTTGTAGACTAGGTTGGCCTCGAACTCACAGAGATCTGCCTGCCGCTCCTCTGCTGGGTTTACATGCCATGTGCCACTGTGCCTGGTCTCTCTCTCTCCTTTGTAAGGGACTCTAACCCTGCCATGTGGTGTCAGTAGACCAGGCTGGCCTCAGACTCAGAGATCCACTTGCCTCTGCCTCCCATGTGCTAGATTAAAGGCCTATGCCACCACACTGAGCTGCTGTTCTTCTCATCCCAGCTGATTCTTCAGCCCCAGCTGACCAGGATCAATTGTCCAAGCAAAGTGAAAGTTTCTCTTCAGTTGTTCATTGTTTTGAGATGGGGTCTCCCCACATAGCTCTGGCTGGTGTGGAGCTCACTATGTTGATCGGGCTGGCTCTGAACTCACAGAGATCCATCTGCTTCTACCTCCAGGGCATGAGCCACCACACCTGTTCTTGATTCAAAAGGTCAGATGTAGAATCTTTAAGGGGCTCTCAGATTTCTCTCTGTAACTTCATAAGCCAGGTGTCCTTCATCTGTCCTGCTTTCAGCATTATCTGCTAGGTTCCCACAGTAGCCTACTGAGCTCTGAGCACACAATGGCTTTTCCAGCCCAGAGTTCAAATGTAACCACAATCCTTCCCAAAACACATTGTCTGGTCTGTCACAGCAATATCTTACTCCTCCTATCAATTTCTGTCTCAGTTAGGGTTTCTTCTGCAGTTATAAAACATGATAACAAAATGCAACTTGAGGAGGATAGGGTTTATCGCATTTTACAGATCACAGCTCATCACTGAGTTGGAAGTCAGGACAGGAACTCAGGGTAGAAACCTGGAGGCAGTAACTGAAGTAGGGGCCATGAAGGAGTGCTGCTTATAAATAGGCTTGCTCAGCCTGATTTTTATTTATTATTTATTTTTTCCGAGAGGGTTTCTCTGTGTAGCCCTGGCTGTCCTGGACTCTTTGTAGACCAGGCTGGCTTTGAACTCACAGAGATATGTTTGTCTCTGCCTCCCTGAGTGCTGGGATTACACGTGTATGCCACCATGCCCCAGCTTCAGCCTGATTTCTTATATAAGTCAGAACCATCTGCTCAGGGGTGATACCTCTTACAGTGAGGTTGGCCTCCTTGATTATCAGTCAAAGAAAATATCCTACTGGCTTGCCCACAGGCCAAGCTGATGAAGCCATTTTCTCAGTTGTTCTCTCTTTCCACATGGCTCTAGCCTGAGTCGAGTTGACATAAAACTAGCCAGCACAGAAACTATATTTTGGGGAGCCTTTTGCTTTAAAAAACCTAGAGTGTGGGCTAGGGAGCTAGTCCGGACCATTAAAAGTGCTTGCAAGACAAGCCTGATGAGACTGATCCCTGGAACCTATGTAAAAAGCTGGAGAGAGATCAGGCTTTTACTCTCAGTAAAAGCCTCTAGAGGACCTGGTTCCCAGCACTCGTGCGGAGCAGCTCACAATTGCTTACAACTCTGCCTCCAGGGGATCTTAAGTTTCCTCCCTGCAGCAGACACCCACACTCACGGCACACACTTACACACGTGGACGTGTGAATACACATAATTAAAAATAACCCGTTTGGCTGGGTGTATGGCATACATCTTTAATCTCAGCACCCAGGAGGCAGAGGCTGGTAGATTTTCTATGAGTTCAATGGCAGCTTGGTCTATAAAGTGAGTTGTAGGCCAGGCTACACAGTGAGCTCCGTCTCTAAGAAAACCAAAATAAAAACCAACAAATTTTCTCGTTTTTCTAGACAGGATTTCTCTGTGTAGCCCTGGCTGTCTGGAACTCACTCTGCAGACCAGGCTGGCCTCAAACTCAGAGATCTGCCTGCCTCTGCCTCCCCAGGTCTGGGATTAAAAACGGGCACCAACATCGCCTGACCAGCCATGTTATTCTTGAGGTAAACATATGAGAGCAGACAAACTGGTATAAGAGGAGCTGGTGAGTGCATAAACCAGATGAATGTGACAAGGGACAGACACTGATCGTCACTTTCCAGCCTATTTCTTGGAAAAAGAGGAGAGTGCTGATTCTGCGTCAAGTTCTATGTGATCTGTTACACACCGCACACTTAAAGAACGTGGCAGTTTCTAGCACAGTTTGTCAGTAGTCTCGGGCAGTGTCTCATCACGCTAAAAGGCTGTAAGGGGCGCTAGGAGGGGACGTGGGTGCTCTTTCCATGGGATACTAATGTTCATAGGCATGTAGGGAGCCTTCATCAGACATTCAGACATCAGACATTCATCAGAGCCGCGTCCAAATAATTTGTGTTTCTGCCCTTCGTATTTCAAGTCTAACTTCCTAGACGACCCAGATCCAGATTTTTTTTTTTTTTTTTTTAAACAGTGCTCTGGGACATGCCATATGCTATTTAACCATGAGCTGTTACAACCACGGGGTCATTCCACATGAAATGGCACTGTGTACATAAAAGCCACCCTTACTGTTTTTTAAAATAATTTATTCAATTTTATGTGCATTAGTATGAAGGCGTCAGATCCCTTGGAATTGGAATCACAGACAGTTGTGAGCTGCCATGTGGTTGCTGGGAATTGAATTGCTGGGAAGTGCAGACGGTGCTCTTAACTACTGAGCCATCTCCCCAGCCCCCCGATGTCTCTTTAGTATCTTGACTGCATCATTCTCTCTCCTCTTCCTTTGTGAGAAGCAATCTCTCGAGGCAGCCCTCAAAGAAACTACCCTTAGGAATTAATGAGTTGAGCGGCGAAGCAGATGAAGCGTTCTTTACTAGAAATAAGGCTGCTGGAGTAGGGTAGGTGAGGGCATCTCTATCCATGTTCCCCTTAGGCTCTGCCTAACAAGTCCCAGAGACGCCCTTGCCCGAGCCCTGGCTCCAGTGCAGCCAGAATGTGGCCTCGGTCCTAGTTCCAGGCAAGGCCATGGAATTAAGCTGGGAGCCTCACCTCGCACACATCTCCACACTCAGCCTTCGGATCTTGCAGCCCCCACACAGGCCCCCGCCTCGACTCAGCTTCAGCACCGGGCTGCTTTTGCTGCAGCCGCTGCCATGGTGATGGGTCTCGCGAGAGCTGCCGCTCGCTACCGCGCACTTCTCGCGCGATCGTGGAGGTGGGAAGTATCCCGGCCTGGGGGTGGGGGTTCGCAGCACAGCTCCTGTCGCCGTCGCGGCTTCCGGTGCTAGGTGGAGGGAAGGAAGGAGGGAGCCGGGGAGCGGGCCAGCGGACCAGCTTCGCCGCGGTCGGCTTGGGGAGCGGGAGGAGGCAGCGGCCCGAGAGCCAGGCGGAACCTGCGGAGGCGGCGGTGGCAGCCGCGGCGCCGGGAGCAGGAACAGGTTCGGAGCCGGAGAGGGAAGGCGGGTCCGGGCAGGGAAGAGGGTGGGAGCCCGAAGTCCCCCGCCGAGGTCCGGTCCGCACTGCCGGGCGAGGCGCGGTGGGCAGTCCTCGCAGAGCTGGGGGCGGGGGACCCCAGCCGCACTGCTGCCGCCGCAGCTGAAGGACGCTGAGCGGGGGTGGGGGCGGGGGCCGCGCACGGATTTGTCCTCCGCCTCGCCCGAGAGGGCGACCTGGGCTGCGGAGGTGAGCTTTCGAGGGTTGGGGTTTGAGGGGGAGGCAGGCTGACCAGTGGGAGGTGATGCGGGGGCGGTGTGGCTGTTTGGATCTTTCCCTTCTGTTTAAGGGCTCCGAGGAATGTTGCCTTTTCTCTCTCCCTCCCCCGCCTGAGCTGTGGGGGGAAACCAAAGAAAAAGCCTGGCTGTGGTTATTCTCCCTCACCCATCGTGAGGCACGGGCTCTGGGCCTTAGCATCGGGGCCTACTGGTGGGGCACCGCTGCGCAGTGTTCTCACGGAGGTTGCGCTCTGCTTTGGGGTGTTGGGAAGGGCAGGTTGGGAAGAGGGCAGCAGGTGGGGAGAGGGTGGGGAGGAGGCTGGAGAAGGGGGAGGGGGACCTGAGCTAGCTTGCTTGGAGGAGAGAGGTGGGGCCTTCCTCCCCCAGGCGGAGCGGGGGCGGTCTCTTGTAAAGAGGAGGGAGCATCTTGTCACTGGCCCTGAGTTTGTGTCTTCCAATCCGCTTTTCTCTAGGAAGTACCAGGATTCCCGGAACAGAAAATGAAGCCATTGCTTACGCCAATCCTTTGAAGGAAGGAGGGGGTGGTGGGGAGGCAAAGTTCCCTGTTAAAACTCAGGGCTGATTAGTTAAGTGGTGACTCTTTTTTTTTGGAGAGACTTGTTCTTTTGGGGGGTTATAGTACTGCTGGTCTCTGGGCCAGGAAGAATGTGGTGGAGGAGTGTGTGGTTATAGCAAGAAGAAAATAGTGAGGTCATTAGGGTGAGGGAGAAGGTAACGGAAAACCTGTCTCTGCTGCTGTTGGATTGGGTCACCCTTGGGTCTGTGGCATGAAAGTTTTATTGGGAGGAGATCTGCCGCAGGAGTCTGATTGCTTGAGTCATTGCAACAGGATAGAATCTAGTCTCCGCATACCTCCGTCTCTGTCCCCAGTCAGGTAGATGGAGACTGTCTCTGCTGCCATTTTGTCTTAGACCTGTTTGGGGTAGTGTGTCGCTTGTGTGTGGCGGTGGCCAGAGGACTGGTCGTTTGAGTATTGGACCTGAGTGTGAGTGAATTGTTAAAGCTCATTCTTAGAAAGGCTCGATTTGCTTAAGTTCAGCTTTTCACAGAACGAATTGTTGACCTTAGAGGCAGCTGGAAAAGGCTCCCATGTGTCACATATCCATCTCCTGCTGGCTTGTCGGCTCTTCTTTCCTTCCCTCTCCCCACCTTACTTTGTTTGAGACAGGGTCTCTCTGTATAGTCCCCTTGTTGGCCTCAAACTCGCAGCTGCCGGCCCCAGTCTCTTGAGTTCCGAGGCCGAAACAGACCCCTACTTCCTTTTTTGAGATAAGCTGGGTTTGAACTTAATCTTGGTTTATAGGGTAGACACGGGATGGGAATGTATAGAACTCTGCGAAGTTTCTAGTTACAGCATCAGGAGAAGGGAAGGATAGCCAGTATGGTGACACAGGCCTGTAATCTCAGCATTAGGAAGATGAAGCAGGAGGATAGTGTTTTAGGCCCATCTGGGTTACATAGCAAGACTGTCTCAAACAAAATAAGTAAAAACAAAAAACCTGATGTATTTGGAGGTAGTTGAGCAGTTGAGACGTCTTGTCAGGTCTTAAAATCGACACTGTAGTATGTGTTCATCTAAACCCTTTTTCAGTCCTTAAGGACAGAGGCAGTCTCCAGTGATTAGAAGGAGAAACTTCTTTAAAACCATGTTTGTTAAGGCTGAGATTGTAACTGAGAGAAATTGTGACATCTGCTTCCTCACATAACTTTAGAAACAGATACCAAGATGCCTGAGAGTTGGCTGGGTGCGGTGGTGCACCCCTGTGATCCAGCACTCAGGGAGGCAGAGTTTTGAGGTGGGCCTGGTCTACAAAGGGAGTCCTGGACAGCCATGGCTACACAAGAGAACCCTGTCTCAAAAGGAAACAAAAGGCCTGTGAGTCAAAACATACCTGTGGGTTTGGCTTCTTTCACCATTTTGGCTGAAGGTGCTTTTGGAGACAGAAAACTGTAGTAATTGAAGGTGGGCTGTAGGAGCAGACAAAAAGGCAGTGGATTCATCTCCTGTCCATGCTGTTTTATTGTATGTATTTGCTAAAATTACTTGCTTTCACTTAGTCTCATTTTCCGTGTGCATAAATGGCACAACGGTGGCAGCTACCCAGCAGGGCTGCCGTGGGAATTAAATGAGATAATAAATGTCAAATACTGAGTATTGTAAGATGCACCAACCAGAGAGTGGGAGCTGTGCTTAACAACCTACCACGATAAGGATGGCATGAGTGCTCAGGGCGGCCTAAAAGAGAGGAAGTTCACAGAAGAGCAATTTGGTGCCCATGTGAAGGGACAGTTGTGACAGTGACTTTGAATAGACCCTTTTAAGTGGTGGCCTTCTTTCAGCCTCAGCTTTTAGAGGTGGCTCTTGCTTAAGCAGGAGGTGAAGCTGGAGCCAGGGACAGGCCAATAGCCAGCCTCTTGGATGTAAGGCCAGGGGTTATCCGGAGTAGTGTCAGGTGGGGGTGGTTTGTTTTTCAGTTTTTCCAGACAGGGGTTCTCTGTGTAGCCTTGGCTGTCCTGGACTCATGCTATAGACCAGGCTGGCCTCAAATCCACCTGCCTCTGCCTCCCCAGTGCTGGAATTCCAGGAGTGTGCTTCTGTTCCAGTGTCCGGAATGGTGTTTATTAGAAAGGTCACTGTAGGGCTGCTGAGATGGTTCAGTGGATAAAAGCTCTTGCCACCAAGTTTGAAGATTTGAGCTTGAGTCCCCACTCCTGCCCTGGCACACTTGGTAGAAGGAGACAACTGATTCTTGTAAAGATACTTTCTTGCCTCCAGACGAAATGATGTAACAGAATAGAAAAGCCAGTCTAAAGCTGGGTGTGATGAGTGTGGCCTGGATGTAATCCTGGCTCTTGGGAGGTAGAGGCCAGTGGAAGCTATGTGAGACTTCGTTTAAATAACAAGCAGCCCCCACCCCGAGTTGCTCACTGGTTAGAGTTTGGTTGGCGTCCTGTTCCCACTCCCACCTGAGGCGCTCAGGACATCTGTAGCTTCAGCTCCAGGAGATCTAGCCACCTCCGGCCTCCTGGGGCACTG
Organism: Psammomys obesus; assembly: GCF_907164565.1. Lineage (NCBI taxonomy): Eukaryota > Metazoa > Chordata > Mammalia > Rodentia > Muridae > Psammomys > Psammomys obesus. The sequence goes on from NW_026596085.1 coordinate 2,459,702, forward strand.
CACGTGTGCATGCGCACACACATAATTCGATAATAATAGTAATTCGAGGATGGGGCTGAAGAGGTAGTCGTCAGTCAAGAGCACTTGCCCTTGCAGAAGGTCCCAGTTTCCTTCCCCAGTGTCCGTTCTTTTACCTGCACGTGGGACATGGTGTACCTCTGCCCACATATAGCACATGCACACGAAATAAAAGTGTAATTAAACCTTTTTTACTGCTACAGAGATGGTTCAGGAGTTGCTCCTATCTAGTGCCCTTGTTGGGCATTTCTGACTGTCTCAGCTGGAGTTCTAGCTCAGTGTCTTCTGGGGTTTCACCTGCACTCACATTTACACCCCCCAGAATTGTTGGCACACCTTTAATCCAAGCACTAGGGAGGCAGAAGCAGGTGGATCACTGTGTTCAAGACCAGCCTGGTCTACAGTTTGTCCAGGCCAGCCAGGGCTACGTAATGAGACCCCATCTCAAATTAAAAAATAATCGTTTAGCATTTGTGAGTTTTCTGTGTTTTGACTGCGAGTGTGCCTGTAGCACACGTGCAAGGCTGAGGAGGTTAGAGGAGCTGTCACGTCACTTGGAACAAGTTACAGTGTTTGAAAGCTGCTATGGGGGTGCTGGGAACTGGTCCTGGTTCCTCTGGAAGAGCAGCCTGTACTTGGCACTGAGCCATCTTCTCCCAACCCACTTTATTTTCCCTCAGACAGGTTTCTCTGTGTGGCCCTGGCTGTCCTGGACTCGCTCTGTAGACCAGGCTGGCCTCCACCTCAGCCTGCCTCTGCCTCCTGAGTGCTGGGATTAAAGGCATGTGCCATCACCTGGCTGCAAACATTTTTTTTTTTTTTTTAAGTGAAGGCATAATATTCTAGTTTGGGAAAGAATTGTCTAAGGTGTGGTCTTCTGTGAATGTTTTCTTCTGGATTTCTAGAGAGGCTCTGTTAGAAAGGAGTGGCTTAAGACCTGAGGGCTCTCTGTTGCCATATTCCTCATAAGGGTCACATAACTGAGTGTGACAGGTCTCTTGCTGCCTTTAGCTCTCCCATCGCTGTTAAGAGCCTGGCATACATACCCTTTTATTACTTTATGTGTGAGTATCAATTATGAATGTTTTAAATTTGAAAATGGATTTAGGATGCAAGAGCATTTGCTTTCTGTTGAACATGTGATGAGGTCACATAGCCTAGGCTGGCTTCCAATGAGCTGTGTAAGATGTCTTTGAACTTATGGTTCTTCTGCCTCGGTTTCTGTGGTATGGGCATGCAGGTTGTGTAACCACGGTGGTTTATCAGTGCTAGGCTCTGGACGACCTTGTGCCTGCCAGGCGAGCACTCCACATGCTGAGCTGTGTTCCCGTTCCTGTATTTTTTCTTAAAGCATTCAGACTTCACCTGAAATAAACCTTAAAGTCTAAACATAAAGTGTTTAATTGAGAAAAGCGGGCCTGCTACGGTGATGGGGAAAGAGGGGGAACATAATTAGAACCTTTGTATGAGCAGTCTCTTCCTCCCAGCCAGCTTCCTTCCTTCCGTCTGTCTGTCTGTTAAAGTGTAATGGATCTTTTCTTCTTTTCCTTTGGGTTTTTAAAGTTTTACTTGCCAGGCAGTGGTGGTGCGCACCTTTACTCCCAGCACTCGGGGTAGAAGCAGGCACATCTCTGAGTGGTCTACACAGGGAAACCCTGTCTTGAAAAACAAAAAGGTTTTGTGTTTATGTGTATGTTTTTCTTACATGTCTGGATGTCCATCAAGTGTATGTACATCTGTGGAGGTTAGACAAAAGTGTCACATCCCCAGGAACTGGAGTTAAGATGCCGTGAGCCACCTTATGGATGCTGGGAACCAAACCTGAGTTCCGCAGGAGCAAGTGCCCTTAAAACGTTTAATTACTGTCCTGCTAGGAAGTGCTTGTGCCTGATGAGCCATCTCTACTAATTTTGAGGGAGGGTTGCATGCATTCCAGGCTGTCCTAAATTTGTTGTGTAGGCTAGAGTGGCCTCACTTCCTCCATGTGCCGAACCATCCCAGGGCCTTGCACCCTCTCAGTCCTCAGGAGCATTAGGGCTGCGAGAACATGGAACCCGCTTCTCCAGTCTGTCAAAGTCAGGAAGAGTACTGGGGCCCCCAGTGCCTTGACACTGAATGTGTTGTTACCCTCAGTGGAACCCTGTTCGGAAAGTGTCAGCCCGGTGCTTGCGCTTAAGCGTTGGGCAGACCCTTGCAGATGCAGGGCTAGTCGTCCTCATGCGGGGCTCTCAGCGTTTTCCCTGTTACGGCACACACAGGAAGTGACACCGGGCTGCAGCTAGAGCCCTGAGCTGATGGGCCTGCAGGCTCTAGTCCTGCCTCGCTACCCATTGGCTTTGTGGGCATTGTCTTCAGTTGACCTGGGGGCATCAGAGGCGCTTTGGGAAGCTTTACCTCAGGAAGTGAAACAGGCAAGTGTGGGTAGACTACATTTCTCTGTTCAAGCTCTTTAAAAGAAAAAGAAGTATTCTAGTATACAGGCATTTTGCCTGTTGCACGTGTGTGGACTACCTGCCTGTAGGGAATGTGCAGGCCAGAAGTTGTTCCATCTCCTGCAACTGGAATTAACACGATTGTTGGGTCCTCTGAGAGCAGCTGGTGCCCTCAACCACTGAGCCATCTCTCTAGTCCACTTAGGTGCTGCTAGAGTGGTCGGGTTTCTGTTTGACTTGGTCACTGAGAACAGCATCTTGTCTGCAGCTTGGGGTTCAGGTTGGTTTTAAGGCTTTCTGTTATCTGCCAGGGTTACTGATAGATTTTCAGTGATTTCTTTTTTTTTTTTTCCTTTTTCTTACTTCCTTTTTCATACATTACATCTCAGCTGACCACAGTTTCCCCTCCCTCCACTCCTCTTCTGTTTCCCTTCAGAAAAGAGCTGTCCTTCAGGGATATCAGTTGAACACGGCATAACAAGTTACAGTAAGGCTAGGCACAGACCTTCATATCAAGGCTGGACAAGGCAACCCAGTAAGAGAAAAGGAGTCCCAAGAGCAGGTGAGAGGGTCAGAGACACCTCCCATGCACACTATCAGTCCCACAAAAACACCAAGCTAACAGCCATAACATGTATGCAGAAGGCCTAGCTTAGATCCATGCAGAATATTGTCACTTTAGCCTCTGAGCCCTGCTTAGTCTACATTCTGCCGGGGTCCTTGAACCGCCCCCCCCCCCCCCCCCCCCCCCCCCCCCCCCCCCCCCCC
>NW_026596085.1:2463019-2494380 GCF_907164565.1 Psammomys obesus
CCCCCCCCCCCCCCCCCCGGCTCCTGCAATCCTTGCTTTCCCTCTTCTTCAGAGTTCCTGGAGCTCTGCCTAATGTTTGGGTGTGGGTCTCCATGTCCCCTCTATCAGTTACTGGAGGAGGCCTCCCTGAGGACGATTGAGTAGGCACTGATCTGTGAGTGTAGCAGAACATCATTAACAATCATCTCGTTGACTCTTTTTTTTTTTTTTTTTTTTTTTGCCAGTAGTGTTTGGTTCTACCCTAGGTCTCTGGGATGTCCAGTTTCTGGTTTCCTGGTTCCTGGCCAGCCAGGCAGTGTCAGGCATGGTCTCCCTCTTGTGAGGCCTCAAGTTGGACCAGTCATAGGACAGCTGAGGGGTCTATGAGATTTTTGTAGTGAGAAAAGCATAGTGTTTGGGCTCTCCACAGATAAGAACAGTCACAGAATACCTGGAGTTGTAGCAGTTGTAGGCTGTTCAGATCTTAGGACATAGAGCAGGGGGCTGGCGAAATGGCTTAGTGTTAAGGTAAGAACACTGACTGCTCTGTCAGAGGACCCAGGTTCAGTTCCCAGCACCCACGTGACAACCCTCAACTGTCTATACCTCCAGTTCCAGGGATCCAACTCTCTCTTCAGGTACCGGGCACCTTCATGGTGCCCAGCTGCACATAAAAAAACAGGATACATAAAGCAAGGCAAGCACCATAACCAGCTCAGAACAGAACCATGACTTTACCCACTGAGCCGTCTCTCTGGCTCCAAAGATTTTATTTTATTCTTTGAGATAGGGTCACACTGTGTAGCTCTGGCTGGCTTGGAACCTGCTGTGTGGACTAGGTTGACCTCAGATTCTCAAAGATCCATCTGCCTTTGCTTCCTGAATGCTGAGATTAAAGGCGTGTCTCACCACATGACACCCAGCTAGACTTTTTCCCCAGACAGAGGTTAGCCCAGAGAGCTTTGAACTTGGTGTATAGCTAAGGGGGTTTTTGACTTTATTAAAGAAATATGACTGAAATGAGCCAGGTATGAAAAGGCAGATACAAGCCGAGCAGTGGTGGTGCACACTTGCTGGGAGGCGGAGGCAGGTGGATTTCAGTGAGTTTGAGGCCAGCCTGGTCTACAAAGTGAGTCCAGGACAGCCAAGGCTACACAGAGAAACACTGTCTCAAAAAATATAAACGAATGAATGAAATACTCTAAAGTAATAAATAAATCTTTATTAAAGAAAAAAAAAGCAACCTGGAGAGAGAAGGGTTTATTTCATCTTACAGCTTGTAGTTCATCGTGAAGAGAACTCAAGGCGGGAACCTGGAGGCAGGAGCTAACACAGAGATCATGGAGGAGTGCTGGTTACTGGCTTGCTCCCATGGCTTGCCCAGTCTGCTCTCCAGGACTTATCTGTCCAGAGGTGGCGCTGTCTATGGTGGGGTGGTACCTCTCACATTTGCCTACAGACCAGTCTGATGGTGGCATTTTCTCAGTTAAGTTTCCCCTCTTCAAAGTTGATCCTAACTTGTGTCAAGTTGACCAGCTAACACAGTGCAGAAGGGGAACAGTGAGGTAAAGTTGCTGGCAGCCAGGCCTGACAACCCGAGTCCAGTCCTGGTGGTGGAAGAAGAGAACCGACTGTGACCTCCACAGGTACACACAGGTAGCCCCCCCGAAAGGAATGGCAGTTGCCATGGCTGCGTGGAGGGAGGGGGCATCTGTGCACACTGAACGCAAGCGCTACGACCTGGCATGTGAGCGTGTACAGTTTGTTTGGAAAGTTGAGACGGTCTGGAGGGTGACAGTTGCCCAGCAGTGTAGATGCACTTAGGCCATTGGGCTGTAAGCCTGAAGACTGAAAATGGCAGGCGTTCTGTGTAGCTGAGGAGTGTGCGGTAGGAGCACTTGTTTTAGTCCTCTGGCTTGTCCTTACAGGGCCTATTTTCTCCCATTTTTCTGCTCTGTCTGGTTTGTTTTTATTACTTTGGGAGGGAGGCAGCTGTGAGTCTCACGGTGTAGCCTAGGCTGACCTTTTTTGTGACCCCCCTGTCTCAGCCTCACAACAGTAGAGCTCTTCTGTGTGTCCTTTGCTTTCTTTGAGTAGGGGGAAGAGTGCTCTTCACCCTAACTTGCTTTTAAGATTTTTATTTTATGTGTGTACGTGTATGCGCAGCATGTGTGCTGGGGCCCGTGGACGTCAGAAAGGACTGTGTTGCCAGCTGGGCTCTGGCCCTCTGAACAGCTGAGTCCTCTCTGTGACCCTGGGAGTTTGGGGCTTTGTTTTGATTTGAGATAGGGCTTCATTGTGTAGCCGGCTCAGCCTCTGAACTGTTCTAGTGTCCCAGCTAACTTTTTTTTTTTTTAATAATTTTAAAAATTACATTTGGGCTGGAGAGATGGCTCAGAGGTTAAGAACACTGTTCTTCCAAAGGTCCTGAGTTCAATTTCCAGCAACCACATGGTGGTTCACAACCATCTATAGTGAGATCTGCTGCCCTCTTCTGGTAGAATGCTTTGTAAATAATAAATAAATTATATATTTTTTTAAAAATTACATTAGTTTTGTGGGGAGGGGGAGACAACTGTCATAGCACACACGTCAGGGCCAGTGGATAAACATGGGGATTGCGGGGATCAAACCCGGGTTGTCACATTGGACAAGTGCTGACCTGCTCAGCCAGCCCAGCCCTTCTTCCTTTGAGCATGTTGGCATGCGCATGGGAGTGTGCCGTGGTGTGTGTGCATGCGTGCACACAGGAGTGTGCTGAGGTGTGGGGGGCTGAAGGACAACTTTGGGGAGCATGGACAATGATATCTATATCTCTTTTTTTTTTTGTTTATCTTCTTTATTTTTTAATTTTATGTGCATTTATTTACCTGCATGTCTGTGTGGGGATATCAGGTTCCCTGGGACTGCTGTGAACTGCCATGTGGGTGCTGGGAATTGAACCCAGGTCCTCTGGGAGAACAGCCAGTGCTCGTAACCACTGAGCCATCTCTAGTTAATACCTGTTCCTTTTGAGACAGACTTTCTTGGTTAGACTGTCTAGACTGGCTGGACAGTGAGCCTCAAGGGATCTGCCTTGTCTCTTTTCTTACCGTGGGGTTACAGGTGTGTGCCACCGTAGCTGGTTATTTTAGGTGGGTTCCGGGGCTCTAACTCGGGTCCTGTGCTTTCAAGGCAAGCGTTGCAGTGGCTGCACCATCCCCTACACAGGTTTTGTTGATTTTTTTTTTTTTTTCGTTGAGACAGGGTCTCTGTAGGCTAATCTTACACGCTTGGCAGTCCTCCTGCTATGGCCTCTAGAGTGTTGAAATTACAGGCGTGAGCCACCTCCTCAGGTTTAGCATTTCATCTTTGTATTATCGACTGAAGGCTGGGCAAGAGGACATTCATGTTCTGACTTAAATATTAAAGAAAACACTCTTAGATGCTCCCAGGGAACTTTGCGCACGTCTTATTGACCGTTTCTGCATGACCATTAATGAGCCAGTCACTAGCAAGAGAAATGAATGCCTCCATACCTCTTAGTCAGGTCATTTTTCATCCCTATGAAAATGAGGAAGAGCCATCTTTGCTGAAATACATTTCATAGTCTGTGTGTCCCCAGTTTTAAACAAAATGGGGGTTTGATTAGAAGGGAAGAATGGCTATGGTAGAGGCAGCCAGGAATTTCTGTCATCTGAGGCTATCTTGGTTTTTTTTAAGCTTCAAGTCACTGTTTACATGGGTGATTTCCAAGTCCCCAGCTCACTCCTGTCTATTAGACTTCATATTTTTGCACATCAAAAATCAGTGTTTAAGGGGCTGGTGAGGTTGCTCAGTGGGTAGGAGCACAAACTGCTTTTTTCAGAGAACCCAGCCTAGGTTCCTAGCACTCAAATCAGACGACTTGAAACTCCAACTCCAACTCCAACTCTGGGGGTCTGATGTCCTCACCAGCACAGGTTCACTCGGTGCACATACCTCTGCCTACAGAGGTGTGTGTATATTTCTGTGTGTGTTAGCTGTGCTAAATCATAAATCAGACATCTTCATCCTGACCACATCTACTCCTCTCACTTTTTCTGCCTGAAGAATTGCCAGCAAGTTCCTAGGTCATCTTTGACTTTCTACTCTTCCTTCTTACATTTAATCAGTCATTGGGCCTGTGACTTGTATTTTTTTTATTTTATTTTTTTTGAGATAGTGTCGCCCTATGTGGCCCTGGCCGTCTTGCCATGTAGATCAGTCTGGCTTTGAACTTGGAGAGATCCTCCTGCCTCTTCCTCCCAAGTGCTAGTGCCAAGTGAATTCTGCCATATTGATGTTTCAAATCTATCTTTCTTCTGGTGCTATCTCTTGTTACCAAGAACTTCTAAAAAATGATTTAACTAACTTCTCATGTATGTGCATTTGCCTGCATCTTTGTAAATATACCGTATGTGTGCAGTGCTTGTGGAAAACAGAACAGGGCATCGAGCCCCCTTGAACTGAGCCACATTCTGGGGTGCTGGAAACCCAGCCCAGGTCTTGTGTAGGGGCAGCCAGTGCTCTCAGCTGCTTCCAGCCCCTGGTTAGGAACTCGATTTCTCGTTTGTGTTATCGTACTTGTCAAGTAGTCTTTGCTTTCAGCCTTGCCCTCTTTGAATTCAGCTGTGAGGCTGCTGGAGTATCTTTCTGCAAGCTTGTTTGCCTGTTACTCTGCCTGTAGTTTTTCGGGTCCTTCCTGTTCTGTCCCCTCCCTGTCTTTCCAGTATCATCCCTTATCACTTCCATTTAGCTACAGCCAAATAAATTACTTCCCAATTGCACATGGTCCTGACCAATAAAATATGTGATCTGTAACTCTAATCTTTATGTCCTTGCACAGACTGTTTTTTTTTATATTCATTCCCACTTTATTATTTGCTTATTTTTTTTTCTTCCTTTAGTGCAGGTATGTTCTGAGAGTCATGTCTGGGAATTACCCTTTACTTTGTCTTTTTTCCAGGCTGGCCTGGAAGTTGTTATGTAGCCAAGGGTGACCTTGAAGTTGTAGTGTTTCTTTGCCTCCATCTTTCCAGTGCTGGAACTATACTTGTGTGCCTGTGTGCACAGTTCTAGAACTGAGCCAGCACTTTCTGCATGAAGGCGGACGCTCTACAGCAGGGTTCCTGCTCTGTCCCATCGCCCTTGCTCATCCTCATCCTTTGATGAGTCATGGTAGCAGACAAAAGAAGGGATTTGCTGGCTTAGAATTTACTAAGATACCAATGCGTTTTTGTGTTCTGACTTAAGTGTTCTCGAGACAACACTTAAAATTTACAGATGTCTTCAGGCATGGTGGTACATAATTTTAACCTCAGCACTTGGGAGGCAGAGGCAGACAGATCTCTTGTCAGGCCAGCCAGGGTTATATAAATCCTGACTTGAAAAGAGAAGACAAGGGCTGGAGAGATGCGGATCTGAAGTCTGCTGCATTTGAAGCATTTTAGGATACATTGCTGGTCCATCATTGTAATCAGATGGGGGAGTGTGTGGCTGACCGGGCTGTTTACCATCACGACGTCCTGAAGGTTGAAGCCGCCATGTTTTCTGCAAAACACATAGCCAAGATAGCTGAGCAGCCAGCTGTAGCAAAAGCTGCCCTTCCTGGGAGTGGAGGGGTGGGAGTGGATGTGGTTCTCGGATGAGGACACCCTCAGATGAGCTTTAAAACAGTGTCCTTGAGTGAACTCTTGTAGCCAGTAACACTGTACTAGAGCACAATTTTGGAGTTCCTGTTATTTTTGCCTCTGATCAACAGAGGCAGTGTTGATGAATGTAAAATAGAATGTTGAGATGCTCTGTTAAGAGATATTACTATAGTCTATTTCGTTTTGAGCAATATTTTCTGTTTTAACTGTAATGTGGTTTCCAACAGTCCCTGGAACCTTGGCCATTTGCCCCATCGGCACAGGGGTACCATCTTTGTGTGGTGAAGGGAAGTAACTTCGGTACATGACCAGCTTTTACCTGTGTTTTTTGTTCTTGTTTTTTTTTTTTTTCTAGGAATGTATTCTGATGCAAGGAATCACACAGGGTTAGAGAAATAGCTCAGCCCTAAAACAGCTAAGGTTTATAACCAGGGAGATAAAATTGTCTGTTATGTGGAGACTTGTGTTGTCAGCTCATTGCTAAATGCTGCCACTCTCCTAGTGATGGGGATAGTGTACTGTGTTTTAGTTGGCAGAAAGGGCTAGAGAAAGCCAAAAGCTAGCCTCTCCTTTGGAATGCTGAGCCAAGCTCCTAATTATGCTAAAAGGGAGTCAGACCCTGGCTGCTCCAGGGGTGTGCTTACTTGTTGTCATGTATTTAATCAGGTCTCCATTGGCTTCATTTGCATGTTAACAGAAAGGGGAAATGTCACCAATTTTGCTCTAGTCCTTTATGGATGTTCCTCAAACATCTGGGGTCAACTCTGTATGGGAAATGGCCAATACTGCCCGCCCCTCCTGCACAAGTCAAATTGTACCCAGCTTTATTAAAGACACTTTTACAAATAGTCATAGTGTTTCAGGAGAGACAGTCCTGAACCGCACAGAGTTTTCAGATTCCCTTGTGGAATACCAGAGTCGGAAGGGCACTGTAAAGTCAAGGGTCTTGGTTGGGAAGCACTTGTCTGGGCGTGCGGATGCTGGTGCGATCTCGGCACAGCTCGTCCCCAGCTGGTACTTTGAGGCAGTTTAGGAGCTTGGGTTGTATGATGTCGTCTCTTCCCCCTAAAAACAACCCAGCGAAGCCTTTGTTACTCTGAATAGAGAGAGTTTACAGTAAGGATTGACCTGTCCTGTTAAGTATGTGGTTAAACATTGGTGAACCAGTGATAGCGTTCAGGACGTGAGAGGCAAAGGGCAGTTCTCAGTCTGAAGAGCCACATCCTCAGAAGAGGAGAAACCACCATGTAAGTGACATCACCTCTACTCCAGATTCCCTGACACACATAAGGACAAAGCCTGTTTTTACCGGTCAGACTCTACCAGGTCTCTGGCTTTAAAGCATTAAGTCTGTGTTAGTGGTGGACAGGGAGGAGGACATAAAGATGAGTTTTTAGGAGCCTCTGAGCTAGCTCCGCAGGTCAAGGCACTTGCCACCAGGTGTGAAGACCTGAGCTTGATTCCTAGCATCCATGTGGTGAAAGGAGAGAACCAACTCCTCCCGTTGTCTTCTGACCTGTGTGTGCGTGCCACGTGTGCACTTGGCACACACAAATAAGTTAACATAAAACTATTTTGAGTGTTCCCGTGGGACAAGGCCTTTGTGCTATGGTGGTTCCTACACGTGTCAGCATCAGGGAATCTCCTCCTGGGGGCCAAGAAAAGTCCATCAAACTCTCAAAGGTGTTTTCTCCGTGTCAGTCCAGCTTAGGGGACATTATTCATCTGTTTTTCCCCCAAACAAAAAGTCACCCCCTTTTTAACGACATTTACTTGTGTGTATGTGCATGTCCCGCATGCTGCCGTGTGTGAGGTGTAGAGCACAGCTCTCGAGTTGAGTTTGCTTTGCTGTGGTCCTGGGGGCCTAACTCAGGTGATCACACCTGGCAACAAGTGTCGCCCAGCTGAGCCACCTTGCTGCCCACAGAGGATTGTTCTGTGTGCTGACAGTAAGGCTTAAAAGTAAGGCCAAGTGTATAGTCACTAGAAATCCAGTTTTTAAGAGGGTGCACCTCAGGGAGACAGACACTGTGAATTGCTGTGAGTTTGAGGCCAGCCTGGTCTACAAAGCGAGTCCAGGACAGCCAAGGCTACACAGAGAAACCCTGTCTCAAAAAAAAGGGGGTGGGAGGAATGTACAGACAGGGCTGGCGAGCCGGTACTTAAGAGCCCAGGTTGCTCTTGGAGAAGACCAGGGTTTGATTCAGTAACGAGGTCCGAGGCCCTCTTCTGGTTCTTCTGGCACCAGCCATGCACATGAAATACATGCATACAGGCTCCCCTTACACAAAATCGAAAAAACAGTAATAATTATTTTTAAATGCTCACATTTTTATTGTCATCTCTACCACTTCCAGATTTCTATACCTAGTCTGTTTGACACCAGAATTTTCTCCAGGTTTATTTCTGCCCTTGCCATCATTGGCTTCCTCCATTTCCCTCTGGGTGTCTTGTCTGCTTGTCTTTAGGGGTCTTTTGAAAGAGGCTCAGACTAGCTTTGGAGAAGCAGGTTTAGCAGACAGCTTTGTGGCTCTTGTCTGTGTCTTGTTCATAACATTGGCTTTATTTCCATTGATGACCCCTCCAGTCTTTGTTTTGGGTATATGGTGACAAAAGACAATAGGCACTGAACATGGAGATGGTAATGGAGGTGGCTTTGGAAGGAGGTTCATTCTTGATGATTCCCCCCCCCCACACACACACACATTAGCTAGAACTCCCGTAGCCCAGACTGGCATCAAACTTGATAGATAGCTGTGGGTGGCCTTGAACTTCTGATCCTCTGGCCTCCAGGTTTTGAGTATTGGGATCATAGGCATATATCATAGGCATATATTGACAGCACATTTGATCGACTAACATAGATACATAGTACATACGTAGATAGATAACCAATCCTGCTGAACAGAAGAAATGATACAGGCATCTCTCAGATTGAGGCTCAAGTCAATACGCATGATGGAACATTCACAGTGATCTAATCGTGGGAATAAAGACGGGCCCCAAGTCAGTAAAGGATCTAGATCTTGCAGAGGAGATTACATTTTAATTAGGGAGATGATCATGTGCCAGTTTATAAGAAAGCAAGCTTCACAAGGTAGTGTGTGCTGCATGCGAGATTCACATCTTTCAGGGCCCTTCAGAGGCATGCTGTGGCACAGAAGCAGGCGTAGTCATTTCTCTTTCCCCAAGCCATCCTGCTTCTACTTCACGGAGCTTGGGCTAGAGGCATGTGTCTCCATTGTCTTTGAACTGTGATGTCAGCATGACAGTTGAGCAGAGAAGTGGAGCAGAGGGCTGTTTTCAGGTTCAGGCTATTTTCAGGTAAGGGGTAACTGGCTGCTGGTTTTCTCTTTCAGCAACTATTCTCACTGTGATCAGTACTAGTTCGGTCATGAAGGGCAATGAGAAATGTATGGCCCAAGTCTAAGATCTCTGCCAGAACCTAATAACAAACCTTCAGCAAATATCTCTTTACTTGATCCCCCAAAACCTGGAGGTTTTCATTGTGGAGGTCATGGTACCAGAAATCCACCTGCTATAGGTGCCAAGGTTGTCTTGTCCTGATCCCTTCTCCCTGCCCTCACCTTAGGAATGTGCAAGAGAGCCTTAGAGCTGACTGGGTGAGTTGAGGGAGGACAGGGGCCAGGGCTGGCTAGTGGGCACCATGGATGAGGTTGAGCCCTAAAAATTGAACCACGCCCTGTCCCTGGGGTATGAGCTTTGTGGGACACAGGCAGGGCTCATCTGGAAAACCCAAGAGAGCCACACCTGGCTCATTAGCAGGTGTCTGGGGTGTCTGAAGATGAAACACTCTAGTGCATTCATTTCTTTTTTATTCTTGAGCAACCTAGTACTTCGATCTCCAGGGGCTATTAATCTAACTTCTGTGCATTAGTCTGGAATTTGCTACAGACGAGGAGAAGAAAACAAAACAACAAAAATAAGCCTGAAGAAGTTTTCAAAAAGTAACTAAACTCTCAGCAGACTGTCTTTGCTTTGTAAATAGGTGTCTTCATCATCTGCTTTACACATTAGATGCACTGTCTTGACCTGTTCCTTCGCCTTCTGGGTTTGGGGGGTGTGTGTCACTGGTTTCCAGACCCTATCGAGTGCCAGCAGCTAGCATATGGTGATTGCCAAATAAACTGCCCGCTGACATGTGCTTCCTGAGGCAGAGAACTGGCTGGCATGGATGGTTCTGAACGCCCATCCTATGATTGTTTCAGAGATGACTCCTAAGCCACCTGTAATCTTAGTGCTTGGGAGGTGGAGGTAAGAGCAGAAGTTTATTCTTGGCTATATAGTGAATTTGAGGCCAGCCTAGGCAACTGAGACCCCAGCTCAAACATTTTAAAGTGGACTCGGTAGGTAAGGGCACTTGCTCTTGCAGGAGTCCTGGGTCGTTCTCGGCACTCACATAGCAGCTCACAACTGATCTCTCTCTTTTTTTTTTAAGAGATTTATTATTTTATGTATTTTGTGTGTATGAATATTCACTCTGTATGTCTACACACCAGAAGAGGACATTGGATTCCATTATAGATGGTTATGAGCAGCCATATGGTTCCTGGGAATTGAACACAGGTCCTTTGGAAGAGCAGCACCTGCTCTTAATCACTGAGTCCTCATTTTAGCCCCATCACAACCATTCATAATTCCAGTGGAATCTAATGCCTTCTGGGGGCACAAGGACACACCTGGCACAGACAAATATGCAAGCAAAATAACTCATACCTAAAGTAAAATAGGTAAATGTAAAAGCAATAGAACATTTCAAAGCGTCTTTTGTTTGTGTGGGCGGTGGGCTTGGTTTGAGAGCTGGTCTTGCTGAGGAACTGGCTTGAAGCTTGAGGTTCTTCTGGCTCCACTTCCTGATGGAATAGGTGTGAGCTGGCACACCTGCCTCGCTGGCCATCTGCGCTGTCCTGTGAGTGGAGGGGCATGAACGCATAAGTGCATGCTTTGTCTGCTGGGAGCAGACTGGAATGAATGCTGAATTGCATCAAGCACGGCTCTAGCTTTTAGGAGTGCAGTGCTGCAGGGCTTCGCTTGTGCTAACAGGGAACTTGAAGCAGCCAAAAGTTTTGAACAGAAGAACCAAATGGTCTGGTTTGCCCTTTAAAATCACTGTGGCTGAGCTGGGCACACCTTTAATCCCAGCACTTGGGAAGCAGAAGCAGGCGGACCTCTAAGTTGGAGGCCAGCCTGGTCTGCTGAGTGAGTTCCAGGACAGCCAGGGCTACACAGAGAAACCCTGTTTCAAACAACAACAACAAAAATGCCTCTGGCTTTTTATGGGTGGGCCAAAGAGAGCAAAGCCTTTCCCTACTCTCCCAGCCAAGGACATAGTTGTATGCAGTTCAGAGTATAAAATAGCTTTTTGTTTTGTTTTGTTTGTTTAAAACGGGGTTTCTCTGTGTAGCCTTGCCTATCCTGGACTTTGTGGACCATGCTGGCCTTGAACTCACAGAGATCCTCCTGCCTCTGTTTCCCTGAGTGCTGGGATTACAGGCCTGCACCACCCTGCTCAAGATGAGCTTCTTTTAGGAGTCATGAGTGGTATTTTTCTTCCTCATTTACATGGGTATGGAAGGAAAATGGAGTTACAGAGTTACAGGCAAGGAAGGAAGTCTCTCGACTAGAGCAGTTCGTAAACCTTGGGAACCTGGCAAGCCTGAGCCTTGTCAGGAGTTAGAGCCACTCCTCATTCCACCCTGCTCCACCCTTTGCAGAAGTCACAGGGTAAGGTTGGAGGAGGGAGTGGTAAAGGGGTTTACAGTGCTCTGGGCTGTAACAGAGAACACCAGAACTGATTTTAGAAATCAACTAGAACCCTTTTAGGATCTGCAAAGGTGAAGTAAGGAGTCTTGGTCGAGTCACTGTAAGAGATCAGTGGCATAGCCAGAGAAGGGCATATCTCTGCTTTGCCTCTGCTCTCAAAAGTTCAGTCTGAGTGTGATGGCCTTGGAGTCATAGTCCCTTCTGTGGTTGAACCAGTAGTGAATGAACTCCAGCTATAACTTTGGCAAATTCTGTGACTGTGAAGTCCTTACAAGTGATATGTGTTTCCTTTGTTCAGGATCAAACCTCCATACCAGGGACCAGGCTGAAACCAGACTACTACTGCCCCTACCTGGGCCCCGTGGAAAGCAGACACTGTAATCATGGGCAATATCTTTGGGAACCTTCTGAAGAGTCTGATTGGAAAGAAGGAGATGCGCATCCTGATGGTGGGCCTGGATGCTGCAGGAAAGACCACCATCCTGTATAAGCTGAAACTTGGGGAGATTGTCACCACCATCCCCACCATTGGTAAGGCGAGCTTGTTTGTGGGCTGAGGGAGGCCGGGGCTCCTCCTGATCTCCCACCTGGCCTGCTCTCCCCAGGCAAGCCCATACATTTCGTGGGCTTCAGAGAGAGTGTCTGTTTAACTTTGGCAGGTACTGGAGCTGCCGTTTGCCCACCTGCCCTGGCCCTCCCTGATGCGGGAACTTCCGCAGCCTGGCACTCAGCAGTTACCCTCAGGCATTAGAGTTGGTTTGTTCTGTGTGTTGTTTGGAAAGCAGGTGAAGGGCTTTGATGTTCCTGCCAGAGGCCTGGACTTGCTTTGGTTTAGATCTTCAGTAGAAATCTTGGTTAAGCCCTACCCATGTGAGGGAGAGCATTTGCTGCAAACATGGGGGCTGTGGGTCATCACCCTGAGCTCGTTACACTTGGGGCTCCAGCACTGTAGCTCATGTCTCACTTTTTCCCTCTGCCTCTCAGCCCCGCATCCTAGCGTAGATACAGTTAGTGATGGAGGGACAGAGCAGAGTCGTTTCTTTGTAGAATGGAGGACCAGAATCTGCATGAACAGGGGAGAAGGTGGCTCATAACTACCCAGGCAGCCATGCACCTTCTGATCAGACCTCACTGTTTGACTTCTTAGCTCTTCCTTCCTAAAATAATACATATATTATAATAATATGTGGATGTTTATTTTATGTATGGGTTTATGTTTTGCATGTATGTATATATGTCCATGCAACATATGTATGTATGTGACTAATGAGCGTGGAGGTAGTAGAGGCATCAGATCCCCTGGAGCTGGAGTTATGGATGGTTGTGAGCTACTTTGTGAGCGCTGGGAACTAAACCCCAGCCTTTTTGAAAACAAGTGCTCTTGACCACTGAACCATCTCTCCAGTCCTTTTAGATTTTTTTTTTTTTTTTTTTTTAGGCTATGCAGGTCAAGGATTATGAGGTCCCAGAATCCCTTAAGCTTTTTGTCTTTGGTGTCACATTCAAAGCTGAGAAGAAATGGGAGTAAACTGAATGGATCTTATTTGTAGGTCTGGTGTTTGAGGCCAGTGGCCATTGACTTTTTTTTTTCCCCCTCCAAAGGGTTTAATGTGGAGACAGTGGAATATAAGAATATCAGCTTCACAGTATGGGACGTAGGTGGCCAGGATAAGATCCGGCCCCTCTGGAGACACTACTTCCAGAACACCCAAGGTATGGTAGACAAACTTCCCGGGATTGACATTGCTTTGCTAGGCTTTTGCAGAGCATGGCTGTTTTCTTTGTCCTGGGTAGCCATCCCTTTCCCTGATGCAGCTCCTGGGAGTGGAGAGAGGGGAACGTGCGTTTGGAGGGTGAGGGATAGGACAGGAGACATCTGTCACCTCTGTGTGTCCCACGCTCTCTCTGCTCTGTAGGCTTGATATTTGTGGTTGACAGCAACGACCGGGAGCGGGTAAACGAGGCCCGAGAAGAGCTGATGCGGATGCTGGCCGAGGACGAGCTTCGTGATGCTGTGCTGCTCGTGTTTGCAAACAAGCAGGTGGGAGAGAGCAGCCTGGCTGTAGAAATCCGGGGCCTTGGGGCTCGTTTTATAGGCGTGAACTGCTGCTGTCGGGTTGGCAGTGTGGGGATTCGAGCCTCTGGCTGCTTCGTGCCCCTTTCCTTGTTCCCAGCCCAGGGTGTTGGGCAGCATTTTAGTCCTGGGGACGAATGTGGCAGAGCTGCCTCTGCCGGGTTCTTATTTTCCCTGGGGTGCACTGTAGGAACTGGCCTTGCTCCTGCTGTCAGACTTGCTTCTTTGGCCATCTGACTCACACATGTTTGAAACCCTCGGCCTCCTCTATCTAGTTCACTGGCTTCGGTGTTCTGGCACTACTGGGCCTGGAGTAGTTCCTCCAGATCCTGAGCTGGGTTTCCTGAGATGAAGGAGGTGGCAGCCACACATGCCTTTGGTAAATGGGTGCTCTAGCAGCCTTCGAAAGATCCTGAGGTATCTTTGTGTGTCTCCCTTGCACTGCAGGATTTGCCGAATGCTATGAATGCTGCTGAAATCACAGACAAGCTGGGGCTGCATTCTCTGCGTCACCGCAATTGGTACATTCAGGCCACCTGTGCTACCAGCGGGGACGGGCTGTATGAAGGCTTGGACTGGCTGGCCAATCAGCTCAAAAACAAGAAGTGAGAGCCAGGCAGCCCTATCCGACCACCCCACCCTCTCCTGACACACCTGTTGTCTCCCTACCCCACCTTCCCCTTTCTTCCTCTTAAAAGTGTGGCCAAGGTCCTGGGTATCACATCCACATGCTCAGCAAGAACCTTGCCTCCCGTGCCTCCCTCTCTCCTTCCCGGTCCACTGACATGATCAGCCCCCAACTGCTGTCCTGATGATGAACCATTCCAATTTACTGGATTTAAAACAAAATGAGGCTGTTATGGTTTCCTGGGGTGGTCCCCCTTGGTTTCAGGAGGAGGAGTGGGTGTTCTCTCTGTTGCTGTGTGGCACTGGTTGCTGTGCTCTTGGCATCTGAGCCCCTTCTGTGTCTCCCCGGCCATTCTCCTCCCTGTCCTCCTTTCCTTCTGCACCCTCTCCTCTTCTCCATGGAAACCGCACGGGCCTCTCTGTGTGCGTGCATGTGTGCGCCTGTATATCCGTGTAGAGAGAGATATGTGGAGGTCGGGGGAGGGAGGGGCGTCCAGCCAGGACACTGTGCACTGGAGCCTATCATCCGCCTTCCGTGTTGGGAGATAAGGGGGTGTGGGCGGGTGCATCGCTCTCCTCTCTGCAGGGGCGTACCTGGATGTTAGGCTCGAGGATGGGCTCTGCAGCCATCTTCCTTAAACTCCTCCTCCTCTGTGAGCGCATGAAATGGCACTGATCTCTGGATGACTGTTCTAAGGAGTTGCCGTTCTACTCTGCCTCATTAGTAGGAAGGAGAGTGGAGCCCCTCATTTTGACTAGTCCGGAGTGTTGTATTGATTCTCCCCCACTCTCCTTAAGTCTGCTCGCCAGGAGCTCAGAGGGAGGTGGGTTAGTGGGACCTGGTGTATTTGGGACCTGAGTGTTGAGGGGTGGAATGTGGTCTGGGGAAGGCCTCCAGGCACAGAGAAGTCCTGTTCCTGCCTCCTGTACTTTCCTCAGTCTTCTGGTCTTGGGCTGGGTGGTTCCATCTGTCCTTTGTCAGAGATTTGCTCCCTTAGTAGCCCTGCTGGCCTAACAAGGACTGACCAGGTGGAGTAATAGCAGACCTAGTATCAACGCCTGTTTTCCACTTCTCTGTCTAGCTCAGGACAGCTGAGAGATGACTTTGTGTTCGTGGGCCTTTCGCAGTCCTCACTGTCCTCCCCTCCTTCCTGGCAGCGCTCCCCAGTCCTCACACACTGTCCCTGAGTAGGTCTGCGGGGTTGGAATGGAGGAAACAGGCCCCCGCGTGACTAGTGCCAGGACAGTGGTCTTCAGGGCCCTCCCTCCAGCATTCTGAAGTTCTGCTGCTGCTGCTGCTGCAGCACTGTTGAGGGCACTTGTCCTTTAGGCTATGACCTGGGTTCTGACTTGTCACTGCACTGAAGCTGTGGCTGTTCTGTGGGCTCCTGTGTGTGCTGGCTGCGCCCTGAGCTCCAGAGCAGCTGCCCGTGACCTCTCTGCCAAGGTTAGGACCCTGGGCTCTGCAGCATGGCTAAGGGCCCTTCCCAGGAGGGCCGTTCTGAGCCAGGTTTCCTGCCACCTTTGTGGACAGCAGGCAGATCAGTTCCTCATCCTGCCCCAGCTGAAGTGTGAGGTCCAGGGCCTCTCCCCCAGTGCAGATAGTGCTGTTACCCCAGCTGCCGTGTGACTGTACTCTAGACCTGTGTGTGTGTGTGTGTGTGCGCGCGTGTGTGTGTGATCTGTACGTGGGGGTGCCAGGGGTCGTTCCTTTTTAAAATGGGTTCTTTCCTCTCACTCCAGACACTGCCCTTCACACTTCCTTTGCTGTCTTCTGTTTATGTCCCACCTCTGTTGCTGCTCTGTGAGCTCTTTGCCTTCTCTGTTCATTTACGATTGTTGCCTGTTTGTCCTCTTCCTTGTGTTGTCTTCTATTTGGTTTTCTGCTCTATCTTTGTGATTGGTGAGGACTCTGCCTCGTTCTCTGCCACTTTCTGAACTTCCCCGCTTAGATGCTACTTGCAAATAGGTTTTGTACATTGCAGGCTTCGTTCCACTCCTCTGTTCCTTACCGCAGCGTCTTATTTTTCTCCACCTCCTGGAACCTCCGGAGGCTGAGCAGGCTGAAGCAGCCTTGAATGTTGCCTTGGTGCTGCTCCAGATTTGTCCAGCAGGGGGCAGTAACATCTTGGTAGCATCTCGGGCTCTTGCGGGGAGAGGGGAGATGTTTCTACATTCCCTTTCAGCTAACCGGTCTTTGGGTTAGGTGTTTCATTCTGTTTTTGTGAGCTCCTTCTCTTGCTTTTCTCAAGTTGGTTTAATTTTTTTTTCTTCCTTGTTCTAAGCTTTTTTTCTAGGGACTCCCCCTTTCCTCTGCCTCCCAGATTTGTGGTGTTACAGTGGTGTCTGCAGTTCTGAAGTGGGTTTTTCTTTTTCCTTTTTCTGGAATGTAGACTGTATATGTTTAATAACTCACCTTCTTTATCCTTTCTCAAAAGTGTGGGATAATGCAGCGACTGTGACCCTGGTTGGAAATTAAACTTGTTTTATGCAGCTTTGGAGCAGCCCTTCATCCTTGTGCAGCAGCTGTGCGGACAGTCCCTCTCCACACTGGCCATTTGCTCTGCAGAGGCGGGAGGGAGTCATGGGGGAGCTCAAATGGATTATGATCCCTTCTTCCCGTCACACCCTGAAGGGTGCCCGAAGGGATCAGGAGCGTGAGGGCTCTAGGACTCATCGTGAAGAGCTCGGCCAGGGTTCACGTCTGTTGGTAGATGTTCGGGTGGGGCCCAGGCGGCCGCATGTCGGTTATAGCAGATGTTTGCATTAGTTAGGGGGCCCAGCATGGACTGCGTAAAAGGCCACAGCATGAGGAAGCTTGAGAGCCACTGCCTGAGGGACTAACACAATTGGAAGGCCCGGAACTACTTCCTCTAGTCGTGGCTCTTTTCAACCCTGGAAATTAGGGGTTTGTAGTCCTAATATGGCTACTCTCTGCAGGGAAGCCTCTCCTCTCTGTAGACTGAGTTTGGATCCTACGTCCTGTGTGAAGTATTTTACCTGTATTATTTCAATTCTTCTCCCTTTCTTGATAGTTTTCCTCTCAGCCTCTCTTTCTCCCTCTCCTCCCTCTCCCCTAACCCCTCGTTACTGTCATCCCCCTCAAGAACCAGTGCTTTTTGCCCATTTCTCTGACTTCCAAACCACTTAACCAGGCAGCCCTTAGCCAGCCCTCTTATCTTCCCTGAAAATCCAACGGCATTTTCCTTTCTTTAGGGGTCCTCCAAGCGTTTACAGCTAAAAAGTTAGGCACTTCTGTCTCAAGTGCTTTATTTATTTGTTCATAAAAATCACTTCCTGAGCTGTAGTATTTTTTTTGTTTGTTTATTTTATTGTGTTTTGTTTTGAGATAGGGTCTCAGTATAGCCCAGCCTGACCTCAAACTGGTTGGTTGGTTGGTTGGTTGGTTGGTTGGTTGGTTGGTTGGTTGGTTGGTTTTTGAGACAGGATAGCCCTGGCTGTCGTGGAACTCTCTCTTATAGACCAGGAAGGCCTTGAACTCAGACTCGGAGAGATCCACCTGCCTCTGACTCCTGAGCACTGGAACTAAAGGTGTGCACCTTCAGCACAGCTGCCACCACCACCGCCACGACCTAGCTTGCTGCCTTTGTCCCCCAGGTGTTGGATTGCAGGCGTGTGCCTGTAAACCTATCGTCAGCTGTATTAGTATTAATAAGCTCCTATTATTAGTCTTTTCATAAGACATGGTGGTACATGCCTGTAATAGCAGCACTCGGGAAGCAGAGGCAGGAAGATCTCTGAAAGTTTGAGGTTAGTCTGGTGTATATCTGTCTTATCCCTCCTCTTCCCACTGTCACAAAAAGTAAATAATAACAACTTAGCTGAATAGCAGGCTAGTGGAAGAGTCTTCACACAACTTGGAGAAGCAGGTGACTGGTTCTTTCCTGGCCCTTAGTTATTCACATTCAAGGGAGGTAGGGGAGCCCCCTGGCTGTGGCTCTTGACCAAACTTACCAGCTTTGAAGTATATAGGATAAAGGTGAAGGTGAGTCTGTGTACCTGATCCTTAGGTTGCTTCCCAAGGCTTGTTTGTCATGATTTCACAAAGGACCCAGATCCAAGTGTAATCTGGATTCAGAATAATTCCAAAATGTATCTGGAGGAAATTAATGGGCTTAGATCAGCCCAGTGGATGAAAGGCAAAACTGTCCCCTTCAGAAGGACGTGTTTCTTATCATTGAGATGCAGCATTTGAAGCTTCTGGGGACTCCTGCATTTAACCCGCCAGGTCAAGCACACACATTCAGTTAGGACAGAATGCGAGCAGAAATTTTCTCTGGTTTTGGGCATTTGTTTAAGATGGGTCAAGCCAATTTCAGGATGCTCTGGAATTGTGGCATCTTGGGAATGGCCGAGGAGGATGCCCCTCCCTTCCTGCTGGTCCCTGGGCAGGCTGTCAACAGTAAGCACCATCTTTGGTTCTCTCGAACCAGTAGCTGCAGAGGTGGCATGCCCTGCTGGTCACTGGGGAATGACAGAATCCAAGTGCTTTCCATCCTCTGCAGGTTTTTCTGATTGGGTTCCCTGACCCAATTAGAAGATGGCTGGAATGGGTAGGAATGACCCTGAGTTCTTGAGAAAGGTACCAAGGGTTAGGGCCAAGGCAGTGGAAACCTTGAGCACGGCAAAGAGGCACAGTTGGTGAAGGCAGGGAGGGTCTGGAAGCCAGGAAGTTATCAGAACTGTTAGCTGTGAAAGCTGGAAGGCAAGGGCCTGCCCGCCCCATGTGTGTGTCACTTTGGCTGCCAGCTGGGGGAGCGCCTCTGGGCTGTGAGAGCCAGAGCAGCTCTTAAGCTGGGTTTGAATACAGGCAGGACACCGCAGACAAAACTGCTGTGCACACAGCTGAGCAGCTCTCTACACAGCCTTCCTGTCACTAACTTCCCTCACAAGCCCTCCCTGCAAGCATGCTGCCAGCCAGACCAGGCAGGAGGTTTGGCATTAAGCCTTTCACCTGTGCCCCACCATCCCCTCCTCCATCCTGTGCATTGAGACGCCGGGCTGTGGCTTTCTGGTAGATCACTTGGCAGGAGGCCCTGGGTTTGATCCCTGGTGCAGCATACACAAACCAACTATCTTGGTGAGGACATTGCTAGGACAGATAGAGTGCAGAGACTCAAGGAACAGAAGGCTTATGGCCATGAATCACAGGAACGTACTCTGGTTTTCAGTTAAAATACAGCAAAAAGCATACTGCTACAGGGTATAGATAGGATAGGAAGATCTGCCCTGTCCTTGCCACATCTTGCATGGATGGAGGGTTGGTGTTCTTGGTGAGAGCACCCAAGGGATTTGGGAGCTAACTGCTTTGTTCTTGGATGCTTGAATGTGTAAGTCATACCTAACGGCTGGTGGAGGATGGGCTTCAGGAGTTCAAAGCCCTGTGTTCTATTCACAGTTCCAAAAAAACAACAACAACAACAGAAAATAAGGCCTGGATCCAGTCCCTAAGTGGCAGTAGGGGTTGTGGGGAGCAGTTCCCTGTGTACACCTGTCTGCTGTAGGCAACTGAGTCCTGCTGGAATCTCCACTTGTGCACCTAGGCTGGGCCAGGCCAGCTTTCAGAATCAATTCACTTTCCTTTTTAGTCCAAAGGAAGTGATTCCTCCTGGTCCATGTCTGGGGCATTACGAAATTGCCCTGGGTGGGTTGGTAAAAGTTTTTTATTTTTGTATTTTTCTGGCCCTCCTGGCCTGCAACTTGCTACACAGTGTATCTGCCTGTGCCATTCTTCTGAGGTTAAAGGCACACCACCGTGCTCAGCCCCTCAGGAGCTACTGTTTGAAATAGTTACCCTTTTCTTCTACTGCCTTCCCTTACCCTACCCGCCCTCCATTCATGAGCCTTACAGAGCCCCAGAGCCTAGACAGCCGTCTACCTGTGTGCCACATTCCAGTTAGCCACTGCTGTGTGCTGCCCAGACGCTTCGGGTGTTCCTGTTTAAGGCTCACTGCCGCCAGCTCTTACCTTCCTCTCCGTGGGCTTCTCTTTACCTTCAGTTAGCCATGCTGGTCCCCGCATCTCTTCCAGACATTTGGCTCTTTGCCTTTAACACTTTCTTCTCTCTTGTTTAAAAAAAAAAAAAAAATGCTGGGTGTAGTGGTGCAAGCTTTTAATTCCAGAACTCAGGAGCAGAAGCAGGTGGATCTCTGTAAGTTTAAGGCCAGCCTGGTCTACAGAGAATACCGTGACAGCCAGGGCTACACAGAGAAACCCTGTCTCAAAAAACAATTCCACATTAAGGGGTTAGGGATGTAGCCCAGTGGGTGGTATCTTGCTTAGTATGATAAGGCCCTGGTTACCCAGCACTGCATAAGAGCAGATGCTATAACCTCAGCATTTGGAGACAAAGGCAGCCTTGGCTACATAATGAGTTTGAGGTTAACCTGGGGTACATGAGGACTATCTAAAAAACAAAAAATATCATTTAAGAGTATCTCAGACAGAATTCTGGAGGCAGAGGCAAGTGGATCTCTGTAAGTTCGAGGCCAGCCTGGTCTGCAGAGTTGCGGGACAGCCATGGCTACACAGAGAAACATTGTATCTAGAAGAAGACAAGGTCTTTTCTACTCTTCTTCCCTTATCAGGCCCTTTGGCTCAGCACACATGGAGCACCTGAAGGTCTTGTATCAACAGGTCTGGGGGGGGGGGTTTGAGGCCCATTTGGGGCTGGGTATCACAATCATATTTACATTAGGATCCATAACGGGAGCAAAATTACACTTAGGAAGTAGCAACAAAATAGTTTTGTGGTTGGGGGTCACCACAATAGGAGGAAGTGTAGCAAAGGGTCACAGCCTTAGGAAGATTGAGAACTGCTGCCTTACACTGATGCAGGTCTTGCTCGCTCGTGTGGTTTTATAACTAAGCAGCCGTTGTCGCCAGCGACCCAAACAATAAGTAAGTATGCAGAACAGCACGCTGCACCTATGCCCTTTACTCTTCCCGTCTCCAAACCTAGCCTTCCGCAGACATTTGGGGCACAGCCTTTGAGTTCCTTTTATTTATTTTTTTAAGAGATGGGGTGTCAGCCAGGTGTCAGACAGCTTTGTAATTTCAGCCTCAGGAGGCAGAGGCAGGTCTCTGCAAGTTTAAGACCAGCCTGGGCTACATAAAAAAGACATCAGAACTGAGACTGCTTCTTGACAGGGTACAGGTAAACGGGGAGACCTCAGAACAATTAGTCACCAGGCCCATACTCCCTGTCGCAAAATGGGGCAAGCAGAAGGAGATAGGGAGGGTCTTGTGTATCCCAGGCTGTCCTGTAAACGCAGTACGTAGCTGGGCGTGACTTAGACTTTCGATCCTCCTGCCTCCACCTTCCAAGTGCAGGCATTGAAGTTGTGTGCACTGAAGCACAGTGAAGGCAGTGCTGTGGTTGAGCCCAGCATCTGTGCATGCTGGGTAAGCAGCCCCCACCCTGCCCCCGCGCTTCTGAATGCATGCAGTTACACATCCTTGGGGAGGAGTTAAAATGCAGTCCATCCACATCACGTGTATTTTCTTAAATTGAAGTGTATGTATTTGTCTTAGAGGTTTTCATACAGTATAGTTAGATATTTAAATGGTTTCTCATTTAATAGTTCAGCATCTATTCAAAAGAAAACATGAGGCTGATGTGGCTTGAATGCTGAGCAGTAGAGGGTGGAGGAACGAGCCTGAGCTAGTGAGATGCTCCGCAGGAAAGGCGCCTGCCACCAAGGCATAGGAGTGGAGTCCTAGATGGGCCCCGTGGTCCGCCCTCTTAAGGTGTCAGATGACTCCAGACATGCTGTGGTGGCCGCCTGCCTGTACATGTTCGCAACAGAGAAAAAGAGGTTTGTTTTTTGGTTTTTTTTTTGTTGTTGTTGTTTTTCAAGATGGGGTTTTTCTGTCACCCTGGCTGACATGGAACTCACTACATAGACCAGGCTGGCCTTGAACTCACAGAGGTCTACCTGCCTCTAGGATTAAAAGCATGGGCCCCCACTGCCCGGCAAGTATTTGCTTTGTTCATTTGTTTTAAGAGGCAGCTTGCTCTGAAGCTAGCTCAGGCTACAAGAGACCCTGTTTGAAAAGTGAAATAAAACACTTGTCCAGAATCGTGCTGTCAGTACCTGGAGAGCTCTAGGCATGCCATACTTTGTCCTTGCCATCAGTGAGCCAGCTGGCTTTTTTTTTTTTTTTTTAATTTTATTTATTTATTTTGAAAGCTCTATCTGTATGTAAACCTGCATGCCAGAAGATGGCAGTAGAAGGTATAGGTGGTTGTGAGCCACCATGTGGTTGCTGGGAATTGAACTCAGGACCTCTGGAAAAGCAGACAGAGCTCTTAATCACTGAGTCATCTCTCCAGCCCTGCCAGCTGGCTTTTTGAGGGGCATGGAAGAGCGAAACAGTAAGTGAAAGTCCCTGTTAGCTAGGAGAATTGGGACTTGAAAAGGGGCTGTTAAACATCTGGAGCTAACTGAGAGGGAAAGGGAAAAGCGCGAGCTGTGCACAGAGCTGAGAACGCATGAAGGGTTCAGAGCTAGGCCACAGTCCAGGAGTAGGGAGGTGTGATTCAGTTAGTAGACAAGATGCAAACATGGGAGAAAGCTCAAGCTCTGAAAAGGTTCTCAGAGCCAAGAGTGATGGGACTCGACTGTTAGCCCATCACTCAAAAGGCTGAGGCAGGAGGATTCCAAGTTCATAACCAAGGTGGACTTCTCAAAGAAAAAGGCTTTCAGTTTACTAATTGAGGAAAGAAGATGAAGGCTGAGGAACTGCACGGGCCCTTAGTGACATGGGAGATGATGTGAATGTGCCAGCAGTGTAGAGAATCGCACAGAGGGAAGCTTGGGGGTCAGAGTGGAGATAGAATGTTCTCTCTCCGTTAAAATGGGTTGGTAGGAGGTAATCCAGGGCTCCACTTACCAAGGACTCACACTTCCATCTTTGTGCTTCACCATCTAGGGCCTGCCTTCCATCCTCATGATCCAATATGATTGCTAGAGCACAACTCTTCTCGTGTACTTTCTGGTCACAGGAAGAAGGGAAGGAGGCCGGTAGAAGAAAGGAGTAGAGCATGAAACTCAAATAACTGGGTTGGTGTCCTTAAAGAGCCTTTTTTTTTTTTTAATAAAAAGTCTAAAACAGTGGTTTCAACACTTAAATTTATGTCATATTAGCCACAACTGTGTCTAGTTTCTAAGAGAGATTTTGAAGTGTAGTTTTGTATTTGTTAAAATATTTTATTTTTTAAATTAATTATAATTTATTCACTTTGTATCCCAGCTGTAGCCCCCTCCCTCACCTCCCATGCCCCTCCCCCAGTCCACTGATAGGGGAGGTCTTCTTCCCTTTCCCTCTGACCCTAGCCTATCAGGTCTCATCAGGACTGGCTGCACTGTCTTCCTCTGTGGCCTGGTAAGGCTGCCTCCCCCCAGGGGGAGGTGTCAAATATATTTTCATACAGTGAGATACACAGGTGTTTTTTTTTTCTTGTTTCCGGGGATTAAGCCCCAGACAGGTGCCCGGCACTGATGGTGAACACCTTTAATCCCAGCACTCAGGAGGCAGGGCTCCAGGTTCGAGGCCAGCCTGGTCTGTCCAGGGCAGCAAGGGCTACGCAGAGAAACAAAACCCTAGATAAGCATTCTACCACTGAGCTACATCTCTAAGCACATGTACCAATGTTAGAAGTACGTGTAAGAGAGGGGTTTTTGTAGCCATGCTGGGGTTATAGAGGAACGCCATTGTAGCCCACTGTATCAGTTCGAGTTTTAGAGACTTCTAGTTTTTGTTTGTTGTTTGCTTCCTTGCCTGCTTGTTTAAGAGTTTGACTGTGTAGTCCTAGGTGGCCTGAAACTCAAAGGAATTTGCCTGCCTCTGCCTTTGGAGTGTTGGAATTAAAGGTATATACCGCACCACCTGGCTGGCAGTTATTTTTATTATGTTTATGTATCCGTATGCCACGTGTGTGGGTACCTATGGAGGCGAAGTGAGGGTGTTGGAGCCCTTGGAGTTCTAGGAATTTTTGAGCCATCTGATGTCTGCAGGTAATTGAACTCCAGTCCTTTGGAAAAGCAGCAAGTGCTCTGAAGCCCTTATCTGTCTAGCCCCTGACAATGAGTATTTAAAACTCCTAGGCTCAAAGGTTAAGAGCACTGGCTGCTCTTCCAAAGGTCCTGAGTTCAATTCCCAGTAACCATATAGTGGCTCATAATCATCTACAGTGAGATCTGGTGCTCTCTTCTGGCCTGTAGGCAGACATGCAGGCAGAACACTCTGTAAGTCTTAAAAAAACAAAACAAGACAAAAACTCCTAGATTAGGAATTTCAACTAAGGTGCTTGCCTGGTATGAGCAGAGCCCTCGACTGGATCCCCAGTACCACAGATCAACCCCCGGAGAGAAAATGAGAGCTTAGGTAGAGTGGTAACCCTGGAAATGGAGGCGCGGAGGAGGCTGGGGAGGGAAGACCCAAAGGAGACTGGCTAGGTTTCAGAGATGGAAGGAATCTCAGAATATTCCTTTACGGAGAACCCTCAGAAAGGCCCGGTCAGGTTGTTTCAAACGGGAGGAAGTGTGTTGGGCTTGTGTAGCCTGGGGTGCTGGCCAGATGCCCAGGTGGAGTTGTGTGCTAAGGAGGAAACTGAACCAAGAAACCGCCTCAGTGTGGTGTGGAGGGGCCGGGTGACAGCCTCTGAGCGACCAGGGGCTAGGTAGCACAGCTTAGGTTGTCAGTAAGGGTTCAAATCCTGAAAGGGGAAGCTGGTAAGACCACCTAAAATTTCTCGGGACCCTTTTGAAAACTGAAGCCCTTGCACAAACACAAGACCGTTGTTGTCCGCGCTGCTAAAGTGAAAAAGGACAGTGAGGAAAACAGGAAGGAAATGCCAGTTAGAGGAAAAGATCAGCGGTTGACCCTTTTCTCAGGAAAGTAGCCCTGTAGTGCCTTCCTGGATGAGTGTGGAGCAGCCGCCAGGCTCTTCCTAGGCTTAAAGGAGAGCACAGTGAGCAGGAGAGGAGAAGGGTCTTGGACACCTGCCTCTGGGCTTAGTGGGAGGGGACATATCTTAGGGGAAAAGCAGAAAACAAACGCGGTCTGTGCTCAAAGCCTGTCACCAGTTGGCGTGGTGACCTTGGGCAAATTCCCTAGCTGTGAAATGGGAGCAGTTCGAAGGTTAGAGATTAACGCCCCCCTTCACAGTGGCAAATAGGTGCTATTGCGTGGTCCAGAACCCGCGATCACAGGGTGGGGAATTCCGTAGCCTCTTCCCTCCCGGAGGTGGGGACGAGGTAGAGGGAGGGCTGCACCAGGAGGAGGGGGCGGAGCTTGCTCCTTGTGACCCGCCCATCCCAGCCTGACCTGGAGCTGAGGGAACACGTCCTGTCGCCTGCGCCCGAACAGCCTGAGCTGGTACCCCGGCGCTCCGACCCGCTCCAGTCATGTCCCTGCGCCCCTTGCTCCTGCCGCTCTCGCTGCCGCTGCCGCTGCCGCTGCTGCTGCTGCTGCTCAGTGGGGCGGGGCGGCGGGCTGAGGCTGGGCCAGAAACCGAAAGTCCTGTCCGGACCCTGCAAGTGGAGACCCTGGTGAGGAGAGCGCCGCCCCCTCCCCCAGCCCCGCGCCGCCGCCTCCACCCTTCGAGGCCCGGGGTCGTGGGGGAGCGCGGGGCCCTAAAGGCAACTGTGAGCCGAGAGGAGAGGAAGTGCAGGAACTGAGTCGGGGCAGAAGGTGCTGGGTCTCCGTAAGGTAACGGGATCTTAGGAGGCGCAGCCTTGACCCTTGTAGTCTGATCATAGGTGCAGCCCCCCGAACCGTGCACGGAATCCGCTGCCTATGGAGACACGCTCCACATACACTACACGGTGAGGGGTCTGGGGGGCCGAGGCGTGGCCTGGGAGGGGGCGGCGCCCTGCTGAAACACGTCAGCCTTGGCTTGGACACGTGGCAAGCAGCGCTGGAGAACTCCGGTCCTAGGGTCGGCTGGCACGTGGGGACGGGAGTGGGGGTGTCCTCTGGCCTGCTGCTTTTACCTCCCTGTTTTCCCGCCAGTTCCTCTCCAGCACTGAGAAAAGAAGGGTGGAGAGATCTCCAAGAAGCACCAGTCCCTTGGGGCTTCCTGTTCCTTTTTGCCCCATGGGGGTGGGGGTTGGAGGAGACGGGGACAGGATGCGAGGCTGCTGAGGGGGTTGCCGCCTGGCGGTGTGTGTGGCCTGTCTTGTGGGGGGAATGGCGGGGGTTAGTTCTCGCTCTTTGTCTTCAGGGCAGCTTGGTAGGTGGACGCATTATTGACACTTCTCTGAACAGAGATCCTCTGGTCATAGAACTTGGCCAAAAGCAGGTGATTCCAGGTATGTGCCCGGCGTCGTTATCCCCTTCCTAACCTAAGCCCTTGTGTAGTGCCTTGGCCGGCTAAATTACTCTGGAAAAGCCTGCTAGAATGAGTAAGACCCCAAGGGTCTTCGGGTACCTCGTGTTCAAATTCCACTTCTAATGCCCTTCTTGTCCCGCACACCACTAGGGAGGGGGTGTAAGAGTTTGAGAAGTGGAGCAAAACTCTTGATGAGGGTCCATCCCGCCTTTGATCTTTCTCTTGGGTGCGGTGGGGAATGCGTGTAGCTTCTAGTTCCATGATGTCTCTTCCCTCAAGGTCTGGAGCAGACCCTTCTGGATATGTGTGTGGGGTGAGTATCTGGACAGGCTGGGCCTCACTGCCCGTGTGGAAGCTTTCCCTGCCATCTGCTATCCCAGTCGGCAGGACTGTGGAGAATAAAGGGCCCCTGTCATATGGGAAAGGCGCAGGTCAGTGGGACCCCTGAGGGCATCCAGAGCTGAGGGGACCTCTCTGGCCATTTTGTTGGGGGAGTTGAGGTGTTGGAGGGAGTTTGCAAACTTTGGTGGCCAACCTGCTAGGTGGAGAGCTTAATGTTTTGGTGTATCAGAGGCAGGTAGGGCCTCTGGCCATCCTTCAAACAGGCTGAGGCTGCCAGCTCACCTCTCTCCTGCCTTCCCTCAGAGAGAAGCGAAGGGCGGTCATTCCTTCTCACTTGGCCTATGGAAAGCGAGGGTACCCGCCATCTATCCCAGGTAATCTGCCCAGGCCTTTTTCCTGCCCTCACAACAGGGCCCTAAGAACCACAAGCTGTGCTCTGTCTAGAACTTGAGGAAGTCCACATCAGCTCTGAGGAGAGAAGTTAGCTGGGGCTCCCATTTCAAGCCCACTCTTTCTCCAGTAGAGGCTACAGACGGCCTGTTAGGGAGCCCTAGCTTGACCTGAGACAGATGGTGACTTTTTCACACCTGATTGGGCCGTGTGGGTCTTGCTGCCAATACTACTTATCCCAGGACACCAAAGTATCTTAAACCAAACGAAAAAGCAACCTTCAAAAGCCCTCACATAGAGCCAGTGAATTGACCGCCAGGATGAGTTGACTTTCATTCCTAGAATTTACCTTCACATATTACTGCTGACAAGGGCAGAGATTGGACAGATTTTCCAAGATGGGTGTGTCTCTTGCTTTGGGTTAAAATACATGTTCTGTTAGGTAAAACATGTTTCTCCACAGAGCTCTGGTAATGTAATTCTTAGACTAGTAAGGGCTTTTAGGGAGCCCAGTATGGGATTTTAGGGAGCCCTGAAAGGAGGGTAGGGAGGACCAGGCAAAATCTCCTTTTCTATTATTTATTTTTATTGTACGTGCATTGGTATTTTGCCCACATATATGTCTGTGTGGAGGTGTCAGATTCTCTGGAACTGTAGTCACAGACAGCTGTGAGTTGCCATGTGGTTGCTGGGAATTGAACCCAGGTCCTCTGGAAGAGCAACCAGTACTCTTAAACACTGAGCCATCTCTCCAGCCCATCTCCCTTAGCAAATCGGGAGTTGTGGTGCACTTGGGAGGCAGAGGCAGGTGGATTTCTGTGATTTGGGGGCCAGCCTGGTCTACATGGTGAGATCCAAGACACCTAGGACTAGAGAGCGAGCCCCAGTGTCAGGAATAAAACAGAACAAAAAGCTTAGAAAACTCTTCCCATTCCCAGTGCTGCTGCTTGGCTTCTGTTTGCAACTGTCTGACTCTCACGCCCTCCGGCCTCCACAAGCATATCTTTCCTCTTTTCCAGCCCTTGTTTGAAAGTCTGCCAAGAACTACATTGCGTGTGCTCATTGGTTGGTAGAGCTTTTAAGGAGATCTGCTTTTATCCCAGTTAATTTTAGTCCTATAAGAATTCTATCCCTGTGGTCCTTGTGGCTGTTTGGAACTGGAGTCCTTTTGGTATAGGGGATTGTCACGTGGGAATGCTCACTGGTGGCACTCCACAGACGCCTGGGGAGTTGAGAGCACAGCTGCAAGACTCAGGTTCAGTCCCAGCGCTCCCATGGCGGCTTGCCACCGTTTGTAGCGCTAGTACCAGGGGGACCCGACACCCTCTCCTTACTCCAAGGATAACAGGCATGTGTGTGGTGTACAGACACACAACAGTCAAAACACTCATATGCATAAAAATAAATCTTTAAAGATTAAAAAACAAATGCTTCCTGGCAAATGTGGAGGGGCCTGTGTGTTTCCCATCTGCAGACTTCCTGTGCTAAAGGTCTGTTCCTGATTGCAAGCCATGTGTTTATTTGCAGTTAAGGTCAACATGCGTGTCCTTAGCCTGCTCCTAGCCCTCTTCTGCATTTGCTCAGGGAACCCAGCCCCACACTTCAAATTGCCAGAGTCAAAGTTGCTTTCTGTGGCCTACCCTCATTTTAATCCCAATTCGAAGCTCTGGATTGAACACAATTCTAACCACCACCCCACCCCACCCCGCAGAGGATGTGGGTGTAGACCCTAACCCCCTGCCCTCTGCCTCTCCAGCGGACGCAGTGGTGCAGTATGACGTGGAGCTGATCACACTGATTCGAGCCAACTACTGGCAAAAGCTGCTGAAGAGCGTTTTGCCTCTGGTGGGCATGGCAATGGTGCCAGCGCTCCTGGGGCTGATTGGGTATCACCTGTACAAAAAGGCCAGCAGACCGAAAGTCTCCAAAAAGAAGCTGAAAGAGGAGAAACGAAGCAAGAGTAAGAAGAAATAAATAGCGGGTTTCTAACAAAACGTTGTGTTCTTTTGGTACCACCCCCTTCCTTTACTGTCTTCCTTATTACCGTGCGCCAGCCTGAGTGTGGGCATCAGACGCCATTGTAAAGTTCTCTCCTTCCACCTGTAGGACGGTTCCGGGATTGAACTGAGGTCTTCAGACTTGTGAAACAAGTGCTCTCCCTGCTGAGCCGTCTCTGTGGTTCCCTTTTCTTCTAAGACAGGGTCTTGCATTTGCTGTGTAGACCAAGCTGGCCTCAGACTCACAGGCCTCCTGGCTCAGCATCAGTTACAGACGTGTAACCCTTCTTACCCGATACTTTGAGGCTGTTTTCTTTTTTAATTTTATTTAATTTCATTTTTGTGCATCAGCATGAAGGTGTCAGATCCCTTGGAAATGGAGACAGTTGTGAACTGCCATGTGGGTGCTGGGAATTGAACCCGGGTCCTTTGGAAGAGTAGACAGTGTGCTCTTAACCATCGAGCCATCTCTCCAGCCCCTGAGGTTGTTTTCATGGGTAGGAAAAAAAAGCATTTTGGATTGAGATCTTGCTTGCAGTTGAGTGGCTAGGGGTCTTGGAGCACCTCTTCCTCTTTCCTGCTCCTGGTGTCCTAACATACCTTGAAGAACTGGCCTTGAATCTGCCTCCTGCAGTGTCTTGATGCTGTGGAGGAAGCCAGTT
This sequence comes from Psammomys obesus, assembly GCF_907164565.1. NCBI lineage: Eukaryota > Metazoa > Chordata > Mammalia > Rodentia > Muridae > Psammomys > Psammomys obesus. Next base: position 2,492,884 of record NW_026596085.1, read on the forward strand.
TCACCTCCTGGTAAGGTACCTAGGCATTCTCTCCCTGGGACCATAATGTCCCTGAAGTAAACAAAGATGATGAAGACCTTACCAGGGCTGAGGCAGGGCTCAGCTGGTATAATGCTTGTCTAGGATGCAAACCCCCTGATCAATCTGAAGCTCCAGCATGGCTGACCTGGGGGCACACACCTGTGACCTCAGAGGGGCGGGAGGATCTGAAGTTCAAAGTCATCCTCAGCTAAACAGGGAGTTTGAGGCCTGGGTGAGACTTTTTGTTTCGTTGGTTGTTTTTATTTTCCTCTGTGGCCCGGGCTGTCCTTGAACTCACTCTGTAGATCTTGCAGAGCTCTGGGCCCACAACCAACCCTAGCGCTGGGTTTAAAGGCATGTGCCTCCATCACCTGAGGACCTTGGGTTAGTTGGTTTGTTTTAGGGAACTTCCAAACTACAGGGAAGTTTTTTTGTCTTACTTTTATTTATTTTTAAGGGATAACTTACTGGTTACATGCAGGGGATAGTGCTAATAAATAACTAGAGTGCAGTCCTGAGCTTCCATCCGAGTCTGTAACAGGGGAGCACTTGGGTTTCAAACAGGAGAACCTCCCGGGGATTTGGAAAGAGGTCCCTTCCTGTCATCACAGGGTGCTGGAAGACAGGATGCGGGAGGCGGCGACTTGGGCCGCCAGATGTGGGCCGCCTCGATGACGTTGTAAATGTTTGGCTGTCCTTTGTGGCCCCGCTGGGGGGACAGCGCAGGCAGGTTGCTCTTGTGGTTCACGATGAAGAGTGGGTTGAGCTGGCTCAGCACCTCGTCGCTCACAGAGATGCCATCTAGGTACTGTTTGAGCATCTCCCGCAGCTTCGCGCTCATGTCCAGCAGCTGTGCCCGCCTGTGCTGCAGGCTCAGGACCTCCAGCTTCACTTTGTTGTATCTTTTCCAGAAATTCTCCATCCCGGAATAGTCCAGCATAAGCTGGGGGTGGAGTCACAGGAGGGAGGTGTAAGGCCACACTCCTGGCACCTGCCGCCTGGCACCTGCCCACCGGGGCGGGGCCCTCCCCCTCTACCTTGGCAAGCTCCTCTGTGAGTTCTTCCGGGTTCTGCTTCTCCATCTCCTCCTGCTCCTTGGGAGTCAGTATTGAAGAATAGAAAGGTAGTACCTTTTCTTCCTCTGTTTCAAATTTCCTGCATATTTCAGCAAGCTTAAGGACCTTTTCACCCTGTTGGGTTTTAGAGAAAGAGGCGTTTTAGGGAAAACAAGATAATTCCCTGCCAGAATTATGCACATGCCTGTAATCCCAGCACATGGGGAGGCAGAGGCAGGCAGATCTCCTGGTCTACAAAGTGAGTCCAGAACAGACAAAGCTACACAGAGAAACCCTTACTCGAAAAACAAGAAAGAAAGAAAGAAAGAAAGAGAGAGAGAGAGAGAGAGAAAGAAAGAAAGAAAAAGAAAGAAAGAAAGAAAGAAAGAAAGAAAGAAAGAAAGAAAGAAAGAAAGAAAGA
>NW_026596085.1:2494390-2499334 GCF_907164565.1 Psammomys obesus
AGAAAGAAAGAAAGAAAGAAAGAAAGAAAGAAAGAAAGAAAGAAAGAGAAAAAGCGTTTCCTGGGGATGAGGAAACACACACGCAGCAAACACACAGGAAAAGACCCTCTACACAGCACAGCGAGGACTCTGAAAGTCCAGTCTTCTCCTGGAGTGGTTAAAACTCTCAAGAGCCTAAGACTGGTCAGTCTGAAGTCAGATAGGATGTTTGATTGGTCCTCAACTGTTACATCATGACATGTCCTCCTCAGGCCTTGACCTGCAGTCCATCAGCAGGGGTCTTGCTGGGAGGAGTCAAAAGCTGTCAGCCTTTTCTCTCAAGTAAGGAGGTTGAGGAAGAAGTGGCCATCTTGGAAATTCCCCGCCTTTATTGCCTAGAATGGCTCCTCCTCTGTCTGTCTACCAGGAAGTCTGGTCTAGTCTCTCAGTCATTCCTCCCTCCCCATCTCAGAGGTCATCCTAACTGCTTTTAGAGGGTTTGGGGGGTGTGGGCAACTGCTCTTAGATGTTCTCAAGCTGACAGAAGGTGGAGAGTGGGGGTCAGCGGCCACAGTGCCTCAGAGGAGGGCTTATCTAACCGGCCACAATAACACTTAACTGAGGCAGTGGTCCAGAGTATAGGACAGTCACTTGGTGATGGGTCCAGCTCAGGGATTTGCCATGTGAGTGACGAGTAGCCTCTTGATGACTCGGTAGTCCTCAAAAAGAGTCCCGGATTAGGTCCCAGGATACCATCTTCAGGAGAAATCCAGAGACAAGCCCCAAAAATGATGCAGTCTAGAAATAATACAGCCTAGGGGTCTTGGTTGGGTTTATTTCCTCTGCCAGTTAAATTAAGAGGCAGGAAAGATCTGAAGTGCACAGCAGGCAGCAGCAGAGCAATCTCAAGCGCCTCAGACAGAATCAGCAGTTGAAGGGTTAGGCCAGACAGCATTTACTAGGGCGTGAGGGGACACACACACACTTACACACATGTGCGCGCGCAGAGCAGACAGAAAAAAGACCCTCTACAGAGCAGAGGGGGGACTCAGGAAGCAGAAAAATCCCTACTCGTTTTAAAGAGAATGGAGTAAAAAAGAAAAAGAGAACACAAGTGTCTGCTTGATGAGGGAGGACAACGCCCCCACCACATCTCCCGAATCCCCTTCACCTCCAGCCAGACTCCTCAGTTTTTGTCCTGATTGCCCTCTCCCCTTTACCTTCTCCACGACCTTTTTCAGGGCCTTGAGGGTGGCGTTACTTTCCAGGGTGAGTTTGACCAGGTTCTCCTGAGACAGGCTCCGAGCCTGCATCTTCTGGGCCTTGAGTTTGCGAAGCTGTACATGGACCAGCTCCCTGTCTGAGCGGATGCCCTGGTTCTGCCACTCACTTTCTCGGCTGTGGGCTGTGATCTTCCCTTTCAATATAACTATGGCCTCCTGGTGGGACAGCAGGAGCAGCTGACAAAGGGAGACTGGGGACCAAGGGCAGAGTCTGTCATTGTGACCCACCCAGCCAGAGACCCGAAAGAATTGGAGAGAGCAAGGGGACAAACGGAACAGTGAAAACCGCCGCCAGTTGCGCGCTGACCTGCAGCTTCTGGATCTTTTTCATCTGCATCTCAATCTCTTTGGAGCTTTTCTCATCCTTCACTTTCAGAGTCTCAAAGGCAACCTTGCGATCCTCTGTGGCATCGGTGTAGTTCTTGAGGGCATCCTGGAACTTTCTCCACAGATCTTCCACTATGTTCTCCAGTTTCAGGCGGAGAAAGTGCTTCTCTTCTAAATTCTAGGAAATATATCCCAAATACCAAATGCTTAGTTACCCTGAGCGCTCTTCACTCCTGCCAGCGGCCTTGCCCTTAAGAACTGTTTGGAGTGAGCTATATGCAGAGTGCAGTTCACTGTGACCTGGACAGGAAAGTCTGGGGGTGGGGGTGGAGATGGCTCCAGCTCTGTGAGAATGATGCCAGTCAGAGGCCCAGAGTTCCAGCTCTCCTAATTTTGTTTTCTGTTTTGGTGTTTTGAGACAGGGCTTCTCTGTGTAGTCTTGGCTTTTCTGGAACTTGCTCTGTAGACCATGCTAGCCTCGAACTCAGAGATCTACCTGCCTCTGCCTCCTGAGTGCCGGGACTAAAGGCATACACTGCCACCACTACCCAGCTTAGATCTCTTAACTCTTTAAGAGAAACCGATAGTTTGGATTCTCACAGGAAATCTTTTCAGTTTTCACATGTAGGAAAAATTTCAAATTCTGAAGTAAAACACTGGCTAAATTAAAAGCAAGGGTTGGGGATAGAGCTTAGTTGGTAGAGCACTTGTCTAGCACTGAATAAGATTGGGTGTGATGGTGCATGCCTCTTAACCCACTCGGTAGGTGGAGGCAGGAGAACCAGAAGTTTAAAGTGGAAGCCAAACAGTCGTTCTAGGCCAACCTCTACTACACAGTGAGTTAGCCAGGTGTGGTGCCCATGCCTGTAATCCCAGCACTCTGGGAAGCAGAGGTGGGTGGACCGCTGTGAGTGTGAGTCCTGGACAGCCAAGGCTACACAGAGAAACCCTTTCGGGGGATAGGGGAAGCATTATTAGGTTGGCATTCTTGTAGGACTGACAGTGAGAGTGGGGTTATCTCTGACTCTTTTGCCTGCTGTTGGGACCCTTTTCCGACCAGGTTGCCTTGTCCAGCCTTGATGTGATGGTCTGTGTCTACTCTTAGTACATCTTGTCCTGCTGTAGTTGGTTGATATCCTTGGAAGGCCTGCTTTTTTCTGAAGAGGAGGGGTCTGGGGGAGAAGGGGCGTTGTGGTGGGGAACTGGGAGGAGTGGGGGAAGGGAAAACTGTGGTCAGGATGTACCAGATGAGGGAAAAATAACACATTGAGAACAGTTCTGCCTCCCAAGCAGTTTTCACAAGATCACAGAGAAGCACCAGGGCACAACGACTTTTATTGCCTGTGGCCTCTGGGGCTTTCGTCTAGCTCTGCTTGCCTTGAGCAGTTTGCTGGCATCTCTGCAGAGCCTGTCCCTCCGCTCTCTTTCTGTACCTTGTTTTTCAGATCATCCCACATGCTCTGGAACTCAAGCTTGCTCTCATACTCAGAGTCCATGTAGTTCTGCTCCATGGCCATGAAGACATCCTGTAAATAGCGAATCTCTTTATCGTGCTGGTCGACGATCGTCTTCCTATAGGAGACAGGATTGACATAGCAGGTGGGCCAAAAATAACAAGCAAATGCGTAGTGTTGAGTGAGCCAGGCGTGGTGGCACACTCCTTTAGTCCCAGCCCTTGGGAGGCAGAGGCGGGTGGATCTTTGTGAGAGGCCAGCCTGGTCTACAGAATGTGTTCCAGGCCAGCCAGGCATACACAGTGAGGCTCTTGTCTTACAAAACAAAAACAAAACCATGAATAGTACAAACTTTTAGGCACAAGCAGGGAGGGAGGGAAAGGATTGGTTTGTGAGTGTGTTTGTGTGTGTGGTTTTCCCCAGAAAGAATATGAATATTTTGATTTTTTTTAAAGTCTAAATAAGTTTACAGCATAATCTCTCTTCCATCCCTTTCTGCTGCTCGATGGATAGAATTTTGAGAGTTGGAAGTAGGAGGTACAGACAGGATTCTGGCGGGGGTAAAGATACAGCTAAGGCTGTAAGGCTGTAAGCTCATTACAAGAATCTCAGGACCCTGTCGGCCTGGGGTTGTGGTTCAGGGAGGAGGCACCTCAGTGTCGGGCATCTGGTCACAGGCATGGCTCCGGGAACTCCCCTGGATCTCTGGCCCCCTACCTTTCCTTCTCAAACTCATTCGTCAGGGCCTCTAGCTCCATGTTGTAATTTTCCTCCAGGAGGCTGAGGCGCCGGCGTTGCAGGGTCAGGAGCTGGTCCAAATTGTGCAGGTGGCTACGCAGGGTATGGGCATACTGCTCCTCAGCTTCAGTCAAGTCCTTAGCCAAAGACTGGGAACGAGGGAGAGAGTTACCTTCAGGATCAGCCGGGTCCTCAGCACCCCATCTGCTGTGGTGGCGCCCCTGTAATCTTGGGTTTGGGGAAACAGGGGTAGGAGGAGTCTGAGGTCTGACCAGCCAGCCTACCCAATATATCTCAAAATATAAGGTGGACAGTGAGTGAGAAAGACACTGATCTTAACCCCTGGCCTACACGCACACCTGCGCGCGCGCGCGCACACACACACACACACACACACACACACACACACACACACACACCTGCCTATGTAGGTAGCACAATAGCATTTTCCTATTATTTCCTAATGGCTTTAGGAATGCCAGCTCTCCCGTTCAGTCTTTTAAAATTAAGATTTATTTATTATTTGTGTGTAGGCATGTCTTTATAAGTTTATGTTATGTGTACTGTAGGTATCCCAGGTGGCCAGTGGAGGACAGAGGCCCTCAGATTTCCTGGAATAAGAGCTACAAGCAGTTGTGAGTTGCCTATCGTGGGTGCTAGAACTCGAACCCAGATCCTCTGAAAGGACTGTAGGAGCTTTTTAACCACCGAGCCATTTCTCCAGCCCTTGCCGTTCACTCTTATGCAAACCATGGATGACATCTAAAGATGTAGGGACTGGTTTTGGTGGTGCATATCTTTATTCTCCCCACTCAGGAGGCAGGGGCACATGGATATCTGTGAGTTCAAGGTTAGTTTGGTCTGCATTGGGAGTTCTAGGCCAACCACATCATAAGACCTGTCTTTATTAAAAACCACTGGGAAGGACTGAAGAGATGGCTCAGCAATTAAGAGAACTGGCTGTACTTCCAGAGGGACAAGGTTTGATTCTCAACAGCCACATGATGGCTCACAACTGTCTGTAACTCCAGTTCCAATGCCCTTTCCATGAGCATCGCATGCGTACGGTGCGCCTAACGTGTGTGCAGACACACCTAACGTGTGCGCAGACACACCTAACGTGTGCGCAGACACACCTAACGTGTGTGCAGACACACCTAACA
>NW_026596085.1:2499734-2503147 GCF_907164565.1 Psammomys obesus
ATGTGTGAGGGCAGAAAATAATGTGAACCTAGTTTATCTTATAAAAACTAGTAGGGTGACCACGGTGGTGCACACCTGTGATACCAGGGCACTGAGGCAGGAGCATTGCAGATTCCCTGGGCTGTGAGATGAGTTTGAAGCCTGCTTAGGTAACTTAGCACACACACACGTGTGTGTATATATGTGTGTGTATGTGTATGTATGTATATAGACATAGATGTTTACATATATGTTATAGTGAGACAGTATCTCATTATGGAGCCCTGGCTGGGCCTGGAACTAACTATATAAACCAAGCTGGCCTCCAACTCACAGAGATCTACCTGCCTCTGCTTCCCTAATGCTAGGATTAATGGTGCGTACACCACTGCCCTGCAAAAATTCTTTTACAGGGTTAGGGACGCAGCTCAGTGGTAGAATTCTTGCCTAGCATACATGAGGGCTAGAGTTCGGTACCCAATACTAAGAGCACACAATAAAAAGCAAAAAGAGCTATATCAAGCAGCAATCAAGGCGTGTCAGAGCGACTCGGGGGCCAACGGACGCGGCCTCGTGTGGCCCACCATATTGCAGAGGTGAGCACGCTCTCCCATCCGACAGTTTTCTGCAGTGTGACTTTGTCATTCCCCCACCAAAGGCGGGTCACATTTGGACGGATGCTCACAGTCCTAGCATTTGGGAGGCAGGAAGATCATGAGTTTGGAAGCTGAAGAGCTAGCTTAGAGGTTAAGAACACTTGCTCCTTTTCACAAAGACCTGAAGGCTCACAACTACCCATACTCTAACTCCAAGGGATCAGATGCCCTTGTCTGGCCTCCACAGTCATTTGACTCACATGCACCCACCCCCACCCACCCATACACACACAAATAAGTTAAAAATAATAAAATATGTTTAGAAAGATCATTAGTTTGAAGCCAGCAAGACTCATCTCAAAAAAAGAAAGGAAAGAAGGAAGGCAGGCCAGAAAGAGAAAGGAAGGTGGATCAGTGGGAAGGAGGGAGGACAGAAGAAAAGGGCTCTTTTCCTCCTCCTCCATTTTGAGTGTCCTTATGATTACCGGACTCAAGAGAAGATGTGGAACTGGCACTTGGCCAGCTCCAACACAGCCCTTAAACTGGCCTGCAGCTTCCACTCCCTGCCTCTTGGAATGCCTATTCTTGGGAATGCTTCCTCCAGGAATGGAGCCAGCGTGCTGTGAGAAACACAAAGCAGATAGAGAGGACAGGTGAGTTCCAGTCAGGAGCTTAGCTGAGCTCCTGGATGGCAGTCCAGTCAGGCTGAGGTGAGCAGTGACACACCCTTCTTGCTTGTGAGAGACAGTTGCCACGGGGCTAAGGATGTGCTGTGTGGCTCTCCTGGAGAAACAGGAACAGATATCTACTCACCCGGTAAGAGGCAGACTAACGATTCCACCGAAGTCTACCCTGGTGAGCCGATTTATTGGTGTTTCTCACAGGAGCATGGGCTACATCCCTGAGCTTCGAAGTTTAGCTGGTCTCAGGGTCCCTTCTCTCTAGCAGTTGTTTCTGTTTACATAACCTCAGGGAGGCGCCTGTTGAATCTTCTGTTTCAGGAACTTCCTGAGTCTTAGTGAGGTTGCCCTGGTGGGAACTGCTACACACCAGGATGGATGATGTCCAGTGGCTGAGTGGTTGCCCAGTTTATCTAGCATGCTGTAAGCCCTTGGCTAGGTCCCTAGTATGCAGAGCTGCACAGTTCAGTCTGCCCACAGAACCACAGAACATAATACTGTTTTAAGCTGCCATCTCACAGGTGGCTTGTTATTATCAAGAGATAACTGGAACACTTTCACTAGAGGAAAAAAAAACACACTGGGGGGAAAAAAACAAACAAAACAGCTTGAGCACTAGTCAGGATAAACACTGCAACAGATTGAAAAATAAGTATCTGCCTGGCATAGTGGCCCCCAGGAGGCAGATGCAGGTGAATCTCTGTGAGTCTGGGTCAGCCTGGTCCACAGAGTGAGTTCCAGGACTGTCAGTACTACACAGAGAGACTGTGCTTAAAACAAAAGGAGCTGATTCTTACTTGCTGATTTTCAGAAAGTCTGGAGAAACACAGGGTAAGGAAAAATGGTTCAGAGGGTGGAAAAGCTTGCTATACAAATTTGGGGGCTTGTGTAGCATTCCACATTAAAGGTAAGAGAGAACTGGTTCCACAAAGCTGTTCTCTGACCTTCATACATGCTCTGCAGCACATGCTCACCCACTCACACACAGTTTAAATTTGTTTGTTTGTTTGTTTGTTTTTAAAGCTATAAGGTAGTTGAGTTTGGTGGTTCCCAAGTATAATCATTTTTGTTTGTTTGTTGGAGACATGGTTTCTCTGTGTAGCTCTGGCTGGAAATCATTCTATAGCCCAGGCTGGCCTTGAACTCAGAGACCCATTCGCCTCTGCTTCTCCAGCACTGGGACTAAAAGCGTGTGCCACCACACCTGGCTCACAAGTATAATCTTAACACTTGAGAGGCTGAGGCAGGAAGATTGCCGTGAAGTCACGGCCAGTCTGAACTCAGAGAGAGAAAAGAAGGTGGGCTACTAGCTTAACTGACAAAGCTCCTGCCAAGCAAGCCCAAGGGCCTGGGTTTGGAACCTGTCCCAGAACCCACACACAGACCCAGGCCTGGTGGTCACTCCTAACCCCAGTGCAGGTCACCACTCCTTCATGGTGGATCCCTGAAGCTCACTGGCCAGGCAGCCTGGCCTACTGAGCTAGATGAGACTTTCAAAAAAGAAAGTGCTCACTTGGCCAGCACATATACCAGAATTGGAATAATATAGCAAAGATTAGCAAGACTCTGAGCAAGGTGGACATGTGAATTTGTGAAGTGTTGTTTTGTTTTGTTTTTAAACAAGGTCTCACTGCTGTGTAACTCTATTTAATATGGAACTTGCAATGTAGACCAGGTTGGCTTCAAACTCAGAAGACCTTTAGCCTCTGCTCTAATTGAAGGCACGTGACACCAGGCCCAGTCCATTATTTTTTTTAATGATTGTTCTAGATTCATTTTGTTTCATGTATATGAGTGTTGTCTGCATGTATGTATGAGTACATTGTTTTGTGTGTGTGTGTTGTTTTTTTCGAGACAGGGTTTCTGTGTCGCCTTGGCTATCCTGGATTCGCTTTGTAGACCAGGCTAGCCTCAAACTCAGAGCAATCTGCTTCCCTGTGCCTCCCAGACCGCTGGGATGACAGGTGTGTGCCACAACTGCCCAGCTCCACACGTGTGCCTTGTGTGTCCCTGGTGCCATTGGAAGTCAGAAGAGGACATCACACTTCCAGGAGACAGTGGCTGTCAAGTTTTGCCAGCTGTAATTAGTCCTACAGATAGAGGACTATCTATCTATCTATCTATCTATCTATCTATCTATCTATCTATCTATCTATCT
>NW_026596085.1:2503157-2547935 GCF_907164565.1 Psammomys obesus
TCTATCTATCTATCTATCTATCTATCTATCTATCTATCTATCTATCTCCCCAAACCCCTCCTTTCTCTCCTATCTAGTGACAGGGGGTGAAAGGATAGAAGGAAGAGATCAAGATCCTTGGGTCTAATTTCTTTCCTCTTCTTTCTTCTCTGAGTGTGACTACTGACTAACCACAACCAGCCCCCTGAATGACCACCAACCATTCCTGACTCTCGGGGCTCTAGCATTTATATACTCTGAAAAGTTCCCAGAATGCCAAACGTCAGACAATTGCAGTAACTGTCAGCAGCTGGCAAAACCACGCTTCCGCTAGAGCACGAGGCAAATCATAGTTAGCTGCTGCAGACAATCCGAAGCAGCCCCACCCCCCACACCTGGGATTAAAACAATAACACATTCTTTTAACATTTCTGTGTTTTTTTCAGAGACCAAAATTCCAAAATTTTCACTACATTACAGTGCTTGTCTAGCATGTACAAAGCCTTTGTTCCCCAGCACTGGGGGAAAAAGCTGGAGCTGAAGAGATGGCTCAGAAGTTAGGGACACTGGCAGCTCTTCCAGAGGACTCAGGTTTGATTCCCAGCACCTACTCGGCAGCTCACAACTGTGTAACTCCAGTTCCAGGGGATCTAACTCCCTCACACAGACATACAGGCACCAAAACACCAATGCACATAAAATAAGAATAAATAAATCATTTTTTAAAAATAGAAGAAAAAGCCTTCCTTACATTGTACCTTCTAACGTGAAGCTGCCTGGGGCCTGCTGAATTCCCACCCCTGCAAGGCTGAAGCAGAAGGAGAGATGTACAGTGAATATTTGCTATTACTGTGCGGTTTTGTTTGACAGGAAAAGACTAAAGAGGAGTTGGTAAACAGGTAGTCTGTAAAGGCAGGATTAGAAAAAGTAAACCAGCTGTGACGGCACGTCTTTAATCCCAGCACTCGGGAGGCAGAGGTTGGCAGATCTTTCTGAATTGAGGCCAGCCTGATCTACATAGTGAGTTCCAGGCTAGCAAGAGTCCTGCCTCAAAAAATGAAAACTAAAGGGGGCTATAGCCCGTTGGTGCCATGTTCCAGGCAGGTGTCATCTGTGTGGATCTTGGCTCTCCTCTAATAAAAGAGGATCGAGAGGTCCCTCCGGCACAGGTCTGACCAGTACGTCGGGGCTAACCGAAGCACAGGAGATCCTAGGTAGGGCCAGGTTCCGGTGTCCAGCATTGGTCATGAGAGCAACAGGAAACCAAGCACGTGCTGCCCAGGGCGCTCTAAGTCCTGGGTCCCACAATCAAGGAGCCAGGAGTGCTGCCCATGCCTGACGAACCCCACAGTGCTGAGCTCGCTCATGTTTCCACCAAAAATCCCGAAACTTCGGTGGAAAGGCCAGTACGGTGGCCTTCAAAGTCACCAATCCCAAAGCCAGGAGACCACAAAAACTTAGAAGTGGGAGGAGAGGACAGTTAGACCCATATGGAAGGAGGGGACAGACTCCAGAGAGTTGCCTTTTGACCTCCAGGCCATGTGCGCGCACACACACACATTACGCACACAGGTTTTAAGAAATGGATGTGGTCACTGAGACACACTACAGCTTCCTCAACAAGAATGCTTTTTCTTTGGATGGGAGGAGGTTTCAAGAGCAGAGAGCAGATATGAAGGGATGGGGAGATGAGTCGGATTGGTGTGCGTGATGTGAAACTCAAAAAGAATAGAAGTTAAATTTAAAAAAAGAAAGAAATAGATGTAGCAAAATCCTTTAATAGATGAGAGTGATTCAAGAATTTCTTAAGAGCTAAGAACAGAGTCAGGCTGGCTGGCGGCACCTGCCAATAATTCCAGTGCCTGAGGCTGAAGAAGGAGAACTACTCATTCACAGCCAGCCTGGACTATCCGAGTCTGCTTCAGTCTCCCTCCTCCCTCCGAAAGAGCTTTAGGATGGCTGACGGAATGGTCTGGAAATTCAGACTCGCTCTTACCCACCCAAGGCTGGGTGGGCTTCCCAACCTTGTCCTGGGCCACTGAAGTTGAATCAAGGAGGCCTAACTGGTTAAATGGAGTGGAGTAAGTCTAAATACTTACACCTAGCCAGGTGCCACGGCGCACACCTTTGATCCCAGAACTTGGGAGGCAGAGGCAGCTGGGTCTCTGTGAGTTCAAGGCCAGCTTGGGATACATTGCAAGTTTCAGGGCAGCCAGCGTTACAGAGTGACACACTTTACAAAAAGAATACCCACAATCCGGTCCTCACCATCTGACTGGAGCTAGGCAACCCTGGGCAGATCCTTCCCCTCTCTGGAACTGAGCCTTCTGGTACTAAAAGAAAGGTTCGGGCCTAGGCCCAAGGTGCCAGTGGGGCTGGCTGCTCCACAGTCCCTGTTTGGGGCAGTAGATGACCAAAGAGAGTTGTTCCTCTGAGGAAGGAGGCGTACTGACAGCTCAGTAGTCCGTTCCTCATTTCAGGGACAGTGACTAGAACCAATAGGCTACCTTTGTCACAGCCTGTGCACCTCATGAAGGCTTGATGGCTGATGAGGTAGTGGCACCTCCAGCCCAGCAGTGGGGAAGATGAGGAGTTCAAGGCCATCCTCCATTACATAGTGAGTGTGAGACCAGTATGGAGATACATGACCTTGTCTCAAAATGACGATGATGATGATGGTTCGCTAGGTCTGTCCTACCCAGAACGGTCAGGGAAGCCCTCCCTGTGTTCTCTGGAGAGAGCACCTACCTTGATGACATTGTCCTTGCAGTCCACCACGCGTTCAAACGTCTGGCTGAGGATCTCAAGGTCCTTGTGAAGCTCTGTGTTCTTCACCTCTCTGAGGACAGTTCTCCACTGCGTGTTGATCTTGTTAAGGTTCAGGGCGCTGTTGTGTTCTTCCTTGGCCAGCTTGTCCTGTGTGAGGGATAAACGCATGCGTTTTAGCAAAGGCCAAAGAGGTCTACCACAGCAGTCGACAGCAGGCTGAAAAAAAACACCAGTCCTTGTGTATCCCCAAGTACAAAGCTCTTGGCAGCCAACACTCAGGGGGCCCTTTTTGTATTTTCCGGTGAGTCTCCGGATGAAGCGTGAGAACCGAAGTCTTTCTAAGGACCCCACTCCAGACCGAACAGCAGATTTCAAGACAGCTGACCGCGGACTCCTGACAGCACCTACTGTCCTAATGCCGGGACTCGGTGATTCTGCCCATCTCTGTTCCCCGCTCTCCGTGCTTCCCGGAGAGCTCCCTATGCCGAAACCAAGGTTGCCTGAGGCCCATGTATTTTGGGAAGAAGGACTTCAGGGGAGGTCGGAGGTCGGAGGGGAAGAAAATGAGCCAGGCGCACGATCGCAGGCCACGGCGCCAGCGCGCTGGCCGGGGGTTTGGGCAGGGCACACTGCAGAGCCAGCATCACCTTCAAGAACTGGGCGATGAGCCTCTCTTTCTTCTTGGTTGCCTCCTCCTCTGCCAGCATCTTCTGTTGAAACAAAAGCAGCTGTTCCTCATCCGTCAAGGCTACCTTGAACTTTTTCCCTTTCTTAGGCATGGCTGGACGGCGGGCCGGGTCCAGGCGAGGAACCTCCGCCTGGCGCCACGGCCTGCTTGTGAGGAATTAGAAGGAAAAGGCTCTCATAGGCAGGGCATTTCTGGAACTAAGGTAACGGGGCCTTAGCTAGACCTCAGTCCTTCACCAAGGGAGCGCGCGCGAGGGGAAAGATGCGACTTGTTTCCTAGCAACAAGGACCTTCGCTAAGAGCGCGGGATGAGGAATCAGGAGGCCAGCCTGATTTCGAAGCGCCCCCTGTACGCTGGAGGACCGCAGTCAGCGCTGTGAGAAGGCCTTAAAAAAAAAAAAAGTCTATTCTTAAACTCTGTGTATGTACACCACGTGCATGCATGCCTGGTGCCAGCAGAGGCCAGAATGACTGTGTTGGGTCCGGTGAAACAGGTCAAACGCGCGCACGCGCACACACACACACACACACACACCCACACACCACACACACACACGTTCACATAATCATTTCTGTGGGTGGGCTGGTGAGCGGCTCACTGTGTAAGGTTGTTACTGACAAGCCTGGTGAGCAAACCTCTCCTAACAAGGAGAGCAGCCAGGGATGGTGCACGGCTCTAATTCCAGCCCTTGGGAGGCAGTAGCAGGCAGGCAGTTCTCTGAATTTGAGGTCAGCCTGGTCTGCAGAGTGAGTTTCAGGGCTACACCAAAAAACCCTGTATTGGGATGAGTGGGAGGTGGGGTGTAGGAGGTTTTGGGTTTTGGCTATTTATTTATTTATTTATTTATTTATTTATTTATTTATTTATTTATTTATTTTAATGTGTGTGTGTGTGTGTGTGTGTGTGTGTGTGTGTGTGTGTTATCTATCCGAATGTACACCTGCACACCAGAAGAGGGCATCAGGTCCCATTATAGATGGTTGTAAGCCACCATGTGGTTGCTGGGAATTGAACTTAGGACCTGTAGAAGAGCAGACAGTGCTCTTAACCGAAGAGTCATCTCTCCAGTCCCCCCGCCCCCGTTTTTAAGCTATTTTATTGGGTTCTTATATCTACCACCCTTCTCCACCCCAATTCCTTCCAACCCAACACGAGGCTGGCAAGAAGAAAGGTTAGAGGGAAAAGAGGGTGTAGACCTCTTTAGACTACTTCCTGCTGATTAGGGGCACTGGGTTCCTAGGCATAAGTCCAACCTTCATCGTCAGAATATCCAGCAAACCAGCACTTCAGCAAAAGCAACAGCAAAGGTGGCAGCAGGAACCAGCAGCAGCAGGAGTGTGCTGGCTGCCACAGGCCCTCTCAGAGCTCTCCCCCTCACCCCCTCTCCAGAGGCCCCAGCATTATCTGCAGCTGGCAAAATTCACACCCCTCTCAGAGCAGGAGACAACCACAGTTAACGGTGGTGGACAAACTGAAGCAGCCCCATCCCCACACCTGGGATTAAAGCCAAAACATCCACATAACCAGGTTTTTAAAGAAACCAAAATTCTCACTACAGCAGGACCACTGGGAAGTGATGAGGTTTAGGCTATCATGAAGGTGTGCTGCCTTGACCGGATTAGTGTCCTGAGAAGAGAAAGAGACTGGACTGGGAGATGGTGGCTCAGTGCTTAAGATTTAAGATTTATTTATTTATTATGTATACGGTGTTCTGCCTGCAGGCCAGAAGAGGGCACAAGCTCTCATTATAGATGGTTATGAGCCACCATGTGGTTGCTGGGAATTGAATTCAGATCCTCTGAAGAGCAGCCAGTGTTCTCAACCTCTGAGCCATCTCTCCAGCCTCCAGCACTGTATTCTTAGACTTCCTGTCTCAAGCCTGTAAGCAATAAGTGGTTGCTGTTTAAGACACACTGTATCTCTTATTCTGTGAACTAAGCTAGTTATTCTTTGTCAGGGGAGAGGAGATTAATAGTACATACACAAAAAGGGTCACTGTGGAATAGTGAAAATGCTCTAAAACTGTTATGTTGTACAGCTTGATATGTTTAGTGGCCTTAAAATAAGATTTATATTCTTTCTCTCTCTCTCTCTCTCTCTCTCTCTCTCTCTCTCTCTGTATGTGTGTGTGTGTGTGTGCGTGTGTGTGTGTGTGTGTGTGTGTGTGTGTGTGTGTGTGCAGGTACCTTCAGAGGCCAGAAGAGGGCACTGAGTCCCTTGTAGCAGGAGTCACCAGTGTTTGTGAGCCACCTGTGTGTATGGAGGACTGAACTGGTTGGTCCTCTGGAAGAGCAGCAAGATCTCTCCAGCCTGATCAATTTGGTTTGAAAAGTCATTGAAGGTGGGAGCGGTGGCGCGCACCTTTGATCTCAGCACTCAAGAGGCAGAGGCAGGTGGATCTCCGTGAATTTGAGGCCAGCCTGGTCTATATAAGACCAGCCAGGGCTGTTCTGGCAACAAACGAAACAATAAAAAGCCATTTCAGAGCCAGAGCAATGGCTAGTGGATGTGTTGCTCTGGGAAAGGATTCTGGTCGGGCTCCTTTGTACCACATGGCAGTGCTAACTCCAGGTCCCAGGGATCTGATGTCCCTTTCTACTCCCCCCGCCCCCAGCGCTGCCTGCATGGGGTATACATATATGCGTGCAGGCAAAACACTCATACGTGTAAAAATTAGTTCATCATCATTTTGTTTGTTGGTTTGGGAGGGTTCTATGCAGTCTGGGCTAGCCTGGAGCCTGCTACGTAGACAAGTCTAGCCTTGGATGCACAGAGACCTGCCTGTCTCTGCCTCTCGAGTACCGTGATAGAAGGTGTGCACCATCATGCCTGTATTCTTGTATACAAACATTTAGAGCAAAACGTGGCAGCCATTCCTACAGTCCTCTGTTCTCCACAGGTCTTATGGTCGGAGTCGGCTGGATAGTGGGTGCTGCCACTTCTCCCAACCCTAGCCCCACCCCACCCCAGCCTCACATATTTCGGTTTCTTTTTTGAGGCAGGCTCTCTCATAACCCCCGCTGGCCTTCTTACGTAGCCAAGGAGATCCTTGAACTCCTGGTCTTGCTGCCTCCATCCCCCAAGTACTAGGTCATTTCTAGCCCTTGATTTCTTGATTGTTTGTTTGTTTGTTTTTCTTTTTTGGACTTTTTGCAACAATGTTTTTCTGTGTAGCCTTGGCTGTCCTGTCTCAGCCTCCCAAGTGCTGGGATTAAAGGCGTGTACCACCACTGCCAGCTGCATTTCTTTTTATTTTTTATTTTTATTTTTTGGAGACAGGGTTTCTCTGTGTAGCCTTGTCTGTTCTGGACTTGCTTTGTAGACCAGGCTAGCCTTGAACTCACAGAGATCTGCCCGCCTCTTCGTTCCAGGGTGCTGGGATTACAGAAGTGCGGCAGGCAGAGCTCCCGGCCTGCTGGGGAATCTCGACTCAGCTCTGCAAGGTATAGCCACTTCCCTGGCATTGTAACGGTGTCTTCAACAGACCAGAGAGGCCCTATGAAGCTGGCAGCTCGAATTGTTAGGCCCCGTTGACGGCCAGTGCATGCCACATGTGATACTAAAATGGGGTGTTTTCAATCAATTTCATTCATCTTTGGTTATATTCAGTATAATGTTCAGTAAACAAATATATCATGTCCCTGAATATGTTTTCTCACAAATTTAAAAATTTTAGTGAAGCCAATTCCAGTGAATTTCTTAAATTTCTCTTTTTAACAATCTTTTTATTTATTACAATTTATTCACTTTGTATCCCAACTATGCCCCTTCTTTGTCCTCTCCCAACCCCTCCCTCCTTCCCTCCCTCCCTCTTCTCCTCCCATGCCCCTCCCCTAGTCCACTGATAAAGAAGGTCCTCTTCCCCTTCTTGCCCACTTTTATAGTAAGTTTTATGTTCATTAGTTTCGTAGTTGTTCATTTTCTCTTTTCTTACTCCTTTTTCATCATTTGCTTTACTATTGATTTATGTTTATTGATTTATGTTTTATTCGACCTCCGAATGTGCGGAGGTCGGAGGTCAACTTGCAACCCGCCTTTCTATCCTTTTTCCTCAAGAATTGGACCCAGGGCCTGAGTGTGCTAGGCCACACCATTGAGCTACATCGTCGTCATCCCTCATCTCATAATCTGATTGCAGGTTCTTTGCCAGCGTCTGTCCCAACTTTTTCTTCTGGTCTAAAGCTTTTCTGTAAACCCCTGTGTATTTTATGTGTTGCCAAACTGCTCAGGGTGAAGGTCAGAGGGCAGCTGTTGGGAGTCATCCCGGGCTTGATCCCAGGTGCTCAGGCTTGGTCGCAAATGCCTTCTCCCCACTAAGCCGTCAACCCGGCCCCTCAGTTAGCCCTTCTCTTCCTTTTTCTCAGTGTTAACTACAATTTTTAACTCACATGTCACCTGAGCCTTCCTTTCCTCACTTTTTCCCTTTGTGTGCTTTGGATGGAGCTCAGGTCTGTGTGGCAACCACCAGGTCAGTCTGGAACCCAATCGTGGCTGCTTCTGATTAGCGTTTGAGGAGCAGTTTATCTTAGTGTCTTTAATGGTGGTTCCTACCCTGTTTCCTAAAGCCCCATTGTTCTATTTTTTTCATATTCATACCTAAAATTTGATGTTTGACCTTGTGGGTCGGTCTGTGCCTTGGGGGTGTTTCCTCACTGCTCTGAATTATTCCCTCCATCAGGAATCAAGACTCCATAAATGACCGGGTTTGTGTTTAAGTTCTTGTTTCTGTTCCACAGAGCTATCTGGTTATTCTTGTGCTAACAGCACACCATCTCCGTTATTTATTACAGACTATTTATTATAGTTCTTGGTGCAAGCTAGACCAAGAACCCAGCCTTGTTCCTCTCAGAGAGCATCTTGCTTATCTGTGGGCCTTGCATTTCTGCACAAATTCATGCACCAGCTTGTTTGTTTCCAAGCTGCTGGGGTTCGAAGGGAACTGCAGCGAGTTTCTAGGTTAGTTTCTGAGGCCGAGTCTTCCAGCTCAAACTCATTAGGCATTCCTCCACTTAGGCCCCCCATAATTTCTCCTAATATTGTCATAAGTTAGGGCTAGTGGAACGCATCTTTAAGCCCAGCACCTGGGAAGTGGAGGCAGGAGACCAGCATAAAACACAGACAAAGTTCAAAGCTATCCTGGGCTACATGAAACCCTGTGTCAAAAACAAAATGAACGTACAAATGTGTGGTATGTGTATGATATAGCTATGTAACTATAGCGATATCACCACAGGGGGTTGCTGTGGAACTCTCATTGGCCTGGAATACATTGTTAGACCAGGCTAGCCCCAAACTCAGAGATGCCCCTGCCTCTGTCTCCTGAGTAGGAGATTTAAGGTGTGTCTATCACCCTCAGCTTCTTTTTTTTTTTTTTAAGGTAGGGCCTTACAGATTTGCCCAGCCAGGTTGGCCTTGAATTTATTTATTCGGAATCCCAGGTAGGCCTTGAAGTTTTGGTCTTCCTGTTTCAGCCTCTTCAAGTAGCCAAAATGCCAGGCCTGGGCTGCCTATCCTGCCTTGTGAACACGTTTTTATTTTCTTCTCGGATTTAGTTAAGAGTTTTTGCTTCACCAAGTGATTGTGGGAGAAGCCTTTAATCCCAGCACTTGAAAGGGAGAGGCAGGTGGATTCCCTTGAGCTGGAGGTCAGCCTGGTCCATAGAGTGAGCTCCAGAACAGCCAGAGCTACACAGAGAAACCCTGTCTCAAAGACAAACAAAAAAAGCTGGGCTCTGTAAATCCCAGCACTCAGAGAGGCAGAGGCAGGTGCTGTGAGTTCAAGGCCAGCCAAGGCTACACAGAGAAACCCTGTCTCGACACAAACAAAAATGGAAAAAAAAAAAAAAAAAAAGAAAGGAAAAAAAGCTGTTGCTTCCACTTTGGCGAAGTTCAGGGGCCCACACTTGAGAGTTAAGTCCCCATAGAAACTTGCTGCAAGGACTTAATGCCACCAAAATGGGGTGCTGACTGTTTGTGAAACTTAACTGTACACACGGGCACACGGAAAGGAGATAAACCTACCGAATGCTGGCTTTACAGAACCAAACCAGCCTCTCTCCCTTACTCCCTCCCTCCCTTCCTAAACTTGAGGACCATTTTTGCTAGAATTTGAAAGAGAAGCCACAGGTCAAGCAAGCTATAAAAATCCACAGCTTCCTGAAGGAGGAAGGCAATGAAGTCAGAGGACGCTGCACCTGAGTTAGAGCCTACAGGCCACTGTGTACAGAGAGGGGAGTCATCAGAGAGTGCCAGCCCAGGGTACCAGGGAAGCTGAATCGACAGCACACCAGGATGGATGTGAGTGTGGTTGGGTAGATTGTGACGTCCCGCTGGCCAGCCACCCTAGCCAGCAAGGTGAACGTCCAGTTCACAAGCGATGCTGTCTTAAGGGCCTCTCTCTGGCCCCTGAATGAGCACACAGTCTTACACACACACACACACACACACACACACACACACACACTGAAAAGAAAAATTTGTAATTTTCCATTTTTCTTTCTTTCTTTCTTTTTTTTTTTTTTTTTTTGAGTTTGGGGTCTGATGTTCAGGCTGGCTTTGAACATATTAGGTAGTTGAGGCTAAACCTGACATCCAGAGCCTCATGCCTTCACCTCCCAAATGCTGGTATTACAGGTGTGTGTAATACCAGGTGCCTGGTCTAAAAGCTGTCATCAAGGGACTAACGATTTGGCAGCAGAAATAGTAGGTACCTAAATAATAAACAGGCAGATACGCAATGATGACATTTTTGAGCATTCAGTTGTGTGCTGAGCACTGACCTGAGCGTTATGTGTGCGTTACCTAACGGTCGCATTTTTACGACCGCCCTGTGAAGGAGGTGCTGCTGCTGTTTTGATTTAACAGATGAGAAAGATGGTGCTGAGGGGAGGGGGGAGTTAGCTCAAGGTTATGTTTGGATGGTCTGAGAGGGGCGCGTTGACGTCTGGCCACGGAAGCCAACCATCTTCACAGGCTCCGTGTTACTTAATAACCTCCCTCCCTCCCTCTCTCTCTCTGTCTTTCCCAAACCCAGATTCTTCTCGTAGCTTCGCAGATCTGCTCTAGGATGCAGAGGCTCCTGTTTCCATGGTGATGGGGAGGCTGGTACACCGCACTGTGTACATCGCCAAGTGTAGGCGATGCAGAGAATTGGCTCAGGATGGAAAGGTGTCGCAGCCGGGCTCAGGGAAAAGGGAGGGACGAGAGAGTCTGGGACACTGGGCCACCCTGGGGCTCCGGAAGCGCCTGCACGGCGGCCGGCGCCTCCCCAGCCTGGGAAGCAAGCACAGCAGCCCCGAACTCAAGCCTGTCCCGTGGGGGGTCGGCCCTTTCCACGCCCCCTCCATGCCTCCCAGCCCTGACCTGGGTCCCGGAGGCACCTGGCTCTGCCCGCTGACGGGGCCAGCGGCCGGCAGGGGGCAGAGTCACTCCCGGTCTCGGAAGCCGGGCAAGGAGCCCTACCCGGCTCCGGGGTTATTTTCAGCTGACAGGCTGCAAAGGCGCAGTCAGTGAGTGATCTCAGGACAGGAGGTGGGTGCTGGCGGGGGCTGAAGCGTGGGACTTGCAATGGACCGGGCTGGAAAAGCGGTATTTAGGGTCACAGTTTAGTAATCAACGCTTAGTTTCCCTCTCAGTCGCCTTTGAGATTTTTTTTTTTTGACTGTTTTTATCCCCATTGAAAAAAACATCCTAATGAGGAGGAGGCTTACTGATTCATTCATTGTTTATTGAGTATACAACTATTACAGAAAGATACAATGGGAACAAATATTTATAGAACGCACAATGGTTCAAAATCTTTTTTGAGGGAGAAGTGTATCTTTTTAAAAATTACTTATTTTTAGGTGTTTGGGTGTTTGGTCTGCGTGCAAACTGTTTGTGCACCGTATGTGTGCCAAGAGCGACAGAGAGGGCATCAGGGTTGCAGATGGTCGTGAGCTGCCGTGTGAGTGCTGGGAATCAAACCCTGCTCCTGTGGAAGAGCAGCCGGTGGGCTTAGCTGATCGGCCATCTCTCCAGGCTCTGAAGATCTTTTAAGATCATGAGAAAAGATCATGAGATCTTTTAAAATCATGTAGCTTCTTGTCAGAAAGGATGTACCATGAGCTTGGTGGAGCACTCCAGAGCTCAGGGAGGCAGAGGCTCTCTGTGAGTTCGAGGCCAGCCTGGTCTACAAAATTAGTCTGAGCCAGCCAAGGCTACACAGAGAAACCCTGTCTCAAAAAAAAAAAAGTACCATGAAATTAAAAACGTTTTCTATGACGCTGGAAGCCATAAGCCTCTTCCTGGTCATGGATTATGCTCAACACAAGGAAAGCAAAGAAGCATTGCTGAGTGCTCCCCTTGTGCTTGGCTGCACGCCTCCCCCCGTGTGTGTACGCATGTCTGTCTGTCTGTATGCCACAGGCACGGCTGGTGCCCATGGAGGCCAGCAGAGGGCATTGAATCCCCTGGAACTGAAATTACAGGTGGTTATAAGCTGTCGCATGAGGGCTGAGAACAAAACCCAGGTCCTGCAAGAACAGTGGACAGAAATACATGACTTTAGTATCTGGGGGTTAGTGGGGGTTGCAGCGCCTTTTCTTGGTTGTCAGCTTAGCCAAAACCAGAGTGACTAAAAACCTGGGAGAGATTTTTTTCCTTAATTAAATCACTAGAAGTGGGAAGAACCACTTTTAATTCAAATCTTTTGAGATGGGAAGATCACCTCTAATCTGGCCCACGCTTTCTGCTGGCAACCTATGCAAAGGGCCACCGAAGAAGGAAGCTTCTGTCTTTCCCCGTTTGTTCTTTTCTCACTGACAAGTCCATTCTTTCATTGGCATTAGAGCCTGCTGGAAGTCTGGCCTCTCCTGAAGACCAGCTGAGACACAGCCTTGTGGACTGAGCAACTGCTGGACGCGTGGCTCTTCCATTGGTGGACAGCCATTGTTGGATTAGCGGGACCACAGCCTGTAACCCGTTCTTTAAAATCCCACATAATATATAATATATGTCATGTATAGATGTATAGGTATATATATCTTCATTCTATAAGTTCTGTTCCCCTAGAGAACCCTGAATAACAGATGTTGAGTGTGTTTGCATTCCTGTCAGGTGTGCTTGTGTACCCACGTGTGTGTGTGTGTGTAAGTAGAGGACAACCTCAGTTGTCATCCTTAGTCACTTCCTACCTTGTTGTTTTTGAAGTGGTCTCACGGTGGCCTGGATCTCAGCAGGGAGCATCCCAGGCATCTGGCTAACAGGAGGGTCCTGGAGGACCGAACCCAGGTTCTCAGGCCTGCAAGCAAGCACGTACAATAGAACTACCACCTCAGCCTGCGAACACATGTTAGATTGCAAGACTGCAACCCAGAGCACGCCTGGACACCGGCGAGGACGCAGGCACACAAGTGCGTCTGTCCTCTGAGTGTCCTGAGACGCTGCATGCAATGCACTCTGGTCTTAAATTTCGGGACTAGAGAGATGGCTCAGCAGCTAAGAGCACTTGGTGCTCTTGCAGATTAAATTCCAGCACCCATATGGCAGCTCACAACCATCTGTGACACCCACCCCTGGGGATCCAGAGCCCCCTTCTGGTCTCTATGGACATGAGGTACACACAGGCAGGCAACATATATATATCATTTAAAAAATTGTCAGGATATGCAAAACAACCATTCAAATAAAATAAAATAAAATTTAAATTAAAAAATATTACAATACACCAAATAGATTTTCCTGTCCAGTGTACTCTGACACACGAAGCACATACTCGGGAGATTGTCATGGGCCGTCCCTTCCACCAGGAATGTCCTTTTCCTTGATGGCGCCAGTTGACGCCTTTACAACCTTTAGATCTCAGGTTAGCATCACCTGCCCAGAGAGGTCATCCAGACTGAAGGCTGATTCTTCTCCTCCATTTCCTCGATATAGCCTTTGCCATTGTTTTTCCTGGTTCATGTCTTTTTTTTTTTTAACCAATTTTTCTGTCATTGTTTTTCTGTTTTAAAAGTGCTTTATGACACTGTATGACTGTATGTACATACACATGGATGCACGCACGTATGTGGGGGGCACACACGTGCCTAGTGCTCGTCTGTTCTGCAGACAACTTTCCCATGTCAGTTCTTTCCTTCCACTGAGTAGACTGTAGATTTCAGAGGCAGGTTCGGACTTGGCAGCTTTGCCAGCTGAGCCATCCTGGCTGCCCTATCTACTGTCTCTCCACCCCACCCTGATTAGATGAAGCCCTTGGGGACAGGGACCCATCAGTGCCCTATCTAGAAGAGTGCTCAGAACACAGCAGGAGAAGAAGGGGGCTTCAGACTCTTCCTCTCTTTGGCTTCAGCATTCCGTCTACAGTGTGCAAGACTGGAGCCCCTCCAACAACATGGCCAGCCCAGTTTCTCTGGACACCAAAGGCAGGTGCTCCAGACTCCTGGGGTCAGCATGTGGGAGGGACCAGAGGTCCATCTAGTTACCCACAGTCCCTTGCAGCAGATACTGGGGGAGGGTAGAGAGAGGATGGACTAGCTGACGGGTCCAGCCACACACTGAAGACAACCACGCTTCAGCCCTTCCTGAAGGCTGTGTGCTCTGCCCATGTTGTCCACCGCTCCTCAGTCCTCTGGGGGATGAGAAGTGGTGTTATGGAGCACGATGACAAATTTCAGTCCGGAGGCACCCAGATTAGATTTGACACCCGCCTGTGGCGCTTGCAGAGAAGCAGGCTGAGAACCCATGCCAGCCTGTGTCTGCTTGGAATCCCCTCCTTCTCAGGCACTGATTGGGTAGATCGCTCACCCTCTCCTGGGTTTTTGTGTTGTGTTGTGATGTCTCTGATGAGGATGGCATTACCTGAATCACTACATGTTTTCCCTGTAGGACTCCAGGAAGCCTTCCTGGGGACTGGGAATCTGAGGCAAACTGGGACTCTCCAGTTGGCTCCCTTTCCTCATGACCCCGAGGGCCCTGACCTAAGTTCAGCACAGAGGTGGAAGGCTTCGCTGTCAGCAGGCTGAGGGCCAGGCCTTGCTAACCTGTGACCTTAGGCAAGCCACAGTTTGGGCTCATCTGTTTCCCCAGCAGAACTCTCTGGATGGTTTTTTGTTTGTTTGTTCGTTTGTTTGTTTGTTTTGAGACAGATTTTCTCTGTGTAGCCCTGGCTGTCCTTGACCTTGCTCTGTAAACCAGTCTGGCCTCGACCTCACAGAGATCAACCTGCTTCTGCCTCTGCTGGAATCAAAGGCTTGTGCCACCACTGGCAGCTATTTCCCCGGGTTATGGTGCACAGGGGTCCAGCCAGGGCACAGCACATGCCAGGCCACCCCTCTGCCATCTGAGCTACACCCCCAGTCGCAGAGAGCTTTTTCCCTTCAGCCAGCTTCCTCCATGTTGAACTGCATAGCAGAAATCTCACGTGGTGCTTCCTCACGGTGCTCAGTCCACCCACGGCTTTCCCCAACGTGGTGTTGCTGCGTTCTGTGACCTGACTAGCCTGAAATGAACAACAAAGCCAAGAGATAACCCTTGTCCTCAGGACCCTTAGACTGGACAATAGTGGTTCATGTTCAAGTCCTTTGACCCCTGCAAGCCTGGGCCAGGTGTTCTCCTGGGATGACTTTATGAAGACCTTTTTTTTCCTTTGGTTTTCCAAGACAGGGTTTCTCTGCGTAGCCCTGGCTATCATGGAACCCACTCTATCTATATACCAGGCTGGCCTTGAACTCAGAGATCTGCCTGCCTCTGTCCCCTTTGTGCTGGGATCAGAGGTGTGCGCCAGCACTGTCCAGCCCGGCCTCCTTTTTAACTCCGTGTCTTGGACAGTGTTTTATGGATGATGACAGCTGAATTCAGCTGATAGGCGTGGGATCCTCTCTTTGTCCTGCTCCACAGCACAGGCTGTGGATAGGGAAATGGTACAGTAGGCAAGCCACGAACTATTAGAGACTGAGTTGTTCTTTTCTGAAGGGAGGGCAAATGCCACAATGTGGGGAGTCTTTAGGAGTGAAAGAAGCTAACAGTAGAGCGACGTGAGAGGTAAGACCCCGAGGCAAGGGGGTCCCAGCGCTGCTGACGCGGGAGATGCCGAAGCTTAGGAAGTGGGAGTCAGGAATAAACCAGACATTTTCTGGTTTTAGATTTATTTATTTATGCGTCTGAATATCTTGTCTCCCTGTGTTGTGTGCACCACCGGCCCGCCTGTCACCTGTGGAGGCTAGAAGAGGGTGTTGGGTCCCTGAAACTAGAGTTACACACAGTTGTGAGCAACCATGTGGGTGCGGGGAACCAAACTCAGGTCTTCTGAAAGAGCAACAGTGTCCTTAACCACTGAGCCATCTCTTGAACCCCAGGAATTTAATTTCTCTCTCTCCCTCTTTCTTCTATTTTTTTTTTGTTTGTTTGTTTGTTTCTTTGTTTTTTTGAGACAGGGTTTTCCTGTGTAGCCTTGGCTGTCCTGGACTCACTTTGTAGATCAGGCTGGCCTGAAGATGACCTTAAACTTCTGACCCCTGCCTCCCCACTTTCTGAGTGCTGGGATTGCAGGCCTGTGTCACCACACCCATATAAACAGGAATTTTCAACAGAATGTAATAATAATGTGTCATGGGGGCAGCATGAAGACTGGCCAGGAGGAGAAATGCCCCAACACCCACGCCTGAGAAGTGGAAATCAGGAAGGTGCTACTGTGTGAACTATGTTCATTCTTTCCAAAGTCTAAAATTACAGAAAAGGAAACACACACACACACACACACACACACACACACCGCCAGAAGCAGGGAGAAGTAGCTACCACAACAGCTGAGAAAGGAGACGGAAATTCAGGAATTTCAGGAACTCGGTGACCTGAGCCTGGAAATTCCACACTGTGACGTGGAAGGTTTCCCATCAGAGGCACTTTCCAGCAGCCTGGGCAGGGCAGAGAGGGGACAAGGAGGAGGGAGAGGTGACCCCAGCCAACCCTGTCACCCTGGCTAGTGGGGAGGGCTCTGGGGTGCAGCCCTCCATTTAGCCAACGGTTTCAGAAATACTGGTACCACCACAGCCCCTTGCCACACACTCATCAGAGTCTTATGAAGAAACACTATCTCCGCTTTACCGTTGGCACAGGGACTCAGTGAGGTTTTAAAAAACATGTCTAAGTTCCAGCAAACAGCAGCGCTGGGTGCCTTCCTGAGGTGGCAATCCATCTCGAGGGTCAAATGAGAGCTAGGTACCCAGTGCCCAGGGGAAAGATAATGAATTTATAGACATTTTATATTTTACTTGAGGCTTTTTCAAGAGTCCTTAAGCCCATCCGTCTAGGAAAGGTCATGTCGAATTATCTCCCGCCCTTACCTCATGCCATAGCCCAAGGAAACAAGCAACAGTATGGTTGCGCAGGGGTCTTCCAGTTCGCCTGCCAACCCTCGTAACCTCTACCATCCTGGGACAAGGCTTTGAAAGTCGGGTTGAGAGGTCTCCCAGCTGGGGTGAAACAGGGATAGGCGTGGCGGGTGGGAGGGAGTAGGCCAGGAAAGCCAGCGTGGGCTTTGGGGAGAAGCCTGGGCGGTGCTATTCTGGAGGACTGCGCTCTTCCCTCGCCCCCTCAGGGTAGCCTTTTCCCAGCTGAGATTTGGAATTGCCCGGCCTAGAAGAGATGGAGGCCTCCTCCCTTAATTAAATGCCCAGGGGTTGCTATGGAAACCACAGCTTCCAAATCCTGGTCAGACAATGGGGAGAGGAGCTGTCTCAGGCCTAGACAAGTGAAGCTTCGGGGGGCCTTATTGGCGGCAGAGGTGGGGGAGAAATGGTGAGGGGGAAAAAGGGGTGCCAACTTCAAAACAAAACAAAACAAAACATTCTTCTCTCTACCTGGAAGTGTGGGAAGAGGCCTTTGAGAACCAAGAAGGGGTCTGAGGCATAATCCTCCTGGGAAGGGAAGGAGGGTGGGGGCTGGGAGCTGCAGCCCAGTGCCACTCAGAACTGAACACCTTTTTTGTTTCTAGAGGAGAAAGCCAGCCAACTTGGTAAACAAAGAGAAGAGGCCAGAGGGCAGCCGGCTAAGCGATAATGCCTGGGACTGCAAAGAGCTGAGTAACGCAGGAAAGAGAGAGGAGAGAGAGAGAGAGAGAGAGAGAGAGAGAGCGAAGTCCCAGTGACAGCCACTCCACAGCACTGCCGCACACTGTCAGCCGAGGCACCCATGGGTGACAGACACTCTCCTCTACAGGGGCTGTACTCCTTGGGACACTCAGGCTCCCCCTTTCTCCCCACCTCTACTCCTTGGGTTTCCTCTTTGCTCTCTCTCTTCTTGAGTTTCTAAAGGCTGAGTGAGGGGTCCTGTCATCACTTAGCTCTTGACATTGGGAACATCAGACCGACCTTTGGGGTCTTCGCTGGGCCATGGAGCTTCTACCTCAGTCGGAGAGGAAATATCTCGTTTTGGACACATTACAACGTTATGGTGCCTTTGTGCTAGGACAGTGCCCACAGAAGCCAACCTCTCAACCCCACACCCCGGCAGCTCTGCGAGGTTGCAGTACATGGATTTTTGGATTTTGGTCTTGTTTTATAGTGAACTTACATGCACATTTCTTAGGAGCCCCTGTACTAGCTGGTTTTCTGTCAACTTGACACAAGCTACAGTCATCAGAGAGGAAGGAGCCTCAGCTGAGGAAACACCTCCATGAGATCCAGCTGTAAGGCATTTTCTCAATTACTAGGGGAGGGCCCAGCCCATTGGGAGTAGGGCCACCCCTGGGCTGGTGGTCTTGGGGTCTATAAGAAGGCAGGCTGAGCAAGGCATGAGGAGCAAGCCAGTAAGCAGCACCCTCCATGGCCTCTGCACCAGCTCCTGCCTCCAGTTTCCAACCCTGCTTGAGTTCCTGTCCTGACTCCCTTCGGTGATGAGCAGCAGTGTGGAAGTGTAAGCCGAATAAACCATTCCCTCCTCATCTTGCTTTCTGGTCTAAGCATTCTGTTGCAGCATCAGGAACCCTGAGACAGTCTCTAAGCCTTTCTAACAAGGCTATGTTGAATCATTATCTCCTGCTCTTATCTCACCCAGGGGCTCATGTGGCCCAGGTTGGCCTCAAACTCTATATGCAGCTGAGGATGACCTTGAACTTGTGATCCCCCTGCCTCTAACCCATGTGTGCTGAGGTTATAGGTATGAACCACCACATCTCCTGGGATGAGAGCCCAGGGCTCCATGCTTGCCAGGCAAGCACTTTATCGACTGAGCTACATCTGCAGCTCCCAAATTACATTCTTGCTTTTATTGTTACTATGAGAAAGAGGAGCCTGGGAGAATGTTAGGTATGTCAAGCTGGCACTCAAGCAGGAAGTGGCAAAGCTGGAATTTAAACTCAGGTTTGTCTGACTCTGGTCATTTTTCTTTCTTTGCTTCAAAAGCTTCTTGGGAACTTATGAGCTGGCCCACTCTGTTCTGATGCCTTCGCTCTCCCACTCAGTGTTACCTAAATACTTCCACAGAAGCACTTCCCAGTTCTAAGCTGGTTATTTAAAGAGTTTATGTAGAACTTGCCTGTTTGGAAGGAAAACACATTTTTCTCAGAGGGGGAGAAATGTTAAATGGACCCAGAAAGGCCACTTGACCCAGAACACAACTGGCAGTAGAACATCTAGTCCAGGACTGGCCAGAACCTCGAATGATGATGCCTAGAGAAACGTATCTGGTCATGTGGTGAAAGAAGCCTATTCTCCTCCCCATTCCAGGGACCTGCTTTCCACCCAGGAGAGTGCTTTGTAAGGATGTGAAAACAACATAAATGTGGGTCCTGACCTCAGGGAATATTTAAGGGACCAGGGGAACCAAAGGGTTAAGAAACTAAGGTTCTAGAGCTGAAAGAATTGGTAGACAGGCTTGACAAAACCTGGATAGGGTTGGGCAAGCATGCACTGTTAGGGGAAAGGCTGCAGATGCTCAAACAACAACAGAATGAGCAGAGGCAGGAGTGGAGGAAGCCTTGTGTGAAGAGTAAGGGGGGATGAAGACTGAATAAATGTGTATCATGGACCATGAGCTGGATATATTTGAATGCTTGGTCATTAGAGAGTGTCACTACTCGAGAGGGATTAGGAGGCGTGGCCTTGTTGGAGGAAGCTTCACTGAGGAAGGGCTTTGAGTTTCAAATGCTCAGTCCAGGCCCAGTGGCTCTCTCCCCCTTGCCTTCAGATCAGGATGTAGAACTCTCTACTTCTCCGTCCCTATGTCTGCCTGTGCGTCGCCATGTTGACAATGGACTAAACCTCTAACACTGTAAGCAAGCCCTAATTAAATGCTTCCTTTTTTAAGTATTACCATGGTCACAGTGTCTCTTCACAGCAACAGAACACCAAGATAGACAGGGTCCAGTGCCTCAGACCCACAGGAACTGGGAAAACCTTCCTCCGAGGGGTCATGCTATGAACACTGACAGAAGCATCTCCTGCAGTTTTCTCCTCCCAGGATTATTGCAGCCTGAGACAGCCCCCCTAAAGAGGCCTCCCACGGAAACTAGCTGTACAGAACCACCACACTGGGGTGTTGTAGGGGATCGGAGGTGTTAGCGTTGGTGCCACTCCATCAAAGAGAGCAATGAGCCACCTGACCCCCCAGCTTTTCAGTCCTGTTTCCATGTCTTTCTTCATCCCCTCATCACTACAGTCTGGATTCCAGGACAAGCCATGCTGGACAAGCCATGCTGGACAGGCCATGCTGGACAAGCCATGCTGGACAGGCCAGAGAGGGCAGCAGCAGCAGCAGATTTCTCTCTCATAAGTGGTGGCTAGAATGAGGAATGCTGCCTCCAGCCATCCCACCCTGAAAGTGCACAGAGCAAGGCCCTTCTCCCACAGGCTGCCCTGTGAGGGTGTCTCATCACAGTGACAGAACAGTACCTGATACAGCAAAGAACTGTGTGGGGGAAAAAATCCAAAAGAGGAAACAATTTTTTGAAACAGGGTATAGTCCAGGCTAGCCCTGGATTCATTATGTAGCCCAGGATGAGTGGGAAAAGAGAGAGAGAGAGAGAGAGCATCAGGAGATTACACTGGCAAAGCAGAAGGGGCAGACTTCAAAGACCACTGGAGGAGGTGGCACGGTGCCCAATGCCCTGACCTTAGTCTGTAGCTCTTTGTCCATCTCCAGCGGTTCCCGAGGTTGACTGACACCCCTGTAGGAGCAGCATGTCCTTTTACCTTACTTAGCAGGGGAGGGTGATAGAATTCTCACAGGTCTTATGTTGGAGGCTCAGTTCTAATTTTACCTCTTTTTGATAGGCGTGTTTGTGTGTGTGAGAGAGATTGAAAGAGTGGCTTCATAGTCCAGGCTGACCTCAAACTCTGTATCCTCCTGCCTCCGCCTTCCAAAGGCTGAAATTACGGCGAACGCCAACATGGATGGCATCCCCTTGTTGTCTGGCCTTGCCACGTTGCTTAACTGTTTTGTACTTCAATTCCATGACTATAAAAAGAGGCAGGGCTGGCCATGGTGGCACACGCCTTTAACCCCAGCACTTGGGGAAGTAGAGGCAGGGGGATCTCTGTGAGTTTGAGGACAGCCTGGTCTACAAAGAGAGTCCAGGACAGCCAGGGCTGTTACACAGGGAAACCCTGTTTTGAAAAACAAACAAACAAAAGAAGAGGCTGACCTCTCTTCACCCACTTACTGTCTAACACTGCCTCAAATAAGGTATACTATTATTATTATTATTATTATTATTATTATTATTATTATTATTATTATTGGCAGTGCTGGGATTGGGACCCAGATGCATGCTGGGCAAGTGTTCCACCTGAGCCACAGCTCTAGCAACTATGGCTGAGAGGTAGACAGAGAGGCTGGAGAGATGGCTCAGTGGCTAAGAGCATTTGTCTAGAACACTCCCTGTACTCTGCCCAGCTCCCAGCATGCTATCAGTGATCTGGATCACAGCTCAGCACAGTTTCTCTCAGGGTGTTTTCTTGGGAGATCTATCCTCAGGGTTGGTTTCCCTTCTGCTGACTCAGCAGATGTCACCACAGGCCCACTCCCAGGAAAAGCAGCAGGAGAGTGCCCAGGGGGAAAGCGCAGTCCCTGGCAGCTGGGCACTGAACGGGCACTCAATGTTCTGCTTTCCTTCTGTTGAACATAAGCTTTTTCATACGAGACCATTATGTGGCAAAGCCATTCTATGACCATGATGGATGAAGATGGAAGAATGTCAGAAAAATAGATCTGAATAGGAGCAAAAATAAGAACACGCTCAAGCCATAAGAATAAGAAAACATTCGCCTGCCCTGGTGAGCATGGCTGCTACTTCTCTGCTTCGGCTTTGCTTCGCCCGGCCACCTTCTCAATACAAGTTTTCACTTTCCGACAGAGTCTGGTCAGAGCGAAGCCCCACTGCCCTGATTTCACTCCCAGACAGTGAAAATGAAGTCCAATCCCAAGTCCCTCCTCAAGCTCCTTATGCCACATTCTGCTATGGTGTGTGTCCTTGTGGAAATGGATCAATAATTCCGCTTTTGTTTACTTTGCAGGTGTCTGCCAGCTGCCTTTAGCTCGAGGGCATTCCCAATATGGAACAGTGAGTGGTACCCAGGCAAGGGAGCACTCCCCTTTAACCCCAGCAGTCCACCAGCACGTCTCTGTGAGTTCAAGGCTAGCCTGGTCTACAGAAATGAGCTTTGCCTAAATCAGTAAAAAGGCTGGAGAGAGCGCTCTGTGCTTAGAACATTGGTTTAGTTTACAGCACCCACACGGCAGCTCACAGCTGTCTAACTCCAGGGTTTCTGGTGGCCTCTTCTGGCCTCTGTGGTCACTAGGCACACATGTGGCACACAGGCATACACGCAGGTGAAACACCTATGCACAGTTTTTTTAAAGAAGGAAAGGAGAAGGCAAAGAATGGGTAACGTTAGTTTATAAGTCCTGATGCACTAGACCACTCCTAGCTTGCTCAGGCACCTGTGATGTCATCATTGGTCACGTGGGTAAAAGAGGCCTGGGATAAAAGGACTCCCGTCTTTTCCTTCTCTCTTTTGCTCTCCTTTCTTGCTCTCTCTGCTTTTGTTTTTCTGTCAGGGCGCCTCCTCCCCCATCTCTGTCTCCCTGTCTCTCTCTGTCTCTGCCCTAATGTCTCACTCAGGCCCTAACTCTTTTCTTCTTTCTTTCCCCCAATAAACATCTTTCATACCAGATCTGTTGTATGCATGGCCTATTTTTTTTTTAAGATTTATTTTATTTTATGTATATGAACTCAGAAGAAGGAATCAGGTTCCATTACAGATGGTTAAAAGCCACCATGTAGGTGCTGGGAATTGAACTCTGGTCCTCTGGAAGAATAGCCAGTGATCTTAACCTCTGAGCCATCTCTCCAGCCTTCGCATGGCCTAGTTTTAAATATATAAGTATATTTCTATATATTTCTCTGGGGAGCAAGCTCCCATACCTTTGAAATGTATTTTATGGAATTTAAGCAGCAGATTTTCCTTCTGAATTATGTTCCCAGGCAAACTTCACTACTCCTTACCCTGCATTGTCTGTTCCTGATGGGATTCTTTAGTCTTGGCCATGCTCAAGAACCTCTGTCATATGATATCCTCCCTAGCCTGTCCTGTGTCAGAACTGAGGTCCAGGTAAAGCCCCTGCCTTGGGTGATGCCCTAACCAGATCCCTCCCACTCACCTTTCCTGTGGTTTGACTGCCCCTCCCCAGCTCCTCTCATGCG
This sequence comes from Psammomys obesus, assembly GCF_907164565.1. Lineage (NCBI taxonomy): Eukaryota > Metazoa > Chordata > Mammalia > Rodentia > Muridae > Psammomys > Psammomys obesus. Next base: position 2,526,274 of record NW_026596085.1, read on the forward strand.
TGTTGTTTGAAAGGCAGAGACGTCTGGAATCAGGACGAGTTACACTCCCCTTCATGGAGTGAAGCTCCTGAGTCATTCAGGGACGGGGGAGAATGGACATGGCTCTGCAGGCACCTGGAAGACACAGGTGGCTAGGGGCCTGGAGGCTCTTTGCAAGGGACCCTAGGGATGGAAAGGTGCTGTGCTTGCGCACTCTCTGGGAAAGTCAGGGTGAACTGTAATTTGCTACTGCCCTGAACAGCTCTGTGTGTTATGCCTCTGTCCCAGAATGGGAACTTATCAGAGTAATCAGACCCGGAAAAAAGATAAAGACAGTTCTAAGCTTTGAGCACATGGTGTCTCCACGTTCTTTCTCTCCCTCTCCCTCTAATATTATTCATGGTTAGTGATTTTAAACTGTGCTCCCTGGGGTTTGTCCTTTTGAAGAGAGTAGGGGCCGAATGAGCCCCACGGAGCACCCCAGTTCTCACTCAGCTAAGAGAAGTTTCATCTCTAGCTTTATGTCTTAAGACTCTTTATGAGATTCATTTTAAAGAATTAGCTTGTGAGTTTAAGTGGTAAAATTTCCTTAACTTGTAAATGACGACACCGTTGAAGATACAATCAGCAAAATTCCGAATGCTGGGGAACAATCAACCTGGTTTCTTAAAACAAAAGAAAAGAAAACAAGCTGCAGGCTGCTGAGGCGGCTCAGCAGATAAAGAAACACACTACCAAGCCTGAGAACTTGCTTTCCGTACCCAGGACCCACAGTAGAAAGAGAGGACCAGCTCCCACAGGCTACCCTCTCACCTCCACAGGTAACTGCAGAATCCCCTCCCCCGCCACCCAACCACACACAAAATACTACTACTTAGCTCGAAAGAAAAATTTAATCACAAAATCTGGAGGAAAATGGATGGAATTGGTATGTAAGTGAGGCCACTTGATCTCAGAAAGAAAAATGTTACGTTCTCCTTCATATGCAGAGTGTGGCAGAATATTATATATATATATATATATATATACACACACACACACACACACACAAAGGTGTGTGTGTGTGTGTGCAGTGTAACGTGCAGAAAAGAGAACTAGAAAGGCTAAGTATAACCATGAGGAGGTGACAGGACGGAATACAGATAATGGCATGAGTTATGAAAAGGATATAACGCTAGATTGTTTTCCTAGTTCTGATTCTGTCGTGGATTTTTCATTTTAGAGTGGTAACTATCTAAAAATACATTCCATAGTGAAAGTGTAAAATCCGATATGAAGCTCTACAGCTTCTGTACCAAATGCTACTCTAACTGCTTAGAAGTTCACTGAGATGTATAGACTTGGGGCCTGGCTAATTTTTTAAGTTACTGTGTTTTATGTGTGTGAGTATTTTGCCTGCATGTATGTATGTGCACTGTGCGTTTGTCTGGTCCCCGCCTAGCTCAGAAGAGGGCTGCTGGGGGTAGGGTAGTAGGATTCTTTTGGGGGCAGTACCAATCTTGGTCGTCAGGGTATCCAAAAGTCCAGGTAACCAGCAAACCAGCAAACGCAGCAAATGCAACAGATGCAAAAACCACGCCCCTGCACTAGGAAATTATCAGCTGTGGCAAACCAAAACCCCACACTCGATAGTATAGCAAAAGCATGTTTACATAACAACGCTGAGGTTTTAAGCAAACCGAAACTTCCGTTACGTGTAACCATGCTCCTTCAAGCTGTAATAGACATGCTGCAACAGTGTGCCCGTTTAGGCTGTGTGATTTGGCCGGTTTGTGATCGCCCTCCACTTCCCCTCCACCCGGCCACCCCAGCAGCTTCTAATCTGCTTCCTTACACTTTCCTCTAACATCTTTATCACAACGTTCTTATCTATTGCGCTCGTGTGCACGTTTGTGCACTGTGTGGGTCAGAGGTCGGGGTCTCTTCCCTCTCTCCACCATGTGGGTCTGGGGGATCAAACCCAAGTTAGACTCTGTGGCAAGAGCCTTGACTCGCTGAGTCCTCTCACTGCCCGGCTCCCCCTCTGTCTCACTGATTCACCTGTTTTGAAGATTTCATGTAAATATATCATAATATGTTGTATTTTTAGAGTGGTTTCTTTCGTGCCTGCCTCTTCCTCCTGAGTGCTGGATTAAAGGCGTGGGTCCCCATGTCCGGCTCTGGTTTAAGGGTTTCACTTTTTACCTTGTTTTAAATGTCCCAAGTCTCGACAGAGGACGTCCATCTTCTAAACATGTTTTTCTGGCTACAGAGTTTTAAATGACGACATTTTGAAGAGGTTTAAGCAAAGGTAGGAGCTGAAGGGCGGTAAATATATATATATATATATATATATATATATATATATATATATATATATATAAATTAGATCTGGGCGTGGTATAGAATCCAAGTTACAGGAGACAGAGGTAGGAGAACTGCTATGAATTTGAGGCCAATTTGAGCTACAGTGAGACCCTGGTTCAAAACCCAACAAAAACAGCCTGGTCTACATATGCAGTTCCAGTCCAGCCAGTTACATGGTGAGAAAATGTCTAAAAACAACCTACAAACAAACAAAAATGAAAGTTGGGGAGGGAAGCTAGCTGCAAAGCAAAGGTCCAAAACCCCTTTTCTAATTAAATTACACACAGAGCTCAGACCATAACTCAGGCCTGCTGAACACACACAGGACACCTTTAGAAACACAATTTCTGTCCCTTTGTTTTGCTTTGAGAAAGGGTCTCACTATGTACCTCTGGCTGTCCTTCAACTTACTATGTATGTCGACCAGGCTGGCCTCAGACTCACAGAGATCCACCTGCTTCTGCCTCCAGAGTGCTGGGATTAAAGCTGGCAGGCTTGGAGACACCTCTGGAGACAGCCACGGTGGAAACTTGCTCTATTGCAGATCTTGCTGCTGGCTGTGAGATGTGGTCAGGCAGAAAGAATCAGGGTTGGCCCCCACTCCCAGGACGTCAGTGCCAGAGCAGCTCAGAACGGCAACCCTGTTAGAAGCCAGAAGCAGCCATCTGCAGGGCATGAGCAGGGTTACCTGTACTGAATATTTATATGAGTGGCTGATGGGTGTGTGCAGGGGTGGGTGAGTGAGAGTGTGTGTGTGTGTGTGTGTGTGTGTGTGTGTGTGTGTGTGTGTAGGGAGAGGCTGGGAAAGAACATGGAGAAAACCTTTTGAGTTGTAGCTGGAGGAAACCTGGTTAAGGGTTAAGGGGACACACAGGAACCTGTGGACACTTTGTCCAGGTGAGCCAGGGGTGGTCAAGCTGAGGGCAAGGACACCGGGTGGAGACAGTCTCCAGCTGTTCTGGAACTCTTCCAAACCACACTTATGGGCAGTTCAGAAGCTGCCAGGATGCTGCAAGGGCAAAAGAGGACGGATTCCACAGATGAAAGCGTCTATGAAGACTGAGGACAAGGAGTGGAGAAAGGTAAGATGAAGAAACTCCCAGAGAGCCTTGGGAAGGGGATGAGCACCAGAGGTAGCCCTGGATGATCCCTTCTGCCCTGGAGGTGCCCTCTCTGACTCCATCCCTGGGAGGGATGGGCAGGAGATGGACAGAGGGTAGACGGCCTGTGAGCCTACTGCATTTCCCAGATAATCTCCATTCTCTGTTACTGTGAGGGTTTTACTTTTTTTCCCTTTGGTTTTTCCAGATAGAATTTCTCTGTGTAGCCTTGACTATCCCAGACTTGCTTTGTAGACTAGGCTGGCTTTGAACTCATAGAGATCTGCCTCCCTCTGCCTCCCTGAGCGCTGAAATTAAAGGTGTGCGTCACCGCACCTACCTTGGGTGTTTTACTCTTAGAGACATATGTCCATAGGGCCTGGAAATCCTTTGAAGGGCTCTTTATTTAGGACAAATGTCCTTGGGTGGGAAGCAATGACTGTGACTTATGGGTAAAGCCTGGGGGGGGGGCAGGGAGATGGAGACTCAGTCTTATTCCAGAAGTGAGGCCTGTCATCATGAAGGAAGTACAAGACAAGCTGAGCCAGGGCTGGTGTCCCCACTGTAACTTCAGGATGGAGGGCTGAGGCAGGAAGGCTGCATCCTGGGCTGTTCCAGTGAGTTCCAGTGTGAGGCCCCATCTCAAAAATAAACCAAACCAACACAAGAAAGGCGGGAGATGTCACCCAGGCTCTTCTAGGTTTGCCCCAAACTGGTCCCCAGTTCCCTGGAGGCATTATGGGACTTCTTCAGTTGCCAGGTAGCCAGTGACTTACATGAGCTCTGTGGCTTCATATTTCTGTCTAATAGAGGGGTCCGCAGAGGCCATGGAGGCTCTGAAGGCCACAGCCAGGATGCAGTTTGTAGCTTGTCCCTATTTTAGATTGTCTTCCGGTTTCTAATTCCTGAGGCCCAGACCCTGGAGCCCAGCTGGACTTTCACCAGGTGACACACATTAGTGCGTCAGATCGGTTGGCATCACCTTGGAGGTAGACCTGCACCTGATTCATCCAGGAAGCTGAAGTCAGGCCGCAGAACAAAACACCTTGGCCTGGGGTGAGGAGGCTCCCGGGGTCAACTGAGAGCAGAGAGCAGCTTGTTCGGCCTTTCCCTCCTCTATCCCTGCCTTGTGGGACTCCCTCATCTGTTCCGTCCTCCTAGCTCTGGGGCAGGGGCTGTGTTCTGTTTTCTTGATTTGTTTTGGCGGAGGTAACCCCTGAGGAAGGGAGTTGGGCTGTAAAAGAGCGGCAGTCGGAGCTTCTGTTGGGAGGGGACGCCAGAACTGGAACCGGCGTGGATAGGAACTATACAGAATTAAGGAGTCAGGGGTCTCTGGGGCCACCTTCGCCCCAGAGATGCCACCTGTCCATAGTGTAGTCAGGTCCTGCTGTCTTCCTGGCACGGACCCCAGCAGCCATCGCTCTCTGATTCCATAGCCCATTCCGGGTCTCGACACTAACGCGTGGACACTCAGAGATCGCTTAGCTTTACTCCCAGTCCGCTCCCGACCTCCTACCAGCAACTGGGAAAGCATGGGGATCCCCCTCCAGAAGGAGGCAGCGGTGCAGCTTTAACAGAGGGGAGGGAGGCCGAGGGCGCTGACTCAGAGCCGCCTGCTATTGGCTGCCGCAGGGGATCCCACCTCAGCGATTGGCTCCGGCAGAGTCCGCCTCCTCTTGTGATTGGCTCTGTCTGGAACATATAAGGGGGCCTCGCCGGCCTCCGCCTCAGTCGGAGGCAGGCGGGGAAGCGGGAGCTGGTCGCCCGTGCGGACACTCGCGAGCCCGCCTCCTCGCTGAACCCGAGTCCACGTCCCTCCGGGGCTGCAGCTATGAAGGAGAGACGGGCGCCGCAGCCGGTGGTGGTCAGATGTAAGCTCGTGCTGGTGGGCGACGTGCAGTGTGGGAAGACGGCGATGTTACAGGTGCTAGCGAAAGACTGCTATCCCGAGGTGAGCTGGCCGCCGGCCCGCTCGGCTCCCGCCTGCCCGGAGCGCGGGCTCCGCCACCCCGCCGCCCCTCCCCGCCTCGCCTCGCCTCGCCTCGCCTCGCCTCGGGCTGGAGGACTGCCCTGCCGTGCTTCCCCCGAGACCTGACCCACTTCTGCCGCCCGGCCGGCTCCTCCTCACCTCCTTCCCCATCGCATCCCCTCCCACTTGCCTTCATCCCCGAGACCCGGAGGCTCCAGAGCCCGGGCTGTATTCCTGACGCAGTACCTGCCTGCCCTCCTGTAAGGTTCTGGGAGGGTGGCCCCGCCAGGCTTCTACCGCTTCGGCTGATCACCTGTGCCAAGGGACTAGAGGGCAGGAGACAGAGGTTAGAATGGGCTTGTGGCTCCGAAAAATGGGACACGAGTCTAGGGATGGGAGGAAAAGGTGGATGTGCGTGTCTCAGACCAGCCAGGATGGGGCGCGAAGGCCAGTACCTCTTCAGCCCCCCCACGTAGCCTCTGCTCTGGCTCCTCATCATCTGACACCTCAGGGTTTCAGCGCATGTGTGAGCGGCCTCTTGTGTAGCCAGCACTAGGGGTAGGGTTATGAGGGCACGTGTGCCCAGGTGTGAACGTTCCCTCTCTGCTCACAGACCTACGTGCCTACCGTGTTTGAGAATTACACAGCCTGTTTGGAGACGGAGGAGCAGAGAGTGGAGCTTAGTCTCTGGGACACCTCAGGTAAGAGCGCACCCCAAAGGCTCCATCCCGCCTCCACTGCCTAGCTGCAGTTGCTGCTTTTTTAGATGGAGGAAATCCGCCTTTGAGGATAGAGGTGCTCGCCAGGAAACCAAAAGAAGGCATGGAAAGACCCTTTGGTTAGGCCATCGATGCTCTGAGGTGACCCAGGAGACAGACCTGGGAGCCACGCGGGGGTCTGGTCTAGTTCCATTTTTCAGAGGGCTGGGATGCCGGGTAAAGGGGCCCTGGAGTACTCCCAGGGAGCACCAGACAGGTCCTCTCCCCCCGCCCCCCCATATCCTAAAGGAGAGGCAGGAGGAAGGAGCTGCTTCGGGCGGGCGGGCAGCGGTGGTGGGGCAGAGAGACACCCGCGGCTTTGGAGGGAATATCACTCTCCCGCATTCCCTCTCAGGCCACTGCTGTCTGCTTGCCGCAACTCAGAGGCTGCGGCTCCGAGATGAAGCCATGCATCATCCGTGTTTTGGAGGGTGGGGGAGACTGGGAATGTAGGGCATGGCCACGCTGGGTTAGTGTCCAGCAGAGGGCATGGGGTTTAGTTCCTATCATGTCTCCCTGTGCTGGGCTGAGGTGGAGATGTCCTGTCTCTCAGAAATGTCTTTCCCACTCTCCGCCTCCAAGCCCTTAGAGCTCAGCTAACGTTTGCTTCTGAGCCCTTCCCACCCTCTGTACCCCAGTCCCTCCTCCTAACAGTCTGTCTCAGACATAAAGATTAAGAGCCAGCAATATGAGAAAGAAAAGAAAATCCATGCTTACCAATATTTTTTTTTCTATATGCTTAAGCTGAGTTTAAAGAGAGACCGTAAATCACTAAGGCTTTCCTGCATGTCTGGATGCAGGAAATATGTCACCCCACTTCTCTGAAGGAATCTTGTTCTCTTCTCCAATTTTGAGATGTGGGAAGACTGGGGGTAGGGAATGGTAGGCAGAAAATGATAGATACTTCTTGCGCTCTCCCCAGAACCAAAATTCCTCAGGCTGGTTCCTGTGGCAGTTCAGGAGAGGGGAGACAGGGTTCTGGTTCTTCTAGACTGTGCCATGCTGGCCGGACATAGAATTCAGCGTGGCTGGATGATATATGGTTTTCCCCCTGCTGTACCCTCCCACCTTCCAGTCGTCCCTGAACCTTGCTGCGGCTCATCTCTTTTCATTACCACCCTCCCTGCTCCCCCTCCCCTCACAGCCTTGAATCCCCAGCCACATAATGGAAAATCAGCAAGTGTGGTCTTCGTACCCCAGGCCACCACTACCCCTTGTTTCAAAATGATGGAGGGAATCCGTTATTCTTCTCTAAAGTCCGGTTCCTGTAAGGACAGAGAAATGACAGTGATGTGCAGGATGGAGCTTCTCTACCTTGGGGCCAGGGTTAAATCTGTTTCTGTTATTCACTTGCTGCTCTTAGGGGAGGGGGATTGCTTGGAGCCAAAATGGAGACCTCCTCCCCTCCCCCTCCCCTAATACCGGCAGAGCTACCCTGCCTCAGTGCTGTTGTGGTCCAACCCCCACCTCACCTCAGTAAGAGATGGGGGTGGATTGCTGAAGGAGCACCAGCTATCCCAACTCCCCCTTACTTCTTTTTTATGACGGACACCCCCACCTCAGCTTGGATTCCCCCCAGTTTCCATGGTGATTGCAGTACAGGGAGAGGGGCTGCTTGCTATTCTAAGCACGGATTGTCTGGATTCCAAATCTGCTACTGTTCCTTCCTCAGGGTGGAGGGGGCTAGGCTCAGCTCCTAGCTTTCACCCCATCAGACCCTGGGCCTGAACTGCCTTCTTCCCCTCCACGGAGGATCCTTGCTCTAGCTTCCAACTCCACAGCTATTGGTGTTCCCTGTCTGAGATTGCCTCCTGAGAGCTGAGGGGTGGGAGCTACAGTATTCCCTTTGCCCTCTTCAGTGTAAGCCTACTTGGGGGGGGGGGGGATAACAGAGTAAAATACCAAATCCTGGGAGGGTGTTTTCCCTCCCCCATCAACCTCCTGAAGTTCTGACCTGGAGGTAAAGAATCAGGGCAGCCAGTTATATAACAGGCAGGACTGGTTCTTCGTTGGAGACCCTAGAGAAGAAGGATGGAACAGAGGCTGGGCAGCAGGCAGGCTCACGTAGAAGAAACCCGAAACAAATGCTTGTCTCCCCATAGGTTCTGGCAGCCTCCCCTGGGACTCTGGATATGAGTCAGTCTTAAGTTAGACCCACTGGAGGGAACTCAGACATGTTCAGAGTGAGAGCTGCCCCCTTTGCTTTCCCCTCTTTTAGGAGCAAGGGAAATGGTGTTTCTGACTAGTTTTCTGGCATGTGGGCATACCCCAAGCTTCTGTACAGTAGCACTATGCCCTAGACATGCTGGATGCTAGGGGATCAAGAATTACATTCCCCAGGGAATCCCTGGGCTTAGGCCTACAGAGGAGGGAAGATGGCATGGCTCACTCTCAGCTCTTCTCCCCTTATGCCAGGCTCTCCTTACTATGACAATGTCCGTCCACTCTGCTACAGTGACTCAGATGCTGTATTACTGTGCTTTGACATCAGCCGTCCAGAGACGATGGATAGCGCACTCAAGAAGGTAAGGCTAGGTTAGAGACACGTGCTTGGAATCTTAGCTCTTTGTGTGTGTGTGTGTGTGTGTGTGTGTGTGTGTGTGTGTGTGTGCGTGCGCGCGCATGTGTGCATGTGTGCTGAAGCAGGAGGATCTTAAGTTCAAGTTCAGCTTGGGCTATGGAGCCAGTTCAAGACCAGGCAACTTAGTGAGACCCTGTCTCCAAATAAAAATAAAATAGGGCCAAGGATGAATTTTAGTTGATAGAGAGTACTTCCCTAGCATAAGCTAGGCCTTGGGTTCAACACCCAGAATGGGGGAGCGAGAATATATAGTTTCTACCCAGAAGAACAAGAGGAGCAGATGGGTGGTGGTGCATACCTTTAATGTCAGTGCTTAGGAGGCAGAGGCAGGTGGGGCTAGCCTGGTCTACAGAGTGACTTACAGGACAGCCAAGGCTACACAGAGAAACCCTGTCTCAAAAACAAACAAACAAACAAACAAAAACACAAAACAAAAGAATAAGAAGGAGCCTTGTCCCACAATCCTCCTGTCTACCAGCCAGGAAAGAATTGTTTGCTTGAGGCCTCACCATTAGGAGGCCCTGGGTCTCCTTCCCTTTAGCTTTCTGTTTTTATTTACCCTATACTACTTTCCCAGAGGCCTAGCTTGGGGGCAGGGGCATGCTGAAGGCTCAGAGAAGCTTTTGGTAGCCTGAGGAATGGAGAAGCTGCTCTTGGGAGCAGCTTCTGTGGACAGTGATCCTGGGCCCACTGAGTCAGGCCAGTCAGAGCTCAACAGCTGGTAGAAGCAGCAGTCTGCCTACAGGAAACACTGTGGTCTTTCCCAGCTCCTCAGGGAGAGATTGCCTCACTCCCCTCAACTGGCATTCAGGGGTTGTTTGCCCTCTACCTGGGGAAAGAAGGCAGACCCATGCCTCCTCTGGCAGGGAGTGGGAGATGCGCCCTGTGCTCTTTGGTGACTGAAGGGATTGGCTCTGGGTTATCACACTGGTGCCACCAAAGGCCTCCTGGGCAGGAAGATGATGTAATTAGTGCAGCAGAGATGCTGTGACTCACAGGGAGGGCTGAGAGCTGAGGATCTGAGCGGTGTGCTGGGTGTTGCCAGCTGGACTCTCCTGTATGTCTGCCACTGACTTCCCTTCCTTTTCCCTTCGCTCCAACACTCAGTGGAGAACAGAAATCCTAGACTATTGTCCCAGCACACGGGTTTTGCTTATTGGCTGCAAGACAGATCTTCGAACAGACCTGAGCACTCTAATGGAACTGTCCCACCAGAAGCAGGCACCCATCTCCTATGAGCAGGTATGTGTGCACATCCACGCGTGTGTGTGTGAGGGTACGATGGAGGGCGGGGTGGAGAAGGCTGTGGCTGAGGGCTTGAGATATGACTCTTGATTAAACTCTTTCTATGTGACAAGATAGAACCGGTCTTGGGGGGCTAGCTATAAACAGCAAAAGAGGCTGGGGTAGGAGGAACTTGTCTACTTAGAGTCCTGCTGTAGTTTAGCCTTAGAGCGTCTCCTGTGTGTGTGCCACAATTTTTAACTTTTTTTTTTTTTTTTTGTAAACCATATGCACCAGACACATTAAAGATGCTTGTTAGAGCTGGATGTAGTCTGCACTCCCAGAACTCAGGAGGTGGTGGCAGAAGGATTCCAAGTTTGAGGCCCTCCTGGCTACATAATAAGGCTCAGTCTCAAAAAACCAAAACCAAATTAAAATGAACAAACAAAAAGAAGTAATTGTTAGAATTTTGAATTCTGGGTTTCATGCCTATAAAATAACTCTTGGAGAAAGATATGGAAATCTGCGTTTTATAACAAGGGTGATATGTAATTATGCCATGCCAACATGTGGAGTTTCAGGAGTTAGTTCTTTCCTTCTACCACAGGGGTTTCTGGGATCGAACTCAGGCTGTCAAGCTTGGTGACAAGTGCTTTTCTTTGCTGAGCTGTCTCACCAGCCCCAGGGGTAATTTTTAGTGTACACGGGAGCGTAAGACTATTTGCTAATGTTTCTTATTAGAATCATCTGGGGGATTCCTAAAACCACTAACATCGGGGAGCTGGTGAAATGGCTTAGGGGGTGAGGGCCCTTGCCATGGGGCCTGATAACTTGAGTTTGATCCCTGAGACCCACATGGGAGAAGAGAACTAATTTCCACAAATTGTCCTCTGATTTCCACATGGATGCGGTGGCCTGAGCACATGCATAGTCGTAAGGACACGCACATGAAATAAATGTATTTTTTAAAGTGTTTAAATGCTAATTTTGAGGCTAGGGTGTGGCTCAGCTCATGGTTAGTGTGCCTGCAGCCCTGCGCTGACACCAAAACCTAAGACCTAACACCTGTGCCTTCCCAGACACCCTGCTGTACCTGGTTTGGCATCAGTTCACTGTTTAAAAATGTTATAGGTGATTCTAGAGGACAGCCAGGCTTCACGTTTAGGAATACTGGCAAAGGCTGGTGGTAGAAAGCTGGCAATGGGGTGTCATCTGGGATAGCCCTGAGGAATGCCTGGGTGTTTCCTAGGCCTTTTAGGCCACTGCATTAATGACAGCACCCTTCCCACAGGGCTGTGCGATAGCCAAGCAGCTGGGCGCAGAGATCTACCTGGAGGGCTCGGCTTTCACTTCTGAGAAGAGCATCCACAGCATCTTCCGGATGGCATCCATGCTGTGTCTGAACAAGCCCAGCCCAGTGCCTCCCAAGAGCCCTGCCCGCAGCCTCTCGAAGCGACTACTCCACCTCCCCAGTCGTTCTGAACTCATCTCTTCTACGTTCAAGAAGGAAAAGGCCAAAAGCTGTTCCATCATGTGAAGTTGGAGCCGGAGGCGGGGGGAGGCTGCCCCCCACTTCCTCCCTTGGGGTGCAGAGGCACGGGGAGAGGGAGGATGAGACAGTCTAAGACATTGGATGTGACTTTTTCAGATGGCCACAGTGAGGGCTTTAGCAGGAGATAGAAATGGGACTGGAGAGGATGCCAGGCCCGGCAGGAGGGCCTGACACTCAGCAAGAACCATCACACCCAAGCCAGGTGCAAGGCTGTGGAGGGGGTAGCCGCCCCAGTGTCCCCCCACTCCAGAGGAGGGAAGGATGCTGGGGAGATGGGGACATGCTGGCCTCACCTTCAGCATCATGCCTGTCCACACAGCGTTCCCATGCAGGCTGAGATAGGAGGCGTCCTTGAGCCCCTCTCTTCCCCTTTAAGAAGTGGCAGTGGACCTGAGAATTGGAAAGCCCAGAGGAGCTCCCTTGGGGGCTTAGCCCAGGTGCTTCATAAAGGAAACCAGGAAGGCGAGGGCTGATCAGAGCGAACAAGGAAGTCTCATCTTTGCATAGCCCATGAGTCATGGAGAGATGACATCACACATTCACACGCTTCTCATTGAAGTCCCCAGGGCCCAAGGGAGAAGCCCCAGACCCCCTTCTCTTGCAGAATGTGGGGGTGGTGGTGCTGCAGGGGCAGGACTGATGGGGGTCACCAGACTTTCCTGCCCTCAGGGCGGTACAGTTGGCATTTGTTTTATAGACTCTTGTCTTTGGAATTGGGGGGAGGGGGGAAATGCTTCAATCTGTTATATGTTCTGTGTTTAAAGAAGAAAACCTATTTATTAATGAAATATAGCATATGAAGAAGTTGACTGGTTTTTGTTCTTTGCGTTTTGGTAGCTGAGGGGAAGCTCCCTTTCTATGAGTTAGAGTCTCCATGGTCCCCTGGCACCTTGTCCCACATCCCCAGATTCCACGTACACCCTGTTAAGCCAAGAAAGGGCTACTCATCCCTGGAGCAGGGCTCACCCCGGAATGCTGACACTGGGTGGGAAAATGGTTTTGGTGAGGGGCTGTCCTTTGCAGTTAGTGTGTGATGCTCAGTGGCATCCCTGGTACCCTGCTTCCGGATGAGAGCAGTATGCTCCAGTTGTCACAGCCAGAAATGTCTCCAGATATTGCTGAATGTCCTCTGCATAGAACTGCTTCCTGGTGAGGACCACTGCCCTAGAGCAGCCGTTCTCAACCCTCCTAACACTGCGACCCTCATGTGATGACCCCAACCATAAAATTGATTTTGTTGTTACTTCCTAACTGTAATTTTGCTACTGTTACAAATCATAATGCAGATATCTGATATGCAGCCTCAAAGGAGTCATGACCCACAGGTTGAGAACTATTGTACTACATAGACTGAGGGAGAAAGTTCACCTCAAATAGAGGATCAAGCTGCTAAGTTCCACTCCCGGTAGGTGCTGCACAGACTAGCGCAAAGCACGGGGAAAACTCCTGGGATTCCTATTTCCTGAGTCCGAGAGCTCACCTTTGTTACTGATTTGCCAATTCTAGTGTCCACTGACATGGCTCCAAAGTTTTAGCAGCTCTCCCCTAGTGACTCAGAGCCCTCTTTTCCAAGACTCACAGAATAGTAGCAGAAATTAAAGGTTATTATGGGGACTGGACAGGTGGGCCAGGGATTAAGAGCTCTTATTCTTGCGGAGGACTCAAGTTCTGTTTCCTGCACCCACACAGTGGCTGACAACAGTCTGTAACTTACAGTTCCAGAGAATCTCATGCCCTCTTCTGGCCATGTGTGTGGTGCCCATGCAGATAAGACACCATTTGCATAAAATTAAAACAGTTTTAAATTAAAACATAGTTTTACTATGACTAGGTGTGGTGGTATATACTTGGAATCCCAGCGTTGGGGAGGTTGAGGCAGGAGAACTGAATTCCAGGCCAGTCTGGGCTACCGTGTAGCAAGAAAAGTTAGTATGCATCTGCTTCTAAAAAATTCATCTCATTTATTTATTTTTAATTTTGTGTGTATGTGTGTCTATAAAGTGGGTGTGTTCATGTGAATGCAGGTGTCCTCAGAGACCAGAGGCACAAAAGTCCCTGGAGCTGGAGTTAACAGGCAATTATGAACTGCCCTACTATGTGGGTGCTAGGAGTTGAACTAAGATCCTCTGCAAGAGTAGTAGGTGCTCTCAACTCCTGAACCACCTCTCCATTTTATGCATCTCCTTTAAATCATCAGATATTTGTTCTGTGTTGGCTATGTGTCAGAGCCCTTTATATTTCTGTAAGAACCTTTTACGGCATTAGCTGTTTCATTACATAGGCAAGGGGGTCCAGAGAGATCACTGTGCCCAAACCACGCAGCTAGGAGTATGGATACACATCCAGGAAGTCTAGAACTCTAGAACTCTGGTTTTTGTTTTTGTTTTTGTTTTTTGAGACAGGGTCTCACTATATAACCACAGGCGACCTGGAAGTTACAAAGATCTGCCTACTTCTGCCTCCTGAGGGCTGCTATCAAAGTTGTGCACCACCAAGCCAGGCCCAGCTGCTGCAGCCCAGAATGGTCTAATCCTCTACCTCTACCTCCCTAGCGCTGGTATTATAGGGCTGTGCTGGGTCCCAAGCCTAGCTTTTAAATATGTACTTAGAATTTGTTTTCCTTTGCTTCTCTTCTTGTCTGTCTTTTCTCCTTCTTCCCACCTATCCCACTTCCAGTCTTGCTCTCTAGAGCTGTCTCTTTAAGAAAGTGCTTTGTTGAATTGCCCAGAATGGGCTCAAACTCTGGCGTTAAGGGTTACTTTCATGTCAGCCTCCTGAGCAGGTGGCACTTGTCACTCTGTATTTGGCAACATGATAGGCTTTCTTCTAATTTTATTTGTTTGTTCTGTGGGGAGGGTAGGAGTTGAGACTGGGTCTTTGTTTGTTTGTTCTTATTTATTTGTTTCTGTTTGTTTTCTTGGTTTTTGGACAGGGCTTCTCGGGGTAGCTCTGGCTGTCCTGGAACTTGCTCTGTAGAGCAGGCTGGCCTCGAACTCACAGAGATCTGCCCGCCTCCGCCTCCCTCCACTGCAGGACTAAAGGTGTGCGCCGCCCACCACTGCCTGGGCCTTATGCAGTTTACGCTGGTCTTGAAGTTACTGTGTAGCTAAGGACAGTCTGAACCCCTGATACTTGTCCCTTCACCTAACAAGTGCTGGTGTTACAGGCATGCATCGTCACACCTGGCAAGATTATTAACTTTTGACTGCCTTGCTAGTCCATCCTGTAAGGCAAGGAGTCTTATTCTTTTCATTTTATAAGTGAAGAAAGAGAAAAGCCTATATACTATATACTATGAATATTATAGAGTGTACACAATATGTATTATGTAATCACATATTATATAATATACAATATATACTATAGTTATATGGCATAATATATTATGTAATTTTATATTATATAATATACATGTTATATATGTATTCTATATAACATGTAGAAAGTCAGACTGATAGTGACTGAGGCAGGATTCGAACCAAGTCTCACTCTTAACTATACTACATGTAACCCTTATTGTTAGCTATGTTGCTAAATAGGAGATGCTTTGATCATTCCTAAGTATAATCTGGGGGCTGGAGAGCAGCTCACTGGTTAAAGTGCTTGCCTTGCAAACACTGAGTTCAATTCCCTGAACCCACATAAAGCTGCATGTGCTACATGTCTGTAATCGTGGTGCGTCTACAGCAAGACAAGAAGTGGAAACAGGGTGAAGGGCAAGGACTGAGACTAGGCTGTTGTGTGACCTCCATGTGAGTGCCCAGCCTGTGCCTGTACACATGAACACACATCACACATACAACAAACACAAACAAACCAGCAACAGTCTTTATGGCCTTAATTACAAGAATACATATTTGTAAGAGAGCTAGAAGAGTTAAATCGACGAGTATCTTGAAGATTGGTGTCTTTCTTACATGTGTTGTGGGAATTACAAAGTACCAGGGGACTGTTACTGAGAATTTAGACAAGCTTTTTCATCTTTCTTAGTCTCAATTTACTCTCTCTATCTTTTTAAGTATTTGTTTCAGGCTTGCACGGATGGCCCAGCAGTTAAGAACACTGGCTACTCTTCCAAAGGACCTGGGTTTGATTCCCAGCACCCATGTGGCAGCTCTCAACCCTGTATGACTCCGTTTTCAGGGGCTTTGACACCCTGGGGCTTCGTTATACTGCAGGTACCATGAGGTACACGTATGCATACAGGCAGAACCTCCATACACATAAATTTAAAATAAATAATTCTAGATACATCATCATTGTGTATTATGTACTATACAGGATAGTATTCTGAAATAGGGAAAGGCAAGGATTCTGAAATCAAGTCAACCTGAAGAATTCAGATCCCCTTCTTCTTTTTTTTTTTTTTTTTTTTTTTTTTTTTTAGCTTTGTGGACAGATGGTTACGAGGCCACACTTTATCAATAAAATCAAAGAATACCCATCTTATGCTGTTATGACAATTAAGTAAGACAAGAAACATTGGAAGACTGTCAATCAATAGTTGAAGGTTTTTAAAGTCCCTAGCCACCATTGGTCTGTTGGTTTTTTATTATGGTTTGCTTGGTTTGGTTAGGTTAGGGTTTCAGTCTGTGAGTGGGGAGCCCTCTAGTGTTCATTATACCCAGTAGCCCTCAGAAGGATTGAGTCCTTCCTGCACTAGAACGGCAATGTCAAAGGCTGCAAGAGCTCCCCTCAAGTCTCCTAAACTGCACAGAGGCACCGTGAAGTTGTGTTTGTGGATTAGGGTGTACTCTGAAACTCTGTGAAAGAATACACAGAGTGAAAACCCAGAATGGAGGCTGGAGAGGTAAGAAGGCTCTGCGGCTAAGAGCACTGGCTTTTCCTCTAGAGAACCTGGGTTCCATTCCCAGCTCACAATTGTCTGTAACTCCAGTTCCAGGGGATCTGACACCCTCACACCGACATACATGCAGGCAAAACACCAATGCACATAAAATTAAAATAGAATAAATTAAAAAAAATAAAGACAAAACCAACAACTATGTAGAATTAAAACAAAACTGATGATGGGAAAATATTGTAAAAGGAAATACTGGGTAACCCATCCTAGCACGTACAATTTTCATTTTGTTTTGGCCGGTGCTGATGGTGCCATTTGAACCGAAGATAAAGGAAGTAGGTATGTGACCAGAAGAAAAATTCAACGGACTGATGTATGGAGAACCTAAAGGAAGAAATTGACAAGTAGCCCAGGCAGGCAGATCCTGAAGAACAAGAAAACAGGAAGCCAAGGCCCCAGTCGGAATGTTGAGTAAACAGTAAGCCAGTTTAGGAGAAAGTTCTTCCAGGGAAGTCTTTGGAATGTTGGCTTAGTATTTATTGTGTGTGTGTTGGGGGGGGGGGGCGGTTTGGGGAGTATTAAGGAATTCACCCACCGAGGGCCGAAGGTTGCTAAGATACCTTCCTTCGATTGGAGTAGTTCTACCGTGAAAACTGTACTACTTTCATTGTGAAATACTATGCTACTCAAGTTAACTAGTCTTTAGTAAAACAGAGGCAATAATGTCTCTCATAATTTTTATAAAAAACAAATTTTCAAAAACAGTACATTATTTGTTACCGTAAAAATTCCCTCGCTGTAAGCTGCCCGCTAGGACTGCGGTTAAACTGCAGTATCTACAAGAAGACTCCAGAAAGACTGCACCGCAGAACTTTGTAGATGGGAAGACAACACTTAGGTAATAGTTTCTTTCACAGACGGCGAACCACACTACCCAGAAGACCTCGCGGCCCGACCGGCCCTCGCGCCGTGCATTCCGGGATTGGTAGTTTTGGAAACTAATTCGTCAAATCGCGCAGTGCAGGCCCAGGAACTTTCCTTCCCGGCTCCCCGCGCGGCCAGGCAGCTCCTCCGCGATCAGGAAACGCGAAAGATGGCGACTGCTCGGCGACGTTGAGGCCGCGTTAGGCGGTTCAAGCGCGGGGTGGTGAGTCTTGGGCGGTGGAGGCGGATCCCACGAGTTTGCAGAGTGGGTGAGGAGCGGGGAGATAGCCGTGGCCTCAGCCTCTGGGGCCGGACAGGGAAGAACGCCTCAGGGAAGGGGCACGAGCCGGGGAAGCTCTGGCAGGCAGGAGCCAAGGGGCGCGGGCCCCGGGAAGTGTTGGCTGCCTGGGGCACATGCCACCTCCAGGACTATGGTATGAGCCCAGACTTTGGCCCATGGACACCGCGCTTGCTATACGTCAGCCTGACCTTATTCTTGTTCCCTTACTTCGGCCAGACCGGAACTCAGATGTACTCCCAGAAGCCAGTCCCTGACATCCCGCCTCGGCTTCGCCAGTATTATTGCTTTTGTCGGAAACTAGTTCTAACCCTCACCCACAATTGCACATCTTCAAATTCTGCTTATACTTTAAAAATCTCAGGAGCCGCTTCCTCTTTTACGAATGGAAAGACACACGGCTACTTTGGATTCTCGCAACACTTCATCTGAGCTCTCTTCATCTTGGCGCGTCTCAGGCCTTCTGCTGCTTCCTGTGGACAGAATTTCATTTTGTAACCTCCACAGGGCCTAGAACTGAGCCTTGCACATAGTGCCGCTTGTTTAACAGTTAAATGAAAGTAATCTGCCTTTGCCCTTCAACACAGTTGGGAAGCACGGCCAGGGTCCTCTAAAACAATATTGCCCGTGCTTACAGTTTTTGGTTTTGCAGATAGGGTCTCGCGTAGTTCAAGCTGCCTTGAACTTGGTATGAAGCTTAGTCTGTTCTGTCTCAGAACTCTCAATACTGCCTTTACCTTTCTAGTGCTAAGATTACAGTCGTGGACTGCTAAGCATTTTCTGTGGTTCATATATATATATGTATATATATATATATACATATATATATGTATGTATGTATACACACACATATGTACTTCGTTGTAAATCACCAGAGTGACTTCTTTTCTAATGTAATTTTTGGTTGTAACATACTCCACTTACAGCTCTTCAAACGTTCTTACTGAGATTAAGTTGAAATTCCGATGCCTTTGCCCCTACCAGAGCATTTGGCTTTTGTTGTCAGTTCCCATTGTCTTCCAGACACTCCACTCAAGTTTTTATTCTTTTTTGCTGCCATTGAAATAGCTGTAGTGAAAGCCATCAGCAATCTCCACTGCCTCCAAATCTCCGGTTCCTATTCTTGGTTTTAAGTTGAAAGTTAAGTGCCTTTGCCCTGGTTTCTAACAGTTTCATGATTTGTGTGTGTTTGTATAAGTGTGAGTGTTTTTCATGTGCCTGGTGCCTGAGGAGGTCAAAACAAGTTGTTGGATCGCCTGGAGCTGCAGGTAGTTATGAGCCATCATGTGGTTGCTGGGAACCAAATCCAGGTCCTCTAGTGGAGCAGCCAGTGCTCTTAACACTGACTCATCTCTCCAGCCCCCCCAACCTTACCTTTTTTTAAAAAATTGTTTCTCTATCTACCTACCTACCTACCTACCTACCTATCTTTCTTTCTTTCTTTCTTTTTTCTTTCTTTCGTGGTTGTAGGAGACATGTGTGCAACGTTGCCATATGTAGAGGCCAGAGCACAATTTGTGGAAATCAGCTCTGTCTCTATCATGCTGGTCCCAGCGATCAAGCTCAGATGGTCAGGTTTGGTAGCAGCCATGTTTTCCCACTGAGCCATCCTGTGGCCCTCACACTGACCTTATCTGCAATTAGCTTCCCTTTGAGTCAGTCTCCATTCAGCTGCAGTCTCTAGAGAATGTCATGCTAAGCTGGGTGTTGCCCCAGTGCCCTGGTGCTTGCTGTGTATCTGTGGGCTCTTTTTCCTGATTCTTCCATGGCTGTTTCTTCATTGGATCTCAGTGTAAATGTCAACCTAAAAATTCTTCCCTGAGAATTCTCTTGTTTGTATCTCCATATCATGTTACCCTGTTTGGTTATCTTTTTCGGTGTTTGTTCTGAGAGTCTGAAATAATGTGCTACACTGGATTCACGCTGGATGAAGTCAGAGACTTTGTTTACTGTCTCATCTCCAGGACCAGAACAGCTTCTGGTCCTAGCAGGTGCTCAGTACATTCTTGTTGAAAGAATGAGGCCAGATGAGGTAGTGTGAGCTTTAATTTCAGCATTTGGGACTAAGAGCAGAGGCAGGCAGATCTCTGTGACTTTGAGACCATCTGGCCTACATAGTGAGTTCTAGGCCAGCCAAGGGCCACGTTGAAAGATGCTGTCCCCAAACCAAAAAACAAAACAAAATAACAGTAACAACAAAAACCAAACAAAAGAGTGAACAAGGTCCAGGATGCTTTATAGAAAAAACAACTTTTTTCTTGGTTATTTTCTAAGGGCTATAAGTAGGATAGACATATTGTGAAATGCATGATGTCCTGATATGGAATAGTCTGTCATATTTTTTTTAGTTAATTATGGGATAAAAATAGTTGTCTTCACCTTTAGAAAGTGTTATTTGTTCATTTTGGTTTTCTCATCCTTAAATTTTCCCTTCTTAAGCATATGGCAGTTACTGGCACAGGAAAGGAGGATTGTAAGAAAATGCTTAAGACGCTGAGACTCCAGCTGAGTCATTTGGAATTTAAAAAAAAAAAAAAATCATAGGACAATGTGCTCCAAGTCATAGGGACAGTGATGGATAGAGGCAGTTTCTGACTTGTGTCCTCTTAACCCCTAGCAAAGCAGTTGAGCAGTCGGCAGCAGTGTGCTATGCAGTATACCCCAGAGAGGAGGGGAATAGATCAGATCCCTGCTCAAGCCTCTCAGGATGAGAGCAGTTAGGCCTGTCCACTACTGAGCAGAGTGTCAGGCTGAGAGGATCTCAGGAGAGAGGTAAGTCAGGACTTCTAGTTGGGACACTTTCTGTTGCTTAATGCTTTCTATCGACATAATTCTAGTTTCCCAGGAAGTTAGAAAAAAAATGTGCTTGGAGCTCCTGTGCATCCTTCACCACGCTTTCTCATTGCTTAACTAGAGATATAGTGCCATGTGTGTGTCTCTGTGTGTCTGAGTCTGTGAATGTATCTGTGTGTGTGTGTTGGTCAGAGGTTGACATCAGGTGTCACTTTCTACTTTATTTTACTTTATTTAAAAATCCTTGACATTTCACATTTATTTATTTATTGTGTGTGTGTGTGTGTGTGTGTGTGTGTGTATGTGTGTACACTCACTTGCCACAATGCACATGTGGAGGTCAGGGGTCAGGTCTTTCCTACTACTGTGTAGGTTCTGGGGATCAGACTCAGTTTATCAGGCGTGCCAGCAAGCACCTTTCCCAGAACCACCTCACTGGCACTATTCCTTGAAACAAAAGTCTCACTGAACCTATCGACTTGCTTAGGCTGGCTGCTGGGCATCAGGGACCATCTATCTGCCCGAGTGCCGCCGGGTTACAGGTGCGTGCACCCTACCTGGCTCTTCACATGGCCACTGGGTCCAGGTGTGGTCTTTATGCTTGTTTAGTGGGCACTGTATAGATGAGCCGTTTCCCCAGCCCCTGGAGGTGCAGTTCTTTAAATCGGAGGGAAGTAGTTTGTTTCTCCTCTGGCGGTTTGTTTTACTGTTTTTAAAATTTACCTTTATTTTGTGTGCATTGGTGTTTTGCATGCATATATGTCTATGTGACGGTGTCAGATCTTGGAGTTACAGACAGTTGTGAGCTGCCGTGTGGGTGTTGGGATTTGAACCTGGGTCCTCTGGAAGAGCAGTCAGTGCCCTTAATTGCTGAGCCATCTTTCCAGCCCCTTGTTTTGTTTTTTAAATGGTGTTGATTGTTTTGTTTTGTTTTTTGAAACAGTAGTCCTGGCTAGCCTAGCTGGTCTGGTCTTGAACCACAGCTGCCTCTGACTGCTGCATTTTGAGTGCTGTGGTTACAGGCTGCAAGTGTGTGGTACCACATCTAGCTCTGTGTTGTTATTAGACTGCAAACCTCCTGCTAAAATTTTTCTCTCTTTGAGTTTTTCTTATGAGTTCAAGAGAATCTTCTAGAATCTTTTATCTTGGCTGGGCATGTTGGTACACACCTTTAATCCTAACACTCAGGAGGCAGGCAGATTTTTTATTTTGAGGTTATCCTGGTCTACATAGTGAGTTCCAGGCCAGCTGGGGCTACATAATAAGAATCTGTTTCCAAAAGAGTACGTGTGTGTGTGTGTGTGTGTGTGTGTGTGTGTGTGTGTGTGTGTGTG
>NW_026596085.1:2547945-2579275 GCF_907164565.1 Psammomys obesus
TGTGTGTGTGTGTGTGTGTGTGTGTGTGTGTGTGTGTGTGTGTGTGTAAGTCAGAGGACAACTTGCCAGGTGTTGGTTCTCCTCCCATGTGGGTCTCAGGCAGCAAACTCAAGTCATCAGACTTGGCAGTCGGCAGCGTTACCCCCTGAGCCAACTTGCTAACCCAGGAAAATTTATGCCTGTTAGGTGATGGCTGATCACGGTGGGCTGGTGCACCTAATGGATATCTAGAAATAGAATTGTGTGGCGTTTGCTTACATTCTCCCCACCCCCAACAGAGTCTTAGTCTGTTGCCCAGGCTGTCCTAAAACTCACTGCTTAACCCAGACTGGTCTTGAATGTGTCATTATTCTCCTGCATCACCTTCCCAGCTGCTGGGATTACAGGTGTAAGTTAATACATTTGGCTTATAACACATCTTTTTATTAATGTTTTTGTAGTTTAATTACAAACATGGTAGTATACTCATTGTGTATGTTTAGAAGTGAGTCCACCCAGGTGTGGCAGCCTCTAATGTAGCACTTGGGAGGCTGAGGCAAGAAGATCACGGTGGGTCGAAGCCCAGCCTGTGCTACAGAGTGAGGCCCTGTCTCAAAATCTCATACTGAATATATAAGGAGAAATCACAAGGAGACAATATAGTGTAATGAATAAGAATGTGCTTTTCAAGCTAGACCACCAGGTCTTTGCTGTTTAGAATCTGTGTTACCTCAGTCTAGTTAGGGTATTTACCCGTGCCTCAGTTTCCTTATCAGTGAAGGGGTTATACGAATCCACATATTGACTGTTGTGAGATTTGCTGAGCTATACATGATGTGTATTTGTCTTTCACACACAGATGGCAGGAGAACTGGCTGACAAAAAGGACCGAGATGCATCACCCAAGGACGAGAGGAAACGATCGCGGACTCCTGATAGAGAGCGAGATCGAGACCGGGACCGAAAGTCCTCCCCATCTAAAGATAGGAAGCGGCATCGGTCGCGGGATCGGCGTCGGGGAGGTAGCCGTTCTCGCTCTCGGTCCAGGTCCAAGTCTACAGAAAGGTAGCGTGGCTTTTCATTCTGTTACAGGAGAAGGGGGGGCACGCTTGATGCCTCAGTATTTGCAGCTGCTTGTCATACACCTCCCCTTGTCCCAGGTGGACTGGAACGTCCGGTGTTCCTCACCCCAGCCTCCTGAGGCTGGTTATAGTGTTTCTATGACACCAGTGACCAGTTCCTGAAGACAGAAAATGAGCTTGTAAGGTGAAAGTTCCAGGTGGTCAGGGTAGATGGCTCTCCTGTTGGTCACCGTCCATGGTCTGTCCTTCATCTTAATAAGTAGCCCTTTGACAGTGCCCTGGAAGATCCTCCTAAGAGCAGGAACTATGTGCTAGTGTGTGTGCAGCCTGGGCTCAGCAGTACAGTGCTTGTTGTGCAAGCATGGTCCCTGAATGGGGATCCGGAGCACACAGGTAGGAAGACACGTTTGCTCTGCTCCCAGCCGTGGCAGGGCTTGCCTAGTCAGCCAGCCTTCCTAGCCAGTTGGTATACTCCAGGCTCAGTGAGAAATCCTGTTTAAAAAAAAAAAAAGACCAGGGAGACGGCTCAGCAGCCAGGAGCACTAACTGCTCTTCCAGAGGACCCAGGGTGAGTTTCTGGGATTCCTAACATCCACACAGTGGCTCACAACTGTCTGTAACTCAGTTCAAGGGAATATGGTGCTCTCCTCTGGCCTCTTTGGGCAACAGGCATACATGTGATACTTGAATATACATGAAGGAAAACACACATAAATCTATTTTATTATTTTAAGTGGAAGGTCTGGGTAGATCTCTCAGTAGTAAGCATAAGGACCTAAGTTCAAATCCCCAGAACCTGAGTGAAAAGCTATGATTGCCTGTAATCCCTGGAAACAGGTAGGTGCAATGAGCTCATTAGCCAGGTGGCACAGCCAAAATGGTAAGCTTCCAGTTCAGTGAGAGACTATTAGTTAGGGTTTTCTGGCCTCCTTGAAAGGAAGGACTGGCTAGCATGGTGAGGGTGAGCAGGCAAAGAGCAAAAGCTTCCTTCTTCCTTGTCCTTCTGTAAATTTCCAGCAGACGGTGTGGCCCGGATTAGACCTATCTTAAAGGTGTGTCTTCTTACCTCAGAGATTTGGATTAGAAGTGGATCTTCCTACTTCAAATTAAGCAAAAATGCCTTACAGCTGTGCCCTCCATTTTTGGGTTTTAGTTCCAGACGTCGTCAGGCTGGCAACCAAGTGTAGCCATCACAGAGGCCTTGTCTGTAAGGCTGAGAGCTCTAGAGGGAGACGCCTGATGTCCTGCTTGCGCCTGCACACTGCCATGCGTTCACCGTGCACACATACACCACACACGTGCACACACGAGCTCAGTGCGTGTGCGCGCACAGAAACGGAGCGTGATAGGAGACATTTGATGTCAACCCTCACCTTCACGCATGCACACAAGGGTATCTGCACAACTGAACACTGCACACACACGCACACATCTTACTAGAATTTCCTCATAATTCCCCTGAGAAATACATTCTGTTTGTTAAAAATTACCTTGAGAAGAAAAGAGCATGAGAGCCTTCTCAGGGCATCAGGGAAGTAAGAACTCGAGAAATGTTGAGTGAGTTCTTCATTTTCTGTCTCGCAGAGAACGACGGCACAAGGAACGAGAGCGAGATAAGGAACGAGAGCGGAGCAAGAAGGAGCGGGACCGGGACAAGGATGGACACAGACGGGACAAGGACCGCAAAAGATCCAGGTAACGGAATGACAGTGGGCTTTAAGGGGATGCTTCCAGCTCTCCCACTCTGCAGCTCAGCTTCATGGGAAAAATTAGTAGATCCTGTTGGTAGTGTCTGCTGAATGGTTTTCCTCAGAAAGGATGTGTGTTTTTCCATTTTTTTGTTTGATTAAACAATGTCTTCTTACATTGGCCCTGGGTGGCCTGCAATTTCCCAGGTAGACCAGGCCTGCTTTGAACTTATTATCTCGCTAGGGATGGCCTTGAACTCTTGCTCCCTCTGTCTCTGCCTCAGAAGTGCTAGGATTGCAGATGTGAACCACTGTGCTCAGCGCAGTGTATATGTTCTTTAGAAAGTAAAGTGGCGGGCTGGGAGAGATGGCTCAAGGCTTAGGAGTACTGGCTGCTCTTCCAAAGGTCCTGAGTTCAGTTCCCAGCAACCGTATGGTAGCTCACAACCATCTATAGTGAGATCTGGTGCCCTCTTCTGGAATACAGGCACACATGCAGGATGAACATTGGATAAAGAAATAAATCTTAGAAAGAAAGAGAGAGAGAGAAAAAAAGAAAGAAAGAAAGAAAGAAAGAAAGAAAGAAAGAAAGAAAGAAAGAAAGAAAGAAAGAAAGGTGGCTCTTCCTTAAAGCAGCCTAATGGCCTGTGAAAATGATTAACTACTACTTGACCCAGAAAACCCTACAGAGTCAAGTAAATCAAGAAGTTGAAATCTTTATGCTCACTTTAAGACCACCTGTGTAACTGTCCAGGCTACCAAAGGTATTGAAAAGCCACCAGGTATTTGAAAGATGTCCCTTTAAAGAAGTAGAGTGCACCATCCTAGCAGTGAAATGATGGAGTCCGCAGGTGTGCCCAAGCCAAATAGTGGGACTAGACACAGGGTCAGTGCTCCCAAAACAGCACTGAATTCATGCTGTTCATGTTTAGAAATGCAGAGTGATGCTGAGCCTAAGGCTTTAGATGTTGATTCTCCAGCCATTGAACAGCTAGGTGGCAGATATCTAAGATGCTCTGTTGCCCTACACAGCTTGTGCTGGGATCAACTCCGTATGAGCCATCCACACTAAGATGATCCTCATAGAGAAGGAACAGGCTCTTTCCCAAGCCAGAAGATGCTCAGCAAAAGGAAAAGAAAGGAAACTTAGGGCACAGGGGTTAATTCAGCATAAAATAAATGCAAATAAAAGTAAAAAATAAATAAATAAAAATAAAGTAAGGTGGGGGTGGAGGGTTTAGTGGTTAGAGCACAAGGACTTGAGTTCTGATCTCAGCACCCACAATGAAGGTCAGTGCTGCCTCTGTCTCCCACCTGACCTCAGTGCTCTGGTGGGCAGAGGCAGGAGGATTGCTGAGGCTTGCAGGCCACCAGCCTAGCTCCAGGTTCAGTGAGAAACCCTGTCTCAAAGAAGCAAGGAAGGGAATGATTGAGCAAGACACGGATACCTTCCTGTGGCCTCTGTGATACATATGTGTACACATACACACACACACACACACACATGCTCTAGAAAGTAAAATAATTAAGATTACATTTTGAGGTTCAGGTTATTCTTGGAACTAAGAAATTAATTTGAAAAACTTACTAGTTAATCAAACATTCCATTATACCATTTGATTTCTTACCCAGGCTACACAAAATAAATTTAACAGAGTGTCTTTTAAAACTTTTGATTTGGACTGGAGAGACGCCTCTGGTTAAGAGCACTTGCTGCTCTTGCAGAAGACCCTTGTTCAGTGCTGAGCCCTCAGTCAGGGCTTTCAAACTGCCCGTAGCCACAGCTGCACAGCTGCACAACTGCAGGTGCACACAGCCTCTGGTTTCCAGAGCACCTGCACTCTCCTGCACATACCACGGACACAGAATTAAAAATAAATTTATGCTATTTGTTGGAGACAGGGTTTCTCTGTGTAGCCCTGGCTGTCCTAGAACTCAGTCTGTAGACCAGGCTGTCCTCAAACTCAGATCTTTCTGCCTCTGTCCTTTAATCCTGAGATTAAAGGGGTGTACCACTACCACCTGGCTAAAAATATATTCTTAATTAAAAAAAAAAATTGCGTGTGTGTGCGCGCGCGCGCGTGTGTGTGTGTGTGTGTGTGTGTGTGTGTGTGTGCGTGTGTGCTGCTGCATGTGTACATGTGCACCATCTGTATGTGTGTCCCCTCTGAAGTTGGAAGAGGGCATTGGATGCCCTGGGACCAGAGTTACAAGTGGTTCTGAGTTTGTGACCTGTCATGTGGGTGCTGGGAACTGAACCTGCGTCCTCTGCAAGATCAGCAAGCACTGTTTTTTTAAGGATTTAGTTATTTTATGTATACAGTGTTCTGCCTGCATGTACACCTGCACGACAGAAGAGGGCACCAGATCTCATTATAGATGGTTCTAAGCCATCGTGGTTGCTAGGAGTTGAACTCAGGCCCTCTGGAAGAGCAACCAGTGCTCTTAACCTCTGAGCCAATTCTCCAGTTCCCAGAAAGTGCTCTTTACCAATGATGTCTTTTCTCTGGAAATTTAATATGCAGGGTTTTCCCTTTTTTTTTTAAAGCAGAACAGATATTGATTATTAAGGATAAAGTGAGGAAGACTGGCAAGATGGTTCAGCAGGTTACAGCACTTGCTGACCAACAAGTGTGATGATCTGAGTTTGATCTCCAGTACCCACAGGGCACATACACCACATACACACACAGTGGGAATAAAGGTGTTTGCCACCACTGCCTGGCTTTATATTATATTAAAATTTTTTTCTTTTATATCTTGAGATTATATCATTTCCTTTTTTCCTCCCCCTCTCTATATTCCTCCCCCTTACATATACCCCTCTGTGCTCTTTCAAATTCATTTTTTATTGTCATGTAATTGTTTCATGTGTGTCTGTGTGTGTGTTCTAAAATACATAAGTACAATCTGCTCAGGATGTACAGTATTACTTGTGTGTGTGTGTTTTTAGGGCTAGCCACTTGGTATTAGATTACTGGTTGCTTATTCCTGGAGAGAACACTTTCTCTTGATCTCAGCATTCCTGAGTTGCCTCTAGTTCTTTGTGTAGAGTTGAGGTGGGCTTTCCCTGTCCATGTTGTTGTCCTTGTTCAGCTCATGTTAGGCAGTCATGTTGGTGAGACTTCGTGGTTGTGATTTTCCTTTCCTAAGACAAAGTCTCTCTATGTAGCCCTGGCAGTCCTGAAACTCTATGTAGACAGGCTGGCCTCAAACTCACAGAGCTGTCTGCTTACATCTGCCTCCTGGGCACTAGGATTAAAGGCTTGAGCCACCACATCCTGACTTGTTTGGAACTTTTGATGAAAGTGAAGGTCCACTATAGGGAAAGAGATTCAGGTAGAGTGCGGCCAGAGTAGGGCAGGATTGGGCTTCAGAGCAGCAGGGGGACTAGGCCTTGCCTAAGAGAGCTTTAAGTCGTGGTGGATGACCATGGCCATTCTTGAGCAATAGGAGAACTTCTGTTCTCTTTTGGAGGCTCAGCCTGAACCTCTTTCTGGGGCTGGGGTAAAAGAACTGTGGACTTTCTCCTTTTTCCTTAAAGCTTGTCTCCTGGTCGAGGGAAGGATTTCAAGTCACGGAAGGACAAAGACTCTAAGAAGGGTGATGAGGATGAGCATGGTGACAAGAAACCTAAGGTAAAGAAGGCTGATGACTCAGTCAAGGCACAGAATCTTTTATTTACCCCCTTAATACAGGGTCTCTTTGTGTAGTCCTGGCCATCCTTGAACTTTCTCTGTAGTCCAGGCTGGCCTTGAACTCACAGACATCCACCTGCCTCTGACTCCTCAGTGCTGGATTTAAAGGTGTGTGCCGCTGCCACTACTACCAATGCCAGTTAAGGAAGAATTTTTTTTTTTAATGATTTATTTATATTTTGTATGTGCATTGGTGTTTTGGTTGCATATATGTGTGCATGGGGGTGTCAGATCCCCTGGGAACTGGAGTTATAGACAATTGTGAGCTGCCTTGTAGGTGCAGGAAATTGAATCACAGTCCTCTGGAAGAGCAGCCAGTGCTCTTAACCTGTGAGACCTCTCCAGCCCCATGAGGGAGAACCTTTATAAACCAAGTTCCTATGTTTTATGTTCAGATCCAGCCACTGTCCCTGGAGGAACTTCTGGCCAAGAAAAAGGCTGAGGAAGAAGCTGAAGCTAAGGTAAGAATTTGGGGTCTGTACTAATACATTCTGGGCGCCATAACAAAATGCCACAAACTTGATAGCTTCACCGTCGGAGTTCCAGAAGTTAGGAGTCTCAGCTGCAGTGTCATTAGTTATCCCCTGCTCCTAGATGAAGATGCCTTTCCTTTCCTTACACAGTCACTTCTGTGAGCGCTTGTGTCCCATGGTGTGAGTTCTCTGTTGTTATTTTCTCATGACCTACCATACTAGGCAGCTGCTGTGTTATGGCCATGCCATCCAAATGTACCTGCAGCCCTCTTTTTCCTTATGATGATGAGGGAAAGCTTTAGCGCATAGCAGAATCCTAGGCCTCTGTGTATTTTATCAAACTATTTATTATCTAAGTGAGTGTTTAGGGGCCTCCTGCTGTCTCCCTGGCAGTGATGTGCCCTAGACTCTTAACATTCCCTTCTGTCTTGAAGCCCAAGTTCCTCTCCAAAGCAGAGCGGGAGGCTGAGGCTCTGAAGCGGCGGCAGCAGGAGGTGGAAGAGCGCCAGAAGATGCTTGAGGAAGAAAGGAGGAAAAGGAAACAGTTCCAGGATCTGGGCAGGAAGATGCTGGGTTTGTTTTCTATTCTGTATACAAAGGATGATGGGGTGAGATTTTGGAGAGAGGGAAACCTAGATGGAGCTGGAGCTCCATGGTAGAACTTGCCTACCATGCAGAAGGCCCTGGGCCTGATCCTCAACTGTTGCAAAGAGATAGGGGAGGGCGGAGGAC
Organism: Psammomys obesus; assembly: GCF_907164565.1. NCBI lineage: Eukaryota > Metazoa > Chordata > Mammalia > Rodentia > Muridae > Psammomys > Psammomys obesus. Next base: position 2,555,598 of record NW_026596085.1, read on the forward strand.
AGGAACTTGTTTCTTCCAGAGTTTGGAAGAGGAAAAGTGGTGGAAGTTTGTGGGAATATGTTAGGTCTTCTTTCTGCCATGTGTCCACTTGGTTTCCTCATTCACACCTATTGACTGGATTCCTTTCGAGACCTCTTCTGCCCACTGAGCTCCTGCAACTTTCCTTCTTTGCAGAAGATCCTCAGGAGCGGGAGCGCCGGGAACGGAGGGAGAGGATGGAACGTGAGACCAATGGAACGGAGGATGAGGAGGGCCGACAGAAGATCCGGGAGGAAAAAGACAAGAGCAAGGAACTACATGCTATTAAGGTGCCGACCTTGTCCCTCACAAACAAGAATTGGTTATTTCCCTACGTTGTCTCTGGTCTGGGCCTTGACACTGACAAGCTTTGTGCTCTCTCCCTGAGTAGGAGCGCTACCTCGGTGGCATCAAAAAACGGCGCCGAACAAGGCATCTCAATGACCGAAAGTTTGTCTTTGAGTGGGACGCATCTGAAGATACCTCCATTGACTACAACCCCCTGTGAGTAGCTTTGTGCCCACATACTGGGACATGGACACTAGGTGCTTCTAGACAGAGCTGGCGACAGGAACAGTAAGATGGGCTGGAATGAGGAAGTTGGTAGACTAGGATTCCCCCAGCTTTCTGAGCATGGGAAGACGCTGGCTGGGGAAGAGAATTGGTGCATGTCTGCAGTCTGCCCTTGGCTCCTAATGCTTCTTTTTCTACCTCTGTGTCTATCCCAGGTACAAAGAACGACACCAGGTGCAGTTGTTGGGGCGAGGCTTCATCGCAGGCATCGACCTAAAGCAGCAGAAACGAGAACAGTCACGTTTCTATGGAGACCTAATGGAAAAGAGGCGGACCCTGGAGGAAAAGGAGCAGGAGGAGTGAGTAGTTGGGCTTAGGGTGGTTGAGCAGAACCCAGACTCTATGGGAAGGAGTGTACTGATTTTGCTTAACCTCCATCATGCCTTGCTTCAGGGCAAGACTGCGCAAACTCCGTAAGAAGGAAGCCAAGCAACGCTGGGATGACCGCCATTGGTCTCAGAAGAAGTTAGATGAGATGACAGACAGGGACTGGCGGATCTTCCGTGAAGACTATAGCATCACCACCAAAGGTGGCAAGATCCCCAACCCCATCCGGTCTTGGAAAGATTCGTCTCTGCCCCCACATATCTTGGAAGTCATTGATAAGTGTGGCTACAAGGTAAAGGGGCAGATTGGCCCAGGACATCTGCCACTTCCTCCGTTATATTCCAGGACTGTAAATGTAGTTGGGACTGGAGAACTTTGTTCTTTCACTATTCTATGTCTTCTCTGGCCATGCACCAAACCAACTTCCCGTCACTTTCTGGCGGAACTATGGGCCTTTAGGGATTGTGTTTTTCATTGGGCCTTCTTTCCTATATGTCCCAGGCATATGGCAGCAGCGTGCTTTACGTTAGCATTATCCCAGAGAGTGTGATTCTCTACCCATTCCTTTTGTTCTGGGTCACTGTAGGAGCCAACACCTATTCAGCGGCAAGCCATTCCCATTGGGCTACAGAATCGTGACATCATTGGTGTGGCTGAGACTGGCAGTGGCAAGACGGCAGCCTTCCTCATCCCATTACTGGTCTGGATCACCACACTTCCCAAAATTGACAGGTAGGGCCAGCTAGTTGTCATTTGGGTGGATTGGCGGGTAGGAAAGATGAGGCAAACAAGAATCCGTAGCTGTGTTGTTATCTTGTAGTCTGATTTTTACACGGGATCACCAACTTGCCCATTCCCATAGCTGCCCTTAAGAGTGGCTTTGTCATGCTCCCACTTGTGGTTGGATACGACCAAAGCTTATGAAGCTGTGGGATACCCCATTTACCACAGGATCGAAGAGTCAGACCAGGGCCCTTATGCCATCATTCTGGCCCCCACCCGTGAGTTGGCTCAGCAGATTGAGGAGGAGACCATAAAATTTGGGAAACCACTCGGTATCCGCACTGTGGCTGTCATTGGTGGCATCTCCAGAGAAGACCAGGGCTTCAGGCTACGCATGGGTTGTGAGGTTTGTAAACTTTAATTAATTATAGTAATTACTAATGCTAGTAATTAGTGGGCATTACAACAACCATATGAGAGTGGGTAGTGATAGAGATTGCACATTGTGTTATAGATGAAGGTGAGGTTAATAACTTGTCTGCAGTCCCTCAGCTGCCAGTGGGCCTCGTGGAGGGGGGACTGGTTCGTATCCAAGGCCTGTGTTCTTGTTAAACCATGTTTAACAAGTTTAAAGAGTGCTGGCCTGCACTCTTTAGGTAGATGGAGAGATCCTTCAGGGGTCCAAGAGGTCTTAGGATCTAGGGGCCTAAGAGATTGGTTCTTGTGCGGACTTGTCAGTGTAATTCCTGTATGTGGCTCCTTCCACATAGTCCGTAGCCTCTTTCCATCAAAGGGAGTTCCTCCTAATTCTGCTACTGTGGAACCCCTGGGTGTTACTCAGAAACCCCATTCATTCCTGAAGGAAACTGAAGGTAGCAGGTGGTTTCATGTCAGTTCTTAGGGACCTTAAGTACCAAATCTGACTGGAGTTTAAGGTCCAAGTTCCTTAGCACTGACAGTCTATTGCCGGAGTGAGTGGGTAGTTCACAGCAGAGAGAAAAAGAAGGGAGTTGCCTGCTAAGGCCATACATGACTATGCTCTACCCCTAGATTGTGATCGCCACTCCGGGACGTCTGATTGATGTGCTGGAGAACCGCTACCTGGTGCTGAGCCGCTGTACCTATGTGGTTCTGGATGAGGCAGACAGGATGATTGACATGGGCTTTGAGCCAGATGTGCAGAAGATCCTAGAACACATGCCTGTGAGCAACCAGAAGCCGGACACTGATGAGGCTGAGGACCCAGAGAAGATGCTGGCCAACTTTGAGTCAGGAAAACATAAATACCGCCAAGTAAGGCAACTTTCTTGGGAGAAGTTGTGCCAGTTCCCGTCTGTTTTCAGACCCTCCTTGCCTAGGAAGGGCCCTAGTGCACATGCTCCTGGCATGCTAGCAATGCCTGTGTACAGTCCTCTGACAGTCCAAGGGGCGGAACCCTTTAGTTAGCCTGGAAAGCTGATTCTAGAGAATGATGCTGCTGAAAGAAGAAGAAAGTGCCACGAATGTGGCTCATGCCTAAAATCCCAACATTCAGGAGGCAGAGGCAGAAGGATTTCCTGAGGTTGAGACTTGTCTTACATGTGAGTTACAAAGCAAGATCTTGCCCCAAAAAGCTAAACAAAAGTGAAGAATCAGGGACTGGAGAGATGGTGGAGCGGTTAAGAGCACTGCTGCCCTTCCAGAGTACCCGGGTTCAGTTCCCAGCACCATGTGGTTGCTATAAAGGGATCTGCTGCCCTCTTCTGGCATGCAGGTGTACATGCAGAGAGGGCACTCCTATATTTTAAAAAATTAATTAAAGATAAAGAAATAGAAAAGCTGGATGGTGGTGGTACTTGCCTTTAATCCCAACACTGAGGAGGCATAGGCAGATGAATCTCTGTAAGTTCAAGGCCAGCCTGATCTATAGAGTGAGTTCCAGGACAGCCAGGGTTACACAGAGAAACCTTATCTTGAAAAAGAAACAAACAAAAAAGGAATAATGATGCTACCTGGATCATAGGTGGCAGCAAATGCCCCCGGTCTTTCCTGGCATGAGAGGAAATGGCGAAGAATACGGTCTCCTGTTTTGGGGTGACAAGTGTTAGATTTATATCGAAGGACTCGCTTAGTGTTTTTGCCTGAGTTGAGCTGCTTGTAGTGACAATGGGGTATGTAGTTCCATGGCCTGGGCCCGGGGCTGACCCTCCTGTTTTATAGACAGTCATGTTCACGGCTACTATGCCCCCAGCGGTGGAGCGTCTAGCCAGGAGCTATCTTCGGCGACCTGCTGTGGTGTACATTGGCTCTGCAGGCAAGCCCCATGAGCGGGTGGAACAGAAGGTCTTCCTCATGTCGGAATCAGAAAAGAGGTATGGGGGCAGCTGTGCTAGGAAACCTGGGGAAAGGGCTTTAGTCTGACAGTTTCCTTGTGAGGTGGCCGTGGGCTAGTTGCTTTGCTGTTTACATCTTTGCATTTTCTCTGTTGAGGAGCTTGGAGTTTGTTCATTACTGGGGTTGAATGTTTCACTATGTTTGGGGGGTATTGTGTATCTCATTTTCCTCCTCCCCTCCCCCCCAGGAAAAAGCTGCTGGCAATCTTGGAACAAGGTTTTGATCCACCCATCATCATTTTTGTCAACCAGAAGAAGGGTTGTGACGTGTTGGCCAAGTCTCTTGAGAAGATGGGGGTACGTCTGACAGGCAGAGCAAAGCTAACCCTAGTGCTGCTGCTCCCTGAAGCTAGGGATGGAGTGGAGGGTGACAGTTCCCGCTCTCTGTTTAGTCTGTGCAGCTGTAACAGATCAGGGCCAAGAGAGCAGCGTGCTTTGAGGAAGGAAGAAAAACTGGTCAGTTACTAGGAATCCCATCCATTCCCTCACCAGCAGCCAGAGCCGCTGCAGGTCTCATTCTAACGGGGTGAGAGTGGAAAGGCAGGTCCCTCCCAGCAGAGTGCGAGGCTGTGGAAGAGTGGGCCTGCACTGGCAGCTGCTGTGGCGAGGGGAGGCGGTGCTGATGATCAGGGTACTAAGAAGGCGAGAGGGTGTCCTCACCACTCAGCGCCTGATGTCCCTCACCTTCCCAGTCCCTGCTTCTGCCCACGTCCCTTGCCCTAATTCTCCTGCAAAGCCTGTCATCTGCCCGACTCTTCTCTCACGACATTGCTCCGTCTTGACCCTGCCCTGCCTGCTCCTCCACAGCCCTCATATTTTCCTTCGTTCTTGTTCGGGCTCACATGTTCTCTCCTCACTTCACTTCAGCTCGATCTCTTTGCTTCCTGGGCCCCTCCTACCTTCTGCCCTCTCCAGTCCTCCTTATTCCCACCCGCTCTTTTTCTCTCCCTGAGACCATTGCTTTCTACCTCACTGCTCTCCCAACAGTACAATGCCTGTACACTGCATGGTGGAAAAGGCCAGGAGCAGCGAGAATTTGCATTGTCCAACCTCAAGGCTGGAGCCAAGGATATTTTGGTGGCTACAGATGTGGCTGGTCGTGGTATTGATATCCAGGATGTGTCTATGGTTGTCAACTATGATATGGCCAAAAATATCGAAGGTGAGTGCCAGCAAAGGGGCTTCAGTTCAGGCCCAGGGGAGACTACTTACCCTCTCCCTCCCAGAGTCAGGGTGCGCAGAAAACTGCTCTAGTCTGGGTGACATCACAGTGTGTAGGATGAGACTTTGAGCTGTGTCAAGAGTGGGGCTAGAGAGCCTTAGTGTTGCTGTGCGACCAGTCAGCAGTGGAGGTGGGAGGCAGGCAGAGTGGAGAGTATGGTGTTCACCAGTGTACACAGCAGGAGGTGGGTTGCTTGCCCATGGAAGCCAGTAGGGGAGAGGGTGCCTTGGAGAGTGCTTTGGTCTGGAGTGACACCCTTCTGCTCCCCAGATTACATTCACCGAATTGGCCGCACGGGAAGAGCGGGCAAGAGTGGCGTAGCCATCACCTTCCTCACCAAAGAGGACTCAGCCGTGTTCTATGAACTGAAGCAAGCCATCCTGGAGAGCCCAGTGTCATCTTGCCCTCCAGAGCTAGCAAACCACCCGGACGCCCAGCACAAGCCAGGCACCATCCTCACCAAGAAGCGCAGGGAGGAGACCATCTTCGCCTGACACACCCCGGAGCTCGTGCCCCTGTCCCTGCGCTTAGGCTTGGCATCTGGGGCTCAGGAAACAGTCAGAGTCCCTGGTCTAGAAGCCTGTGAAGTGGGCTCCAGAGGGACAGGAAGATGTGGGCGGCAGGAGGAGCAGACTCCGTCAGGGTTGGCCCGGCTCTGCCCCTCGCAGCTGCCCAGCCTAAGCAAACACCTGGCCACCTGGAGGGGACTTCTTCAGCGTGTGTGCGACTGTACACTGCACTATGTTGTCGCCCTAAGTGACCCAGGGGAACTGGCATCATGACGATTGTGGACCTTGGACTCTGTCACTCTGACAACTGCTTTCTCATTTGGAGTTTAAAACAGGTTGAGAGCCTTTAGAACTGTGCACAGCCCGAGGCCACAGGGTGCTGTGCACTCTAGGCGTCCCTCCCCCCGGGGAATTTTTTTTTTTTTTTAGATAGGGGGACAGGGTGGGCTGGCTGTGTCCATCATTAAGTCACTGAGTGAAATTTCTGTTTTCTATTCTCTGAGAAGATAAGTTTGTATGTTCTGAGAATAAATACATGAATATTAAGGTCGTATCTAGTTCTGGCTAAACTCTCCTCTCTGGGAAACAGCGAAAGCAGCATTGGCCAAGCAGGGCTCAGCAGAGAAAGTGGAAGGCAGTGACACAGAGGAAAGCCAGCTTCTCAACTAGTGCAGCTCTCTGTAGGAAGGCCGGCGGAGAGCATGGCCCTGCTCTCCCATGGGGCGAGGGGCTCTGTGCAGCTGCCTCCCAGCTTTGCCCAGGGTGAGAAGCAGCTGGACCACTGCAGCCAGCATGCGCCACATCTGGATCCCCTGCTCACGGGAGGAGGGTGGTGACAGGAGTCAGCACTGGAGGTCTCCAAGGGCGGGCTCAGCTGACTCAGGTCTTAAGAAAACCACAGATCTCTGGCCTCTGTTTCACGCAATGCTCTCCTTTGCCCAAGGTAGGGAAGCTTGTGAGTTGGGGTTGTAGCTACTTGTGGGGCCCTCTGGCCCAAGGCAGTGGGAAGATTTGACTGTAGCTTCTTCTCTTCCCAGAGGAAGTTCCTGTTGGACAGCCAACTCCCTCCAGACACCGGGCCTGGGCTGCAGTGTGCCCAAAAAAACAGCTGCTGTTTCCCCTTCCCGCTCAGGGTCTTTGGAGAGAAAGGTTCCAGAGCACTTCCCCCTGCAGACTTAGACCACACAGTAACAGAGCCACAGGGGCCAACAGACCGGAGACACTGAGGGACTGTGCATGGTGTTTTATTGGAGATGACAATGAGGTGTGGCAGGTTCTTAATGGAGCATGCTCTGTGGGTCACACGCTAGAGCCATACGGCAGGGGTAGCCAGGTGGACGGCCCCCGGAGGCCGTCCACCGGGTCCTGTTCTCCTCTAACCCTAACTTAACAAGCGGCAGCTATGAGTCAGGGAGCCCCTATCTTGCAGGAGGCATGGAGGGAAAGAACAGAAATGACAGGTGCAAGGGCAAAAGAATGAGAAAGGCAAGGGGGGCCAGAAGCTGTTCTGCCCTCCTCCGCAGTCCAGGCTGGCTCTGGCCTGACTGGCCCCTCGTTCCCTAGTCTCGCCAGATGCTAAGCTTCCTGGTTTGGTGAGGAGGGCCCTTTTCTACCAGTCTCAGCTGTGAGTTGTCTGTCCAGCCTCACACTGCTCCTGCCTTTGGTGTAAGTGCCCACCCCCGCTCATGAGACACACGTGCCACCACGTTGAGCTCTGACTGTATCATTTCTGATGTGTGGCAGTGAGGTGAGTGGAGGCCCTTGGACCCCAAAGCACAACCAAGTCCCCTTGCTTAGGACCGTGTTTCTCCCTCATGCTGTATTACCAACTCCCGCCCTCTAGCTACTTAGAGGGCCATCTGTTCTGGCTGGAAGTCCCCTTGCTAAGTGATCCTGGCCTGAGGTCGTTGCCCTCTGGGGCAGCTTCTTGTGCAGGTGAGGAAGGGGCCAGGGATGCAGAACACGGCTAGTACCTGGGATGAGAACCTACGGGGTCACTGTGCCCAGGAGGTGAGGGGGCCCCTTGCTTCTCCCAGAACCTTGGGACCACAGTCAGCCCTGGACCTGGGGCTGGGCAGAGGGTTGTGGGAGCTGAACCTAGTGGCAGCCTAATGCCAGTCTAACTCCAACCGGCCTGAGGTAGGCACCCCAGCCGCTGTGCCTGCGCCTGCCGGGGTAGGGCAGGAGGTGGTCAGTAGCTGTCCTTAGGCCAAGGCCGGTTGCGCTGCCAGTTCCGGTCATTGTGGTCGTGCTCCGAGTCCTGGGCTAGGAGCCGGTCTTGGGGGTCGTGCCCGTTAGCACTGGGCAGCCCCGAGGTGTGTTGGCGGTGGGGCTGGTACAGGTCCTGGTAGACATCTGCATAGTCCTCTTCCAGGTGACGGGAGCTGCGTTGTGAGGATCCAGTCCAGGCCTGGCGGGAGCTCTCGCTGGCCTCATCTGAGGGCATCAAGCTGTCCTGCTCCAGGGGCGAACGTTCCTCACCTCGCTCCCCCAGCAGCTGCTGGGTCTGGGGGCCAAACAAAAGCTCTAAGTATAAGGAAGGGGAAACCTGGCCTTTGCTCCTCCCTGGCAGGGAGGTGGGATTCTTCCTCCTCTGGTCTCAATTCCCAGGTGTTTTGTTTTGCTTTTGTTTAATAGTGCAAGGAAGAAGTAAGCCAGGGTGTTCGTTCTTCCAGGCCAGACACAGAAGCAGGAGATCTGGCTCCTGCAAATTCAGGCTCTTCCTTAAAAAGCAACTGGGAGAAGGTGTGGAAAGAATGTTTCCTTGGAGCCTGGAAGGCCCATCTCTGAGTACCTATCTCATTCACTGGGCTCTCCCATCAGGAAGTCCCTTGAACTGTCTACCCTGGGCTGCAGAGCAAGCAGAGCTGACAGCTCAGCTGTCCCTTGGCTTCACATGTTCTGCACGGACAATCCTTTGGTCAGGGCAGGAGCTTTGCTTTGACTGTGTAAGGCTGCACACTTGTGGCCCTGGAAGCATTACCTGAAGTCCAGGGATGGCACTAGGAGGACCCAGAAGTCCCGGGCCAGGTGCTGGATGGTGCGTTGCTCGCCAGTAAACCTCTAAGTATTCAGCCAGGTGCTCACAGGCGTCCTCTAACTGGTTCTCATCCAGGATCACATCAAATGACTCCTGGAGAAGAGAGGGCACAGGGAGCTTGGCATCTCCACAGCAACGCCGTAGCTCTGTGGCTCTTGCACCCCGGAAGAGGGCGCAGTTACGGGCTGACCAGAGCACTCACTGGTGGGCACTGAACCAGCTTATCGTATGCCATCATTTGTACGGTCAGGTGTTTCATCTGTGACTTCCCCCTGGAGCGGATGAGTCGCTGGAGAACCTGAAGCAGAAGGGCAGAGACAGGCAGAGACTTGTCTGTCTTGGGGCTGTGGTCAGAAATGGAGCCTCAAAGGATCAGGCACGTTCTCAGCTTGTGACGTGGCATCAGTAAGAACCAGGTAAGGATGGCTTGGAATGGGGTTAAGGGATGGAGGAAAAGGAGGCGGTCACTCCAGGCAGGGCCCCAGCAAAGGTGCACTCTGTATTTTAGGGGACGGCTTCTGTGGGACCCCAGGCACCCCAGCTCACTTACCTTCGGTGAGGATACTTTGACAAACACGATGATGGGGGCCAGCGAGGTCTTGGCGAGCTGTGCAGGGTGATTGATGGTATCAGCGTCCAGCACTACCAGCTGCAGGGATTTGGCCAGCTCGAATATGCGCTCAATCTCGCTCTGCACTTCAGCTAAGGAGGGGGCACAGCTCACCAGGGGCTCTGGCCACTGCTCGCTTCCAGGGCTTTGAGAACTACCACGTGGTGGACAGGAAGGGCCTGGAAGCCTGGGTAGGCAGTGGGCTGGGCGGTGAGGAAGGCAGTGCTGGGGGTCGGTGGTGGGGACGAGGGGGGAGGAGGCGGGCAGGTGGTGGGACACAGGCAAAATGACAAGGAGTTGGGGAAAGTTCTCACTAGCATCAAGGAGGCAGAGAGCCAGGAACTCGGGAGTCCTCACCAATGCTGGAGCGGGCAGAAGATCGCTCGATGATGGTCCTCTTGCCAGGGTTGTTGAGCACAGAGCGCTTGGCCAGTGAGAGGTCAGCCGTGACTCGGGTGATGGAGATCCTGGAGCAGACAGTCGAAGGTGACCTCTAAGCCAGGGCCTTCCTTACCCAGCCCTCTAATGCCCCTCGAGAGGAGACTCAGTGGGAGGAAGAAATTTTCTTCCCAATGACTCCTCAAATTCCGTTCCAGGCCAGGGCAGCTTACCTGCCATCAAACCTGTGTTTGAGGAAGTCGAAGAGAGCCTTTTGCATCATGTCTGTGACCTGGAGGGGAGGGGGTTGTGGCGTTGACGGAGGGTTCCAGGAAAGAGGCGGTGTGCGCCCAAAGAACTCACACCCTGCACACAGACACTTCCCACCTGCCGTCCTTGAAGCCTCCCTGTGGCAGCTTCCAGGTAGGGGTCGACCTGGGGCTGGGAATCTCCTCACCTCATAACCTTTCAGAGAGGGTCCAACCAGCACCACAGGCCGCATGGAGGGCACCACATCATAGGGAGGAACATGTTCCGCCTGCAGAATGGCCAAGGGGGGTCAGACGGAATGTCGGTCTTGGCGGCCACTTTACGCCTGTCTTCTCTGGGGGCAGAGTTCTGGGCACCCTCCCCTCTGTTGTGTCCATGTAGTAATGACTGACCAGAAGGGTCCCCCAGAGCCAAACTCCATGACCGCCCTGCCCAGGCCCCTTTCTGACTCACCTGCTTTTGCTTCTGCTTGGCTTTTTGGAAAAGGAAATAAAAGATTAAAGTTGGTGGAGGGAAAAGGCCCCAGGGGACATAACGGGCTCTCCCTGCTGACCCCCCCACCAGCCCCTTCCCACAGAGTTCACTGGGGAGGTTCCCCTTCCACTGTGTCTTATCTGCCTATCTTGCCCAAGGAGGCTAAGCTTGGGGTGAGCTGATGGGAGGCTACCTAGTGACGGAGGAGGAGAGCGCCGGTTGCCAATGTCACTCAGGCTGGAAGGGTTCCCAGATCTCCTGACAGAAAGGGGGGGAATGGTAAAACATCTATACACTTCCATATATTAATGTTTTACAAATTTGAAACTACTTTTATGACAGCTGAGCGTGTGTGTATGTGTGTGTGTGTGTGTGTGTGTGTACTTGTGTGGTGTACACGCACATGCGAACGTGTTCTGTGGGTGAGGTGTGTGTGTGTGTGTGTTTACTAAGTCTCAGCGCTGTTCTCACCTGGCCTTCTGTTCCTGCTTCAGCCGGATGCTCTCCAGGCGTTGGGGGCTGGGGATGAAGGCGATGTCTCCGCCCTCTTTCACTAGCCTCCCGATCCACCAATCGGGGCTGTACTTCTGGGGCGGGGGGGGGGGGGGAGAGCGGGAAGGAGCTGTGAGAGGCATTGGCCAGGCTTCAGTGCCAAGGAGGACTTTGGGAAGCTGGCACGAGGAAGGCAGAGGGAGGGCCAAAGCGAGTGTGTTGCCATCGCATGGCAGGGACTCAAGCCTCGAGGCTTCAGTGCGGCTTCAAGGATACCACAGCGCACTGGTTGGTACCCTAACCTCCCGCTTAGACACAAGTGAGTACCAAGCCAGGTCTGAGAGTGGTGGGGACCCTTGGAATCAGGTCTCTGTGTGAGGGGTATACAGGGGTGCATACAGATGAAACTGGAGGCTTTGGGGAGTTATTTAGATACAGAACCAAACAGGCATTGGGGCCTGGGAGAGCAAACGGAATTAAGTGCTGAAACAGGCTTTCTGGACTGAGTAAGGCTGATTACCTCTTTAATGTGCAGAAAATCTTTGGCCTCAAAGTTGACTCCAGAGCCCTGGACCGGGCATTCCTCATCCAGGACCCCACAGTAGCTGACATTGGTCCTCACAGCAAACGCCACAGGCTTGTGCTGGAGAATTTGACCATGGAGCAATGAGAGACACTTCAGGGCACCTCATAGGGGGCAGGGGAGGGGAGGCAGCGGCCCAAGATGAGAAGCCTCTCGATGCCACACCACTTTTCCACAGCCTGGGCCTTCTCCACACCCCGGGGTGGGTGTACCTTGGCTCTCTCTAGCTGCTGCTGAGCCTGGCTCTCCACTTCTCTCCGGGCACTCTCCCGGTCCTCTTCCAGGGAGACGTCAGAGTCCAGGGAGGGGCGGCTGGTGTAGGAGTCGGCTGAACCCTGGGACAGGAGAGTGTGTGTAGGAGACCACATAGGCCCCTTCCCAACCCTGAGGCCACTTCTCCATCTTCTCGATGGCTTGGCCACCTAAGCTACCTCCTGTGTGCCTCCCGGGGTCTCTGAGGCTCCAGGGATGCTGGACCAACCACGTGCGTGAAGATCAGGGTCCCTCTGCCCCACACCTATTAATACTGGAGCCCCGAGAAGAGTCATTACCGTTTCTCCCCTCTGCCATGTCCTCTGAGGCAGAGGGGAGGGACATGTACTAAAGACAATATATTCCAAACGGTGTTGACTCCAGGGGACCGGGCCTTCCTATCCACACTAGCCTGAAGCAGCCTGGACATTATCCCTTTAAGATGACTGACGAGTACAGCTGGCCAAGAGACAGTTAGAGCTCAGTATACACCTATAATTCCAGCGCTTGGGAGGTAGAGGATCAGGAGAACAAGTTCCATGGCAGAGAGTTAAGGGCCATCCTGGGCTATGTGAGACCCTCCCTCAAAAAAAAAAAAAAAAAAGTCAGGATGGGGTCAGGGAGAGGGGATGATGAGATTACTCAGCAAGTGGAGGCATTTGCTGTTCGGACATGATGACCTGAGGTCAAGCCACGGAGCCAGCAGTAGAAGTAGAGAAAACACACACACACAGAACCAGGTAGTGGCACCTGGTCTACAGAGTGAGTCTCAGGACAGCAAGAGCTACACAGAGAGACCCTGTCTCGAAAACCCAAACCAAAACATGCATACACAGAACACACAATCAATCAATCAATAAGAGAGACCACGGTTGGTCCTGTCAGGATACAGCCATCTGACTACCAAGACTCTAAGGTGTTTTTTGATGTTGTCCTTGTTTGAGTCTGGGTCACTATGTAGCATGAGTTAGCCTAGAAGTTTTTACATAGACCAGACTCACAGATATGTGCCTGCCTCTCCCTCCCCGGTGCTGCTCTGCCCCCATGGCAGGCTTCTGAGAAGGTTTTGAAAGCTGTTGGACCTGCCTTGCAATTTGAAGACTGGGCCCAAAACTGCAGGCTCCTGGAAGTTAGCTCTCCTTGGCTCTCCCTACCCTCTACTTTCTTTCCCTCCCACACCTGCTGGGGCAGGAAACTGGCCAGGGGCAAGCACCAAGGAGACAAGGAATGAGAGCAACACAAAGCTATCTCCCTGGGTACAGTGGGGCCCTCGCACCTTCCACCTGGCCTGTCTCTCTCATCCTTTCCTTGGGCCCAAGGGACAGCAGGGCCTGGAGGGAGGCTCTGCTGGCGCCAGGCAACCCAGCTGAGATACAGGACCTTGGGGATTGGGTACCTTTGGTAATGTGAATGAGGATAGTCATTGAGTCCTGCCCATAGTAGGGTCTTGAGGCAAGGAGTGTACATTTGGAGGGTTGTAGAGTTCCAGGAGGAAGATGCTGAACAAATAAGGGAAATTCAGCTTTGAGACAAGTAGCTGAAAGTTAAGATAACTGGGTTAGGGAAAAGGGAGTCTTTCCTGACTCAGTTTCTCCTTCTTACGTGCAGGAGCCTGGAAGAGTTCTTCCCTCAATTCTGAGATGCCAGCAGCACAGAAGAGCTAAGAGGTAAAAGAGTGTGTGCGGGTGAGAGGTTTCAGAACAGTCAGGTTGAAGAACAGTCCCTTAAACCTGCTGGCTGCGACAGCGTACAAGGCAGCAGAGCAGACTCTCAGAAGCGGCAGACTCACACACCTGCTGACAACCATGTCTTGGGCCCAGCCCTGCCTGTGCAAGAGGGCTGGTCAGCTTGGTGTCCGGCAGCCCTGGAGTCCGAGCTGAAGGCTGTGCTGCTGACTGTACCCCAAAGGGCCCCAGGCAGCACCAGAGAGGGGAAAAATCTTCTGTCTTGCAGAAGTGGAGGCTGCCTCCTGGCCCCATCTCTCCAGCCAAGGCAAAACAAGGTTGAGCTTCTGAAAAAGCCTTGACAGGGGGTGAGGGATGTCACTCCCAAGAGCACTGGCTGTGGGGTGTGGCTGGCTGAAGGGCTAGAGAGCAGCAGGAGAGAAAGGCTGCCTGCAGAGCAGGATGGCCACTCACTGTGGGTGTAGCAGGTGCCTCCTCAGTCCCCGGCAGGTATTGGGGAAAGTGAGGCTTTGACCTCTTCTGGTCCAGGCTCTCAGCCTAATTTAGTCCTCAACACCTTTATCTGGGGTTATCCAGGATAGATGACCTCTTAACCCTAGAGAATGTCAGGGCCTCTCCCTAAATCCTTTAATGAGTGGTGATCAGAATGGAAGCCACTTTCCACCATTCCCATGTCCTTAGGCGGTACCTGAGGTGGTCTGTTATCAATTAGGAAGGTAGGAACACCCGGAGATGTTAGGGTCTTATTTCTCCACCCCATCATGCCCAAGCAGCCAGAGTCTCAGTACTCTGGGGCTGCCGGAGTTGGCGCAGTGCCCTGGTGGTGCCCCCCTTGCCTGGTGAGTGTGTGGGCAGGCTGCAGCTCCTCTCTTGCCTGGCACGGGGGAAGGAGAGGAGGGAGATGAGCCCAGTGGATTTATTTAGAGCCTGATCTCCCTCCTCCTGCTTCAGAGGGGGCCGCAGGGAGAGCAAGGAGCTAGCAGGAGGAAGGAAAGTGGTGGCGGTGGGGAAGAGATCCAAGAACCGGAGAGGGTCAGGAGGGAGCAGTGGGTCATCAGGCTGCCCTCAAATAACATACACGTGTCAGTGTTCTTGCAAAGGCCCTGGCTTCTCACCAGGGATGAGATGGGAACTCCTCAGGCTGCCCAGCTCCACAGAGAGGCCTCTTTTCAAGCTCATCCTGGCTCCCTGGGCTTCACCAGCTGTCCCTTCAACTGTCAGAAAGAGGTGCCCACCAGAGCCTTGAGAATCATCTATCCTTTCTCACTGCAATGTAATTAGCCCCAGAGCCCCATGGAAAATTGGGCCCGGAAGGAGCCTGGTCCCAGAATCCACTGCCATATGCCTGCTCTGAGCCTCACTACTCATCTGTCCTGGGCCTGAGACAGAAGACTTGACCTAATCCTATCAGAGGACCCTTTCAAGCCATGTTAGCGGTCCTTTCCCAAGAAGGCCTTGGTGTGGGATGCCTGGGGTAAGACTGGCGACTCCAGGGGGCTCTGAAGCTGGTCCCCCGCTCCTGTCCCATCTTTCCAGGCATTCTTTTTGCTCTCTGAGCTCCGGGAATCACTGCCTAATGAGCTGATTTGTTTCAGTGGGTCAGGAGATAAAAGCAAAGAGGAGAATTAAATATTTATTGGTTGCCTGGTCTCTGAGCAAAGAGCTTCCTCTCCATCCCCATGCCCTGAGCTCCGGTGGCCTCACCTCCAGGGCCCCCATGCTGAGCAGGAGCGCAGAGGAAACCTCAGCAGGGGGCTGGACTGAACTCAGTCTGATGGCCCACCCATGTGGCTGGTGGCCTTTCGAAGAAGCTGGGCCATGAGCAGGAGTGGAGTCAAGGCCGTGGGAAGGGGTGATGGGCAGAGAGGAATAATAGACCTCAAGTTCTAGAATTCCTGTCTGCGGAGCTGGTACCCTACTCTCTAATGTTCTTTCAGCTCCTTAATTTGTCATTTAGTTGAGGCACAGGTCCGGAGTGTCTCCCCCGGAGCTCAGCTTTTCCCGTGGTGTTCAGACCCCATAAACCCAGACTTTGGAACTCCAGGCATTGAGTTCCCTCTAAAACCTCGGTGTCAAGGCCTTCTGTCCTTCCTTCCTCCGTCCTTATGTCCTGAGCTTTGGGGCCACCTGCTCGAGCCTTCTACCTACAGCGTCCCTCTGTGCACACACCTGGGGAACCTGGCTTTGATAACCCATCTTCCCGCTTTCCTAGAGAGCCCCCCTACCCCGCTCTTACGCGCCCTGCCCCGCTGCCAAGGCGTTTTTCAAAGTCCTGAACTGGGGGAAGGGTTGACGAGAGCGAGCGAGAGAGCGAGAGCGAGCGACGAGAGAGAGAGAGAGAGAGAGAGAGAGAGAGAGGTGTCATCCTAACTCCCCCACCCCCACCCTCCCCCGTGGCCACTCACCGCCTCCGAGTCCTCAAACCCGGGCACGTAGGAGTCGTCATACATGGGGGAGTCCGGGGTGGGGGGGGGGGAAAGCGAGCGGCGCCGGGGGCGAGGACGGCGGGCCGCGCCCGAGATGCCACCGAGCCGCGCAGCCCTGCGGGCGGCGGCGGAGAGCGCGAAGGAAGGAGCGAGCCGCGAGGACCAGCTGCTCGCAGCTCAGATCACCGCTCCCCTCCCCACCCCCCAGCCCAGCCGGTCCCACCCCGAGCGCGCCAGCGCGGCTGAGGAATCTGCCGCGGGCTCCCACAACAATAGTGCCCGCCCACCTGACCCCCTCCCGGGGAGACGCGGGCTGCGGGGGCGCCGCGGCCCGGGGACCCGCCGGGGCCGCCGAACTGGGCGCACGCGAGCCGGGAAGGTGGGTCCCCGGCACCTCTGGGGCCGGGGCGGCGGGGAAGAAGGGCTGAGACGCTGCCGGCGGGGCGGATCCCGGCGGGGAGGAGGCGGGGCGAGGAGAGATGCGGAGACAGGGACTCTCGCAACCCAGGAACTGCTCCGCCGGGGAACAAAGGGCTGGCGAGGGGGAGGGGAGGGGGCGAGACGCTGCTACGAGACGCGACCCCAGCGGAGAATCGAGACGGTGCGGGAGGCGGGGAGGCTGGCTGGAGAGAGAGGAGGGCTGGAGGCAGGGAGGATGGAGAAGAGAGGAAAATGGAGATCTGGAGAGGGACCAGCAGCGGATGGGGAGAGGGCTCAGGTGATAGGGGAGGGTCGGCTCCCTGCCAGTCCGGGAGACTCCCGAAGCAAACACCGCAGTGGTGCTGAGGAGTGGTCTGGAGATCCCAGACCCGTGCCATGAAGGCAGCTCTGCCCCAACAGGTGCCTGGCCCTCTCTGTTCCGGGCTGCAGCAAAGGGCCGACCCTCCAGAAGGGGGAAGTTCCGGGACGGGAATGCTGCCTCGGCCACCCCACACCTGTTGCACGGGGCAGATTTCATCCAAGTTAAGTCAGGATGGAGAATCTCTTCCTCACTTCCCTGCCAAGGATTGTGCCAGACATTGCCAAGACATGCGTGGGAACTGGGCCAGAAAGGGGCTGTTTTAGGTGAGCCTAAAGGGAGAGGTGAAACCAGAGAATGGAAGCAGAGGATGGCTGTGGGCGGAGCGGAAGGTGGGATCCTGACACTGAGGTTGGGAAGGAAAAAAGGGTTAAGACTTGCTTTGCCAAAGACCAGGAGTAGGGTGGGCAGGATGGTGGTTCTAGCCTCCCTTTAAAGGACTGTTGGGATTTGAGGAAGAGCACAGTTCCTGTCTTGGAAGAGATCTTCCCAAAGCTCTCCCTCATTTGAGCCCCCCCCCCCCCCCTTTCCTCCCCCTGCCCAAAAATTTCCTTTTGAATTTTGACCACCTGCCAGGACACCCCAAGAGGACTGAGACAGACATCAGTCATGCCTGGTGTCTTGCCTTCTCAGCTCAGTCCTTTTTCCACTCTTAGGTCCTTAGACCCAGGAGGGGTAAACTCTGGACTCTGCCTGTCTGGTTCCCTTCCTGGGCTGGAGTGCCTAATCCCAGAGCCACAGTCTGGAAGGGTTAGTGAGAGATAGAAGGTAGCGCCGGTCACAGCGGAAGACCACCCAGGCCAACTGGCTTCCCACCTCTGTCTCGCCCTCCTGTTCCCTTGACAAGAAAAAGGGGAGGGGCTTCTTGCGACACCCTAGTCCTGATAGAAGGATTGACAGGCAACTTTATTGAGCCCTGAGGGCGCCAGCCGCCATTGGGGGAGATGGCTTTCACCGCTGGAATCCCGAGTGCTCAGGGCTGAAGTGTATTCTGTGTTCCTAAGTACTGCCTTGTCTTTTTTGTTGTTGTCTCTCTAGTCCCCTCTCTCCTTCCAGAGCGTAAGACCTCCAGGCTCTCTTCCCCTCGAAGAGGGTACCCATCTGGAATCCGCTCTCCTGGGCGTTCAGTTTCAGGGCTTTCCACCCTCAGGGGGTCCCTGACTGCGGGGAGCGGTGGACTCGCTATCAGCAACACCCCTTCCTCACACCTTGTCTTCATCCCCAGCTGGGACAATGCTGTCTAAGTCTGCCTCGGAGAAATTCGTTGCCATGCCAACCACCTCCCCAGGGTTCAAGTTCCTCATACCTACGGGCATCCCCTGGGTCCTGCAGGCAGGCACTCCATCTTTCCTCCCTCCTGCTAGAACTCTGGGTTGCTCCCCAGCGCTCGCTCCATGTGGCCACACCGGCCTATTCCAGGGCTGCTAATCTAGCTACGGAGGCAGGGTCAAGGAAGAGAGCTGAGAACCGCCAGAAAGCTCTTACTAAGTGTGCCAGGAAGCTGGGCAGATCCCAATCCCTGGGCACTAAGTGGGGAAACTGAGGCAGGAACTAGCAATTCTATTCCAGGTGGAGGCCCCCAGTATTCCAGCTCTCAGGTTGCCCCCACCCCCAGGGAACTCAAGAGAGGGTCGCAGAAGGAGCCTAGCGAGGCCTTCCTTCCCATCTCGCCCCTTGCCCGGCTCCCCAGTCAGACCTCACTGCACATTTTGGAGGAGCCGCCAGTTGCAGCCTTCCCTTCCTCTGTTACCCAGAGGTCTCGCCTCCTGTTTTCCCTCCCTCACCATGCTGCAGATTCCCCCACACGCGAGAGCTTTCCTCCCACCCCTCTGGGGAGGGGACCCCAGCGGTTACCTCGTTCAGCAAGAAGGTTGCACTGGAGTCAGAAAAAGACATAGACCGGGTCAGCGGCCTCTCTCCCTCCCCCGGGCCAGGGGCTCCGAGGCGGGAGCAGGACCCAGCCGCGGCTCTGCACACTGCTCCAGCCTGCGCGCCCGGCCTCGCCCCACGCCCGCCCAGCTCCTGCCGCCCGCTCCCTCTCCTCGCGCCTGGTTCCACCCCTTTTTCTCCTCCTTCCTCCCCCCGCCTTTCTAGCCTCCTCCTTCAATCTCTCGCACTCCCCTCGCCTTTCAGTCCAGTCTCTCCCCCTCTTCAGTCCTCCCTCTCTACCACCCCAGTTCCCTATTCATCTGGTGTCTCCCCCTGTCCGTCCATCCCCACCTCGCTTTCCCTCTCAGGCTTCCCCTCCCCCAGGTCTCCAGACAAGACGGTCTGTGGAGTTCTGCCACCGGAGGCAGAGGGCGGGAAAGGTTCAAAGGCGGGCACGCCATCCGGGCTCTAGCGGAGAGGTCCGGTTCGGCTGCCTCCAGGCCCCAGCATGGTGCAGCTGGTGTCGCACCCCCAGCGCCCCGGGAAGAAAGGCCCTGCTGTGTCCCCACCTCTGCCGGGTAACAGACGGAGAAGGAAGAGTGCTGGTGTCCAGTCCGCTTGCCCAAGCCTCAAGACGCCCCTCTGAGTTCTGGGGGAGGCTTGTCCATCCACCCTGTCCAGGTCCTGACCCTGTGGCTTCTGCAGAATCCCTTGGGAGACAGCCCTGCAGGGACGCCTCCCGAGTCAGTTAGGGCGCTGCAGGTCTCAGATCCGACAAAGGGAAGGTCAAGGCGAGGTGAGGCGGCCGCTTCCCTACCCGCTGTAGCGCCCCCTAGATTCCTTGGCCCGGAGTCCGCACCCGCCCTCCAGGGGGCGGCACCCGCGCACGTGCCGTCTCCTGCCAGCAGGAGGCGCTGCCGGGGAGGGCGCCGCTGGATCTAGACCCTGCTTGAAGCCTTTCCCACCCCCAGGCCCCTCCAGGACCGCAGACCTATCTCCAGACCCCCAGGAGAGAACCCCAGGCTGCACCGTGTCGCCACCCCCGTGGGGTTCTTTGAGACATTCTTGCCCCCTCCACGGCCCCAGTCCGCTCTTACCTCCATCCTCGTCTCAGGGGGAGCCCGGGCGCAGCATCCCCGCTCCGTCTGGGCAGCAGAGAGCACAAAGTCGCAGGACCGCTTCTCGGGTCAGTACCCCTTCCCGTCCCCTCTGGCGGGCACGTCAAAGCGGACAAGCCCAAGTTCTGGCGTGGGAGGGGGGGAGCGAGGGTGGAATCCTAGTCCGATCGCTTCCTGCGCCCTTCTGAGCGGACCAACCTCTCATTGGTGCTTCCTGACCGGACCCTTCCCTGTTCATTAGAACAGTGGCTGCGCCTGGGCCAGGGGCGGGTGGGAGCAGACCCCCTCGTGGAGACAGAGCTGAGAGACCTAATGACCTGAGTGAGGCTTCAACTTCACCTCAGGGTCTTTCAACTGGAAGACCCCCTTTCTCAGCAGCCCTCCTCCGAGCCCATCTTCTCGGGGTGAAGGGGGCTCGGGACCCCTCCCCTCCACCTCCCTATTTCCTGAAGATCTTCGGAGAGTGATTTCCCCTCTCTGCTCAGGTTCAACTGACTCCTCCACTGGTCCCATTCCAGAGAGCGCTAAGGTGAAAGAGCGTCCGTTCTCAGAACACTCCATTCCAGGTTCCCCTCGGGCGGGCTGGCGTTAACCTGGAAAATGCCTGGGGAGGGCATCTCCCTTCCTCTGTGGTCCGGTTCCTGCCACAGATACGGTTTCCTTGCTGCCCCAACTTGCTCAGCTTCAACCTTGCCGAGAAGACACAGGTTTGGGGGCGGGGTAGGGAGGGTAATCATTCCTTTCGTTTCGTTTTTGTTGGGGGTTGTAATGAAGGGAACTAAAGTTTTGCCTAGGCAATAGGACCTGGAGGGAGAGAAGTGTCTTCCCCCAACTCCCACACAAACCGCTCATCCCCCTCCCTTCCCGCCTCCCCTGCTGACCACAGCTAATGGACTAGGTCCTCTGGGCCTTGGGGCGCTTCAGTTTTCACAGGAGAAGCAATTGTCCCTGGCTTCCCTCCTCCCTCTGCCAGAGCCTACACCCCTGAAGCCATCGCCACGTCTTTAAAACACAAACACCAGTTCAGAATCTGAGCAGCACAGGGGATGCCCACATCCCCCTCTGTTCATTTTCACCCAAGCTGTGGGACTTGGACCACACACCAGGTCTCTGCTATGCCCAAAACAAAACAAACAGACAAACAAAACTGCCAGGCATCAGAACTGGACTCAGAGCCCCATCTCCAGGACTCCCTGTCAAAGGCCCTTCTCCCAGTGAGGTGATTAGCAAGTCATGAACACTCCCCACTTCAGGTCTTTTAGTTTCTGCTCCGCACCTGCACCTTGAGTCTTGGGGCAGGTTACCTAAGAGGCCCCTAGCGGATACCTTTCTGGGGCTTCTGTCCCTGCTTGGCCTGTGTAGACCTGTGCAAACCCTAGGTTCCCTCACAGGTTACCCCACCCCACCCCCTGGCTTATCAGATCACCCTGTCAGGACTCAGGGTACCGCCATTCATCCTGGCTAGGCTGCCCTGCAGATGTAGAGATGGTTTTCAGTCTCCACTTGCCTCCTGGAATGCCAAAATCTGGAAAACTCTGCTTAGAGGCCTGGTATTGGGAGTCTGGGCCTTGCCAGCACAGAATCTGTGGCCTACCATACCCATTCTTTTGTATCTACTAGACCAAAAACGATGCCTAATCCCTCCGCAAAAATTCTGCCCAAGTAATTTCTACAGGGAATTCCCATGGTCAGCTCCAAATATTCCCCTGGGAAGTTCCTCTGACAGCAAGCCTCTGTCTCTCCTACTGCAGTCAGTATTATTTTCCCAGGCTCCACCCCTGGGCCTATAGAGTTATCTGATGCTTCAAGGCCCTCTCAGGCTCCAAACCCTGATGCAGCATTTGCTATAAATATGTCTGTAGAGTTTCTTGCTGACAGTGCCCAGGAATGATCGCACCTTCTCTCCTGAAGCCAGGGCCCTAGAGTGAATGAGGATAAACTGTCTTCCAGACCCAACACTTGCCCGCTTTGGGGCAGACAGTGGGTCTGCTTTGAACATTTGGGGATCCCTCTTCTCTTGGAAGAGGAAAGTGAGTAGCTAGAGATGCTGGGCTCTCAGGCTTCTGTGGGTCAGACTGGCTCAGCCTGGCTCAGCCTGGTGCATACTAGGTGCTCTGTAAATGTTTGTTTTAACCTTCGATCTCAGTTTCCCCTCTAATGCCATTGCTTGCATTAGGTTCAGAGTGGCTTGCCGTTGGGACAGGGGTAGCACATGAACAGAATTCAGGCTGTCCCCGGTGGAGGGAGGACGGTGGAAGGAGGACGCTGGGAACCACTTAGACCTCACCGCCATTCCTCCTCGCTACAGAACCGCTTGGTGCACTCCTAAGATTTGGGATTCTGGATCCATTCCCTTGCCAAATGGGGTCAGGTCAGGTCCTCCACCCCCACACTCTACAAGCGCCATAAACATTAGCTGAGAGGCCAAGAGATGGGGGTGGACAGGCAAGGCCGAGAAGAGGTTCAGGGATGTCTTAAGTGGCCTGAGTTCCAGCAGAGCAGGACTCCTGAAGTGGGGACAGCTAAGACAAGTCAGGGGACAGAGGGGGGTGGGCATCACTAGAAAGCAGCCTGCAGAGGCTTGGCCAGGGCATGGGGTTGATCCTGGCACACACACTCCAGGGAGCTGGATGCAAGCAAAGCACTCTCTGGTCCCCTACCCCCCACTGTAACGTGTTTTTTTCCCTCTCTAGACCCCTGGTGTCAGCCCAAATTGAAACCCTTTTCACAAGGAATAGGGGCTCTGTGCAGCTTAGGCCTGGAGGCTGGGCACCTTTTACTTGTTCTCTCAGCTCTCTGTTCCTCTCAGCCTCCCTCTCCCACCTCACAGAAGGCTCTGAGCTGTGGCAGCCATCTCTGGCTCAGAATGAGGGCATGGTGCCTGCAGCCTGCTGGAGAATGAATTATTGAAGAGGGTGTAGTGTTAGCTGCTCACAGCTGCTACCTCTTGGGCCCCAGTGAAGCCTCTCACTCTGCTTCTCACTGCTGTGAGGAACTTGAGGTCTGGGGAAGGATACTGGGGAGAGCAGGGCCTGGATCGGGGTGAGGTGTGGGGTGCTGGAGTCCTGGGGTTGGGGTGACCCTCCTGCAAAGGATGGAGGAGGACCGGTACAGAGAGTGGTGACAAGGCTGCTCTCGGGATGCAGTTCTGACGCTGACCTTTGAACCAGGCTTCGGACTAGGAATGGAAGACCCTTGCTTGTGTCAAGTGGCCACTGGGAGTTGCAGGTTTGGACTCCTATAGGCCTCTGGGGTTACAGAGCCAGGAGTCTCGGTTTCTGAATAACGTGAAATCAGCACAGCGAGAGGTCGTTGAGTGTGGCCTTGTGCCTCTCTACACACAGGCTTCTGTGGGGAGGTGGGGTGGGAGTGGGGCGGGAATGGGGTGGAAGGTGGGCAATTAAGCACCATGTTTCTGAAAGGCTGCCCAGAAAACCGTGGAAAGAAGGCGGCATTTGGAGTCTGAAGAGCAGAGGGAGGGCCTAATTCTACCAGTTACTACTTGTGTTAAGTATTTGTTGCCTCAGGAACTTCTCCTTAAACAGGGAAAGAAGGGCCAGGCGCTGGTGGTGCGTACCTTTAGTCCCAGCACTCTGGAGGCAGAGGCGGGACAGCTGAGAGGAGAAATGACTCGGGAGCTAAGAGCATTGGTTGCTCTCCCAAGAGATCTGGGTTTGAGTCTTGGCATCCAAATGGCAGCTCACAACTGTCTGTAACTCCAGTTTCAGGGGATGTGACGCTCTCTTTTGACTTCCTTTGGACACCCGGTGTGCACATGATAGACAGACATATATTCAGGCAAAGCACACATACACATAAAAATAAATAAATAAATAAATAAATATATATATATATATATATATATATATATATTTTTTTTTTTTTTTTCCAAAAAGGGCTGAGAATGTGGTTCACCTGGAAAAGTGTTTGCCTAGTAC
>NW_026596085.1:2579285-2584299 GCF_907164565.1 Psammomys obesus
AAAAGGGCTGAGAATGTGGTTCACCTGGAAAAGTGTTTGCCTAGTACACGCAAAGCCTGAAGCCCTGGGTTAAATTCTCAGCCCTGAATAATCCAAGCACGGAGGGCACACGCCTATAACCCCAGCACCCTGGAGGTGGAGGCAGGAGAATCAGAAGGTCAAGATCATCACTGTGCATGGAGATGGAGGTCAATCTGGTCCACACCAGACCCTATCCAAAAAAGGAAAAAAGGGGGCTGGAGAGATGGCTTAGCAGTTAAGAGAACTGACTGATCTTCTGGGGGACTCCGGTTTGGTTTTCAGCACCCACACATTGGCTCTCAAACTGTAAGTCAGCCCCAACTCCCTCTCCTGGCCTCTGTAACCACAAAGCATGCAAGCACTACACAGACATACGTGTAGGCAAAACACGCATACACACAAAATGAAATTAAAATTGGGGGGGGGGAGCTGGACATGGTGGCACACACCTTTAATCCCAGCTCCTGGGAAGGAGAGGCAGGCAGATTGATGTGAGTTTGAGGCCCACCTGGTCTACAAAGTGAGTCCAGGATAGCCAGGGCTACACAGAGAAACCCTGTCTCTGGAGGAAAAAAATGGGAGAGGGGAATTAAAGGAAAAGAACAAAATTGGGCATGATGGTGAAAACCTGTAACTGATTGGGCATTTTAGAAAGCCCGATCAGGAGGCTTGAGCATGTGCGTTCAAGCTGGGTAGCAGAAAGACCATATCTCAAAACCCAGCAAGACACAATGAGGAAACCCAGGGAGGATTAGTTCCGCCTGTACGAAGCTCTGTGAGAACTAAGCATGAAGGTCTGTGGTTAGCTGAGTGTAAACTGTTCTGTCAGAGCCAGGGCCGGGGATTCCAGAAACCAGAGAAGTGGACAGTGGGAGAAACCGTGCAGGCTCAGAATTGGGACCCTTAGCCCCTGCCCCAGAACTAAGCCTCCGGGGTGGGGGGACTTCTGAGATTAAACGACTTTTCAAATACACCGCTAATCAGCAGTTGGATCTAGATTCAGACCCAGATCTTCTCAGTTGAAGTTCCTGGTTACTTTCCATTACTGCGCATGGCCGGATACTTCTTCCACTGGGACTTCACTGAAAAGTGTCCTAACCCCTCCTACCGCCCACCCCCACCCCCAGCCAAATGCCAGGGCCATTAGCCCTTCATTCCTATTACATGAGGCCACACCCTCTCTCCCAGTGCCTCCCCCCAGGCAGCATGAATCAAATATTTGGAATGTAGTTCTCAAAATAACCTTTGATTGTTATAGAAGTGTTGCCTATATGTTGCAAAAAGAAAAAGGAAAATGAAGATTAGAAGCTGGGCCAGGTAGTTTATAGCTGCCATCCAGATTGACAACTGGGGGCCAGCTAAGGGGCTGCCGGCAAGTTCAGCCTGGTCTACATAATGGGTTTCTCTGGGTCAGCCTGGGCTAGAAAATGGGATCTTGTTTCACACACACACACATCAAAAGAAAATAACGATCAGGAATAAAACAAATCGAAACCTACTTCCACCACCTAGAAAGAGAGCTGCTAACCCTTCTGTAATCTGGCTAGATTCTTTTCATCTTCTCTTTTTCTCTCTGCCTCTGACCTACACCTCCTGCCCTGCATTTTCTTTTTAAATTTTGTTTTAAATTGAAAAAACCATGTATGGAATGAGATGTGGAACTGCCTAGACCACGAATATTAAATATATACTTTGATGTCTCTTTGCATTCATGTGTATGAATCTACCTTTGTGTAACCATAACCAAGCCAATATTTAGGCATTAAGCTCACGCTGAAGGCTTCCCTCCGCCTCCTTCCTGGCTAGCACCTACTCTTTCCTGAATATGTGCGCTTACTGTACTTGAGCTTTGTGTTTTAAGGTTTCATTTTTTGAATTTACATGTCTGCGTGTGCACATGGTATTGATGTGCAGATATCCGTGTCACATCTCCTGGAGCTGGAGTTGTAGGTTGTGAGCCACCCAAGGGGTACTGGGCCCCCGAGGGGTGTTGGGTCCTCTGCAAGAGACACGTGCTCCCACCTGCTGCGTCCCCTCTGCACCCCCACAGCCTGGTCCTCCTCAGCATCTTGGAGTTTTCCACTGCTCTACGGTAGACTCTTCATAGACTATACCACGCTTTAATCTCTGCATTCTCATGTCAAGGATGATTCCAATGTGGTCTATAATAAATACAATTCCTATATCATTCTGAATATGTCTTTTGGTATTCACATGACTTGTTTCTTTTGGCTATATAATTAGAAATGGAATTACAGGATAAAAATTTATCTCTTTTCATACACATACACTAATGTGTTTGCTTTTTAGAAAAATGAGATCATAATGAAATTTGGAATTTGCCTTTTTCCGTTCAGTGATCTTTTACCTTTTCGTCTTGTTAACTTTTATTTTGTCTATTCTTAGTCAATACCTAATTCACCCCAAACTTTCTTTTACAACTGCTGATAAATTCCACACAGTGTCCAGTGAAAGACTGTGTGTCGTGTACCCTCACACGGGGTGGACTGGCCTATCCATCATTGGCAAGCCTTCCTTGGGTTTTGGCATGCTGTTGGCTGGATACATTTGTTCCTTGCTATCTGAGTCTCTTCGTAGCTCCTACCATAACACGGCAATTTACTCAATTTACTTCTAGGGGTGGGGTAAAGGGGAAGTTTGTGGTGGATGGGAGTAGAAGCCACACGCTTTTTCTGACCTAATTTTGAAAGTGATAACTCATCCTTTGCTGCATTTTACTCCTCAGGTCCAAGCCACACAGAGAGCATGGGGTGACACCCAGGCCTGAATCCAGGGAGGCAGAGGTTGCTGTTGCAGAGGGGTTCCTTGGAAAGGTGCCTGCAGGTTCCATGGTTGCTATTCCGGCTGCCCAGCATGGGAGG
This sequence comes from Psammomys obesus, assembly GCF_907164565.1. Classification (NCBI taxonomy): domain Eukaryota; kingdom Metazoa; phylum Chordata; class Mammalia; order Rodentia; family Muridae; genus Psammomys; species Psammomys obesus. Next base: position 2,582,189 of record NW_026596085.1, read on the forward strand.
GCACAAGAAAAGGGAGAGGCACTTTTTTGTGTATGTTATTCAATTTGGAAAGAGCTGTGTGGCGCTGGAGTGTTGTTCAGTGGTATAGCGCTTGCTTGCCCAGCATGTTCTGAGGCCCTCAGTTCAGCCGCAGCACAAAGAACAGAACCAAAAAACCAGCAGTGCTGTGAGAGCGAATCTCCTCACTTCGATCTTTACCTGGACTTAACAGCCTCGGGTTTCTCTAGCTCCCTGCCTGCAACGGGGCCCTGCACACACGTGCATGTATATACATGTACCCCCACACACCTCGAACCCCAACAAAGTTCAAAGCCACACTGAGGAGAAACTATTTTTGTTGGGGAGGGGCAGCCTCCCCAGCTCCCAGCAACACTATGAGTCTTCCATTCCTGGGAGACCGTGCTCTACAGCCCTACATCACACCCCTTTTCCAGGGGTTCCGCTGGAAAAGGGAGCTGGATCTTCCTGCTCATCCCTTTCTCCACCCAGATCCATTGTGTTGTTTGTTTGTTTGTTTGTTTGTTTTGTGCCTGAATGTCTGCTGCAACACACAGAAAATAAACAACTAAATAGCTTTGCTAACACATTTTCAGAATGAAAATAAACAATGAAATTCAGGAACTCTGACTTGGCTTGAGGTATTTAACCCCCTGCAGCAAAGGAATGAACAAACAGACAAACAAACACTGGAATAAAACAAAAAGCAGTGACAACGGTAACAAGCCAGCCCAGAAAAGACTGGGATGTAACTTCTGTCCCCCCACACGCCCTTTCTCCGGCCTGCCACACGGCTGCCCCCAGTTCCAAAGGGCTTCCCCAGTTTTGCTGTCCCCTTGTGTGGCCTTCTGGTTTCCCGGCCTCCCAGCTCTTCCTGCCTACTTGCTTGGGGGTGGTGTGGGGACACGTTGGAACTTAGAAATACACTAAATACTAGAAATATTCTGATGGCCCCATGCAGGGAAACCAATTCAACTGTACCTGCTGGGCAGTGCTGGGCACACAGGCCTATAATTTCAACTCTGGGAGGTGGGGGGCCATGAGTTCAAGATCATCAAACATAGCCAGTTTGAGGCCAGCCTGATTTGACCCTGTCTCAAAACAAAACAATATGGCAAAAAGAAAAACAACAAAACACTCAATTTAATTGTAGAAACATTAGGGAGGCAAGCAAAATTGTGCAGATTTCCATAACAAGTTGATGTTTGGGGGGAAATGTCAGATATGGGATCATTTCTAAATAAACATTCTTCAGCACCTGGTGCCCAAAGCTCACCTATACTTTCGATTACATTTCCATGGGAAGTAGGAAGTTTAGGGAGACCATGGTCCTCTGTTACCTCCCTCACTGGGAGACTTTTCATGCTGCTACCCAAACTTGGAAACTTGGCATTTTCCTGTCTTGATATTTTTTTAAACCTACAGAGAAATGGCCAGAGCAATACAGTGAGAGTCTGCACATCTTGTCTAGATTTCTCACATTTGCTGACTCTCTTTCAGATGTTCGGTTCTGCTGAACTGCGTGAGGGTGTGAGCAGATGCCAGCTGAGTTCCTGAATCGTCACCATGCCTTACATCGAGAGGCCCCTTCCCTTCCTTCTGTCTTTTTCCCATTTTTCCCTTCTCTACCCCACCATACCCTACCTTACCGTCCCCAGGATTGAATTCAGAGCTGAATATGCTGCTAGGAAACATATAGTACTACTGAACACTGAACATTCCTTTTCCCATTCTTTTCCTTTTTAAATTTAAATCTGTTTTGAGACAGTCTTAGTAAGTAGCCCAAGCTGTCCTTGGCCTAGTGAGCCTCGGTCCCCTAAAAGATGGGTCTGGATTCAGTTCCCAGGACCCACGTGGTGGCTCACAACTCTAGTTCCAAGGAAGGCAAACATCCTCTCCAGAGAGACAACAGGTGTGCTCATGGTACACAGACACACTCAGGCAAAACATTCATTCACACAAAACGCATAAATAAACCCTAAAACAACAACAGCAGTAGCAGATACAACAGCCTGGGCTGGATGGATTCATTATACTCTTCCACTTTCACTGAAACTATTAATCCTCGTCTTTTTTTATTTCCTAACGTTGATATTTTTAGAGAGTACACCAAC
>NW_026596085.1:2584399-2587431 GCF_907164565.1 Psammomys obesus
CCCCCCCCCCCCCCATCTGTTGCTCATTAGATTCGGGCTGAACATTTCTGGTACAAATACCACCTAGTGACATTGTATCTTTCCTCCCGAATCTGTTTGGGGTTATTTGGTTATCAGAATGCCCAGTTTTGGTGCTGTTTGGATTGGATCCCTTGGTCAAGCACCCAGTTCCTAGAGTGCTAGAGGCAGGCACCACTGTATTCAGCTATGGGGCATTTTCCAAAATAATCACTTTCTTTCATTTCTTTTCTTTTCTTTTCTTTTCTTTTCTTTTCTTTCTTTCTTTCTTTCTTTCTTTCTTTCTTTCTTTCTTTCTTTCTTCCTTCCTTTCTTTCTTTCTTCCTTTGAGACAGGGTTTCTCTGTGTAGCCCTGGCTGTTGCAGAACCCACTCTGTAGACCAGGCCGGCCTCGAACTCACAGAGATCTGCCTGCCTCTGCCTCTTGAGTGCTGGAACTAAAGGTGTGTGCCCCTACCACCCAGTTCAGAAAGATCACTTTCAAGGCTTGATGTGTGTCCCAGTGGTGAATGCTTATCCCTTGCTCGCCTGTCTTGCACATGGCCCTGGGCTCTGTCCCTAGAACAGTAAAAACAAACAAACAAAAACAACTACATACTGTGTCTTCAACTTCTCCCGTTTGTAAAAGGAGTTAATTTTGATAGGTTTTGTGATGGTGAGAACAAAAATGGCCGCCATGGGGTCATATATTTAAATGCTTGGTCCCAGTTGGTAGAACTGTTTGGGAAGGATTAGGAGGTGTGGCCTTGCTGAAGGAGGTGTGTCACTGGGGGTGGGCTTTGAGGTTTCAAAAGTGCATGCCAGGCCTAGTATCTGTCTGTCTGTCTGCCTTTGGATCAGGATGTAAAGCTCTCAGCTACTGCTCCCTTGCCATGCCTGTCTGCTTCCTGTCATAATGATCATGGACTTGCCCTTTGAAACTGTAAGTAAGCTCCCAATTATCAGCTTCCTGTTAGAAGTTGCCCTGGTCAGGAAAGGACTTTAAAAGCCTTCAAGGAGGAAGTGTGATATTTTTCCTTTCTTCCGTGATATTTTCCTTTCTTCCGTGTTTCTTTCTCTCCTCCTCCTCCTCCTCCTCCTCCTCCTCCTCCTCCTCCTCCTCCTCCTCCTCCTCCTCCTATTTTGTCTAGGCTGCCCTCCAACCCACAGAGGTCCTCCTGTCTTAGATTCCCAAGTACTTGGATTACAGGCATGTCCTAGGAAATGGGGTTTCGAGCAGGCGGTGACCAATGACCGCAGTCCTTTCATGGTGGCACGCAGCCCAAGATAGCCGCAATGCACCCGCAGGCGTGTGGAAGCTGGAGGACGCCTCTCCAGCTTCCTCTCTACAGAGGGAGAACCAAGACTCAAAGAGGCATGCCGAATTGCCCAGCGTCCCAGGCATCTTCTTGGCTGCAAAAATAGAAGAAGATTCCAACTAATGGGAGTGTGAGAGGCGTTTGTCAGAAGGATAGTGAGGAACTTACTCAGAGTTTGGAAAGGCCAGAGTGTTGGGCTGGAAAACCAACCAGGAACAGAGCAATGGAAGAGTGGTTTGGGGTCTCTGTCCCCGTGGCCAATGACACGGTACACTCTAACTGCCCTGTTTGATGTTATCAGCTCCAGACTTGAAGCCCTGCGTGGAAATGTCCAAAGCTCAGAGCTGGGGTAGGCTCCGGACATGATGGTAACTGAGACTAGCTGGCTAGTGCTCAAAATGGTTCATTCAGCTCGTAGATGAAAGGTGATTCTGACATCACATACAGAGAAGATGGAGGGCTAGACCCTGCCTCCAGGTCTGGGACACCCAGAGTGCCATGCCCTACTTCAGGGTGACACTGCAGCTCTTTCAGAATTTTCCATACTGCCATTCAAAGTAACGTGAATAGTGCAACTAGCAGCAGCAGTACCTGGAAGGTACCACCAGAGGGCACAAGAGACTAACAAATTTACCAAAGTGTGCGGGGCTTTGGACAACAGAACCCTGTGGGGAAGATCTGGCTTGAGGAGGGTGGGGGGGAGCCTCCTGATAAACAGCAGTGTGAGCAGCAAGAGGCCTCTCTGTTCTCCCGACACCGACACCGGCTGCCCTCGCTCCTGACTGTGGGCTTCTCCTGGTCTTTGTTCTGAGAACTTGAAAGGACTTTGAACTCTTCTTTTTTATGGCGTCAATTTTCCAACTGTAAACACCCCACTCCCCATCTCTGCCCATCAACTCCAGTTTAGCTCGGGAGTCCAGGGCAAGGACAGCAGGGTGAGGCATGCTCTTCTAGCCCTTGGGCAGCAGGAAGTGGAGTGTGGCTTCTCCTCTGGACAGTCATTTCAGTACCCAGTATGGTGCCTGGCACAGAGTATGTGCCAGACAAATATTTGTTGGCAGTTGATAATTATTTGGCAGGGATAAATGTGACCAAAAGAACCGCAGCATAGGCCTCTGCAGTTCCATGTTGCTTGGGTCTTTGTACTCTGTCCCGGCTACTATCGCTGTCCTGGCCTGTGCCGCGGTTCTTGCTGCGGGACCACTTACCATAGCTTCCTGGTTCCCCTCCAATCCCTTCATCCCACAGTTCGTTCTTCACTCTGACTGAGGTCCAACCCCTTGCCTCGGCCCTGGGTGCTTCTGCGCCAGCCGAGGCATGCCTGCCACTCTGACCTCATGTCAGGCTTCAGCCTCGCTGCTGGCTTTCTTTGTTTGTCCAGAGCCCAGTGAGCAGGCTCTTGCCGGAGGGCTTTCGCATTAACTGTTCCTTCTGCCTGGAATGCTCTTTACCCCGAGTCCTGGCGCGGAGGACTCCTGGTCTCTTAGGTCCCCATGTAAATGTCACTTCCGCCAAGGCTCTTGACGTGCAGTGTAGGTCTCTGCCCCCAGTGGCTTCATCAAATCCATTCCTCATTTAACAGTGATCAAAGTGCTTGTCGTGACTTCTTGTCTATTCGTTGTTTATTTTTAAGATTTTAATTTTCATTCCTGCATTTATTTATTTATTTATTGAGGCAGGGTTTTTCTGTGTAGCCTTTACTGTCCTGGACTCACT
>NW_026596085.1:2587441-2588279 GCF_907164565.1 Psammomys obesus
ATTGAGGCAGGGTTTTTCTGTGTAGCCTTTACTGTCCTGGACTCACTTTGTGGACCAGGAAGGCCTCGAACTCACAGAGATCGGTCTGCCCCTGCTTTCCTGAGTGCTGGGATCTCAGGTGTGCACCACTGTGCCCTGCTAAGATTTTTATTTCTAATTATGTGTCTCTGGGGGTGGGGGGTTGCATGTGAATACAGGCACCCTTGGTGCTCAAAGGCTTCAGATCTCCTGGCCCAGGAGTTACAGGTGGCTGTGCCTCCTGGCGTGCTGAGATCTGAACTGGAGTCCTCTGAAAGATCCGTACATACAGCCCACACTAGTAAGCTCTGAGCCACCTCTCCTGACCCCTTTGTTGTATTTTTTGCTTGTTTGTTTTTGTTTGTTTTTGACAGGACCTTGCTATAGAGGCCAGACTGATCTTCAGCTTCCTGTCTGTTTGCCTTAGCCTCTTGAGTCCTGAGATGATGGGAGCTTGTCAGTAAGCCCAGTTTGCATTTGTTTCCAGAAGAGAAACCTTCCAACAATAGGGACCCTGTTTGCTTAGTTCAATTACTATTTCCTCAACACCTATTACTAGAACAGTGCCAAGAGCCTGGCGGTGGTAGCGCACCCCTGTGATCCCAGCACTCGGGAGGCAAAGCAGGCAGATCTCAGAGTGTGACAGCCAGGCTGCTCTTCCAGAGGTCCTGAGTTCAATTCCCAGCCACCACATGGTGGCTCACAACCACCTATAATGATCTATACCTTCTTCTGGCGTGCAGGCGTACATGCAGGCAAAACACTGTATACATGATAAATAAATAAAACTTAAAAGAAAAAGAAAAGTGTGTGGAAACCT
>NW_026596085.1:2588289-2594070 GCF_907164565.1 Psammomys obesus
GATAAATAAATAAAACTTAAAAGAAAAAGAAAAGTGTGTGGAAACCTCAGCTTCAAGCCAGAGATAGGGCATGGCTGTTTACAAAGCCAGGGCTTAGCTGTTATCGGAAAGCCAGGGAAGGTGCGGAGGAACCCCGCTTTTCTGTGTCAAGTGCAGTGGTTTCAGCCCTGTGTTGCCCAGACACACGCATAGCTGTGCATTTGCATACACTATACTCTCCAGGTGGGCGGCTCCTCCCCCAGAAGAGGAGGGCTAGAGCCCTCCCTCTTATGACCCACCCATGTTACAAAACCCCAAAGATCACTGAGACTAAGCTGAACTTGGAGCATTCTCCCTCCTTTCCCTTCTGTCAGGACTAACGCTTCCCAAACACTGTACCGGGGCAGTTTTTCTTACAAGGCTCAGCAGGGCCCATGATCCACAAGCTGAGTCACAGGGCTCTGCTGCAAATTACATATATATTAAATATATGTTAATACGTATAATATATGTAACATATTCTATTTCCTGTAGCAATGGATGGGTCCCAGTTCGGCAGGAAAAGAAGAGAACGCTCTCTGTTTTAAGTTTTGCCCGTCCTCTCCTAACACTTTCATGGTTCTAGACTGTTACCTGCTGGAGCACACACTGTGATTTCAGTAAGTTACTGTTCTGTCACAGTCTGCCCAAGAGTCCTGCTTCTCAGAAGGGCTCAGGGTAAGCCTGGGCGGTGGTCTTAGAGACAATTTTCTACCAGCACCCTCCTGCAAACCTTTATAAACAGGCTCAGGGCATTTCAGAGACAGATAATTTGACTGAAACATGTCTGCAGCAGACAGTCCTCCTCGGTCGTGGAAGAACTTGGCAGAGGGCCCAGACTCCAACCTGCTGGCTTGAGGATTCCCTGGTTTCTGCCGTTGGCTAACAGTTCCCACACTGCTCTGGTCAGGGAGGCTGCGGTCAGCAAGGGCCTTCTGTGGTGCAGCTCATCCTATTCCCCCACGGCCAAAAGAGCCAACGCCCACCCGCCCTCTGAGAAAACCTCAGGAAAGGATCGGAATAATCCATGGCTGTTGAGGATAATCACAAGAGGGAAGAAAAAGCCATCGGCGAGGGCCATGACAGTACTCAGGGGTGAAGGTGCCTGGTGCCAAGCTTGATGGCCTGAGCTCACTCCCTGGTGCCAACTTGATGAGAACTGACTCCAAAAAGTTGGCCTCTGGCATTCATACAGTGCCGAGGCAAGTGTGCATACCCTATTCAGATACAGAGACCAATATGAAAATTTACAAACCATCAACAATAGCAATGAATTGGGCCTAGTACCTCTGAGTTCTGCTCCTCCTCCCACCCACGATTGGTCTGTGTCTGGGCAAGCTGCCTTTCATGCCACAGCCTTCACCCTCTCTGATTAGCTGGGTCTTTTTCTGTTTGATTGGCTTGGTTTTTGTTTTTTGAGTAGCCTTGGCTGTCCTCGACTCGCTTTGTAGACCAGGCTGGCCTCGGAACTCACAGCGATCCACCTGCCTCTGCCTCCCTGAGTGTAGGGATTACAGGCCTGCGCCACCACCATGTATAGTGAGATATGGTGCCCTTGTGAATGCGTATGAATAATAAATAAATCTTAAAAAAAAAGACACATCCCTGCTCAAATACCCTATAATTTTCAAACTTAGTGTCTGAGCATTTTCCATGTTCCTAGTCCTAGCTTATATTTCTCATCTATGAAATAAGGGCTTCATTCTGAAGGCCCCAGAGTGGTAGAATTCTAGGAACAGACTTGGTGTTGGGAATCACCTCTGACTATGCATAGTTCTGCTAGGAAAAGAAGCCTGTGGGACTCAGCACAGAAAAGAACCCTGCGTTCTTTCTTCAGTTTCCTGACAGGTGTCCAAATTCTTTCTCACTCAAAAATAAAAAGATAAACAAGGCCTCTCGTTTCGAATATAAGATTTCCTTTCATAATCACACAATTTTCTTTCTCTCTTAAAAAAAAAAATCTTGACCAGTGGTGACGACTCACAGCTTTAGTCCCAGCACTCGGGAGGCGGAGGCAGGTGGATCTGGGTTCGAGGCCAGCCTGGTCTACAGAGTGAGTTCCAGGCCAGCCAGGGCTACACAGAGAAACCCTGACTTGAAAACCAAAACAAAAAAAATCCATTATATTATATTCATTTATTTCTTACGTGTGACCTCCTGTGGGCACCCAGGGACAACCTGAAGGAGCTGGTTCTTTTCTTCCACGAAAAGAACGAGGGTGGAACGCAGGTCCTCAGGGTTGGCAGCCAGCACCTTACCTGGTGAGCCGGTCTTGTCCGCCTTCCTTCCTTTCTTCTCGGCGTCTTCTTCCTCCATTTATTTATTTACTCTTTATTTAGAGACAGGGACCCACTAAGTCCCCTAGCCAAGGCTTGAACATGCAACATTCCCACCCTAGCCTCCTGAGTAGCCCGGACGGTAGGTGTACCACCAGGCCCAGTGTATACACTTTACTTGTCTTACAGTGAGTGTGTGTGTGAGAAAGAGAGAGAGAATCTGTGTGTGTGTGTGTGTGTGTGTGTGTATGAGTCTGTTTGTGTATGTGTGAGTGTGTCTGTGTATATACATGAATTAGCCTGTGTGTGAGTCTCTGTGTGTCTGAGTGGGTGTGTATGTGTGTATGTAGGAGTGAGTCTGTGTGTGTGAGTCTTTGTGTGTCTAGGAGTGTGTGTATGTGTGTATGTATGCGAGTGTGAATGAGTGAGTCTGTGTGTGTCAGTCTCTCTGTGTGTGAATGTATGAACATGTGTGTGCGTGTCTGTGTCTATACATGAATTAGTCTGTGAGTCTCTGTGTATCTGAGTGTGTGAATGCAGGTGTACGTGTTCGAGTGTGTATGAGTCTGTGTGTGTGCGCATGTACGGCACAGCACATGGTGTGTAGGTATCAGAGGACACTTGGCAGGAGTTGGCTGTCTCCCTCCACTGTGTGTGCCCTGAGGACCGACCCCAAGCCTCGGGCAGAGCCTTTAGTCTTTGCCCATCTCTGCCCCCCACTGCTTCTTTGAGACGGTTTCAGGATATAGGTCCGGCTGGCTTGGGTCCTGCTCTGTAGACCAGCTTGACTCTAACTTGCGGTAATCCCCCTGCCCCTGCCTCCAGAGAGCTCAGATTACAGGAATGAACCACTGTGCCAGATGGCCTACCTTTCTTTCTATAGAAATAACACTAGCTCACTTTTTTAATGTTTTATGTATGTGAGCACTTTGCCTGTGTGTTTACACACGTGTGCCTACTGCCTGCCAGGGTCAGAAGAGGGCACTGGAGCGCCCAGGACTGGATGGCTGTGAGCCGCCATGTGGATGCTGGGAATCCAACCTGGGTTCTCTGCAAGAGCAACTGGTCCTCTTAGCCCCTGAGCCATCTCTTTAGGCCCTGGCTTTTTTTTTTTTTTTTTTTTTTTAATTAAGAAAAAAAAAAATGTGGCCAGCTGTGGTGACACGCACCTTTAATTCCAGCACTTGGGAGGCAGAGTCAGGAGGATCTCTGTGAGTTCAAGGTTAGCCTGGCTGTGTAATAAGCTCCAGGAGAGCCCAGGCTGTTTAAAGAGCCCCCATCTCAGAAAGATAAAGTTTGATTTATGTGTATGGGTGTTTCGCCTGCCGGCACAGGTGTTCCTGGTGTAACTACTCAGATCCCCTGGAAGAGGGGTCCCGGTTGGTTGTGAGCTGCCACGTAGGGGCTGGGAATGGAGCCCGGAGCCTTTGGGAGAGCAGCAGTTGCTCACAGTTGCGGGGCCAACTCTCCAGCCCCCAGACCACGTTTCTCTATCTCAGGGACTTGCTGCATTTCCCCATCGATCCCAGACTACATTATTTCAAATCAGCGAGGGGCGGGGGTTCTTCTGGTTCGGGTGGGGAGGAAATCTAGATAGTGGTGGAGAGAAGTCAGGCACGGATCCCAAAAGCTAAGTCACTGGCCAGTTGGACCGATTGAGAACCACACATGGCAGCCACAGATGACCACTTCCTCATTAAAAAGAAATATTTGTTTTAATTCGCCTGTATGAGCATTCCAGTGCCTTGGGGGCCAGAAGAAGGTGCTGGATCACTTGGAGCTGGAGTAAGTACTGGGAGTCAGACTCAGGTTCTCAGAAAGAGGAGCAAAAGGCTCTCAGGGGCTGACCCTCCAGAGCCCTGGCTGTGCTGAACTCACTCTGTAGACCAGGCTGGCCTCCAACTCACAGAGATGGGCCTGCCTCTGCCTCAAAGAGTGCTGGGATTACAGGCTACTTTCTCATTTTCAAGCTCCCCTCTCTGAACCTGAGATTCCTGTGACAGAGAGCGGGAGGATTACACTCATTTTTACCAGAGAGGCTCTGAGGCAGTAAGGGATGTTTTTACTCATGGTAGCTTTTGTTTTCTTTTTTCGAGACAGGGTTTCTCTGTGTAGCCATGGCTGTCCTGGAACTCTCTATGTAGACCAGGCTGGCCTCGAACTCAGAGATCCACCAAGTCACGCATCCACAGCCGTTCTGATAGATGTGGGATTAGGAGTTAGTTCAGGAACTTCTTCTTTACTACAAATTTTGTCCTGAGTTTAGGTGAACCCTAGAAGGGATCTGGACTGGTCGGCAGTTGGGCCCTGAAGGAAATGTAAGGGAGCTCGCGTGAGCCTAGGGCATAGCAGGAGAGGGGTGCAGCTATGGGTCTGGCTGAGGGACTGGGGACTCAAAGGCAAACTTCAGCCAACTCACCTACGCCAGCCCTGGGAACAAGCCCTGAGCCCGGCTCTCCTTTCTGGTTCCACCACTCCACCCCTCAAAGGGTTAAACCAGCTTTCACATGATTTTCACATCTCCCAGGTAACTTGGGCAGCTGCTTACGAGGGAAATAAATAAACATCCCGGAACAATTTTTCAGTTCATGAACCTGGCAATGCACCCCAGCCCCCCACATCAAAGAAGCACAACCCTTTGGGTAAAAGGTGCCGGGGGAGGGACTCTGCCGGTTGGCAGGTGCGGCGGAAGGGCTGCCCCAGAGAGCGCGGGGCCGGAGGCGGCACCGAGGAAGCCCCCGGCCGCGGCCCGATCCGGTTCTGGGCGCAGCAGGTTTGCGTCGGGGCCGGCGCCCCGGAGGCTTGGGGAAGCGGAAAGAAGTAGGGTGCGGGCGAGCGGGTGCCAGGCGCACACACCTGGCGCCTTGTGGAATGAAATCTTAATTAATTATTAAACTCGGCTCCCGCCGGAGGGAGCGGGGCCGCGGTGGAGAGGGAGGGCGAGCGGGCGCGGTGGGGGCTGGGGCCCGGAGGAAGGTGGGGTGGGGAGGGGGCGCGGGGCACCCCGACAGGAAGGAAGCCGACCCTCCGGGCGGGGCGGGCACCTTCGCCGCCGGCGGGTGGCTTGGCCGGCCTCGGCGGACCCCCGGGTGAGGGCGGAGGGCGCCCTGCAGGATGCCGCCCAGGGTGGAGGCGGGAGCGCAGGCGGGCGCGCCGACCCTCCCGCGGGCTCCGAAGCCCAGAACAGTGGCCGCTTGTTCCTCGGGGACCCGGGGAGGACGCAGAGGGCTGGGGAGGGGGCGCGCGGGACGCTGGCCCCGCTCACCCGGCCGGGGTGCCGTGGAGGGGAGTGGGCAGCTGTGCCCCCGCCTCTGGGAGGGGGAGGGGGTGCCCAGACAAAAGGAGCTTGTGCCTTTAAGGCGGGGAGTCCGGGAGCCGGCGGGGAGGGGACTTCTGGATCCGGGGTAGAGGGCGGCTGCGCTGGACAACAAGGGAGGGGGCGAGGGCCGGAGGCTCTGCCGCGCGGCGGGCGGGACAGCGGGGACGC